>NC_034604.1:23385948-23456641 GCF_900095145.1 Mus pahari | reverse complement strand
GAAAGAAGAAAGAAGAAGAAGAAGAAATATAGCAACACCTTTTCTGTTAGGCATGTTTCTAATGCTCTTGTGTGCATTTTTAAGGGAAACATCTCTTCATTGATGGGTCTATGATATCTGGATCACTTTAAGGTAGAGTTCATTATTTTCTATATAATTTTTATATTGCCCAGTATTCTGAATCCACTTATATTCTTCCTGTGAGAAATATAAGGACAAATGCTAGTAGATTTAGAGCAAATTATACCTCACCTTGGAATAACACTTCTGTTTTCTTCAAAAACACATACTTTGCCCTGTCTCCAAGATGTGGATTTTAACATTGGGCAGCCAGAAATTCAGTTATTTGAAGCACCCGTGAAGGAAGAGGAGGAAGAGGAGGAGAGGAGGACTGGGAGGAGGAGTAGGGAAAGGAGTAGTAGGAGGATAAGGAGGAGGAGGAGGAGGAGTGGGAGGAGGAGGAAGGAAGTACAAGGTTTCATTATTTATCTCTGGCTGGCTTGGAACTCACTATATTTAGGAGGCTAGTTTCAAACATACTGACTACTCCTATCTTTTATTATTAGATATTCTATTTATTTACCTTTCAAATGTTATCCCCTTTTCTAGTTTCATCCCTGAAAGCCTATACCCTCCCCCAACCCTGCTCCCCAACCCACCCACTCCAGCTTCCTGGCTCTGGTATTCCCCTGTACTGGGGCATACTCCTATCTTTTACTCGTGTTTACTGGGATTAGAAGAATATCTTATATATTCTGGCTTCACTGATTCTTCAAGGAGTTATCTCTAACATTGTTCTGGCCTCATGTGTTCAGATGCCCCTGGAACTCCTGTGCACCTATCTAATCCTTAACATCTGTCTCAACTTGGTCACTTATTCTCCTTAGGTCTGTGTTTTCTAACTTCATTCTGTTTTATTGGTTTTTACCATCAAGACGACTTAGACTTGGTAGCTATTACTTGTGGTTAATTTAAATTGCCTTAGATAAAATTTTTGGGCTCAAAGTGTTGTTCAAATGGGCCATGGGAAGTTTACTGTTCAAGTTGATGGATCCTCTGCTTCATTTGTTCATCCTTTCAGCCCTCAGGTAAAGCTAAGGACAGCCTTTGGCTGTCACTGGTTGAATCATGATATTTTTCCTTTCTGTCTATTGATTTATAATATAGAATGATGCTCACAATTTCTTTTGTAGCATAGCTTTATATATTTGGAAATTAATTTGGAAAGAGAGTTTTAGGGGACTTATCTGGAGAAAGAATATCAACAAACAAAGCATCTTTAAGTTAAACATTTACCCTGTTATGTCATGTAATCTTCTAGGATGCAATATACTTCTCTAGCTAGAGTAACATAGGCCTGGGGTTAGAAGCCACCTGTACTTCTTTGTTCTACTTGGCATAGGAAGGGAAGGGATCACATCATATCATGGGCAGTAAAATATCAACTGTACACCAGATATGCCATGTGGTGAGACAGAGAAGGAAAGCTGCATAATGAAAACAGGATGTATGAAGAAGTAAACAAAGGGGAGGGAAACTTTGTCCCTGCTCATTTCTATTTGTCTTCACTGCTCTCTTTTATATTAAATCACATATCCCAACATTATGTGTTCTATGGCATGTTGACTTAAATTTAAAAAATAATCTTTCTAAGCTCACTTATTTGAGCAGTTGGTCTCTAGTTAGGAAATCAGTTTGGCTAGGGTGTGGAGGATTGCTTCAGGTAATATGTCATTGGGGGTGGGCTTTCAACTTCATAGTCATTCTCTCCTCTAGTTTGCCCTTTCCACCCACTGTTTGTGGCTGAAGATGTGATATATCAGATTTCTCTTTGGCCTTTATGTCTGCTGTTTATTGCAATAGTTACTTGCCATATGAACTTGAAACCCCAGGAATCATAAGTGCAAGTAAACAACTTTTCTGTAAACTTGGCTTGGTAATTTTGTTTTCTAATCTCAATAGATATGTAACCAATATACTTGAGTTTCTTAAATATTCGTTCATTTTTAAATCATCTTAAAATCATTTTTTTTTTTTAAAAAGAGGGCTCTCTCTGTGTGTAGGTTAGTATAAAGAAATATGCAGAGAAAAAAAAACACGGCAGGGAACTACCGTATTTTTCTCTAACCAACAAGCGTTCATCTGCAGGACCTGACCCGATCTCCATGCTCAGGGAAGTGAGCACATACTGGATGGCCCAGGATGCTTTTCCTCGTTATGTAAGTGTTCAACCTATAAAATAGAACCAAGAGACAGGCATGGCGGGCTGTTGGTCAGTCTCTAGAAACTAGCACATTGTACATGCCAGAAGTGTTAAATACTTCTTAGATTATCATTTTCACTTATGTCTCTTGATCATCTACCCAGAAATCAGATATAATGAATTACACTCAAACCATACTATTTGTTAATTTACAAGGTTTATAGCAGCATTGAAAAACCTTTCAGGTCCAAATTTTTTTACAATATTTTGATAACTAAATAAGTACAGAACTGGTTTTACTGAATTAAGCAAACAATCAAAAAATCATTTAAAGAATATTATATTAATATTATATATTATATTAATTATGTACATTTATGAACTCTATTTTAGTAATATATTTCTTTCTTTCTTTTTTTTTTTTTTTTTCAAAACAGGGTATCTCTGTGTAGCCCTGGCTGTCCTGGAACTCACTTTGTAGAGCAGGCTGGCCTTGAACTCAGAAATCTGCCTGCCTCTGCCTCTGCCTCTGCCTCCCAAGTGCTGGGATTAAAGGCGTGTGCCACCACTGCCCGGCTAGTAATGAATTTCTTAATAGATCTGGTCAACTTGTCTGGATTTAGTGTTATGGTAGAAATATACCTTTGGTTAAATCTGTAAGAATGCTCCCAGAAAGATTTAACTAAGTTGGAATACACTTAAATGTGGTTGCCACCATCCAGTGCACTAGAGTTCCAGTCAAAATAAATAGTAAAAGCAAGTAAAGCACATAAATTCATTGTTCTGACTCCTTGCTACAGATATATTGTGACCAGCTGTCTAGTGATTGTGCCAACAAACTGACCTTGTATACATAGATTATACTGTCAAAAGTGGAGCCAAAATAAATCACTGGAGGGTAATATACATACGGGAGTATGGGAATGATAACTAACACTAAAGGCCTTTGAGAATGAGATACAGAAAACTATTGTACAGTTTTCTAAAATATATACATATATAAGAAAACTTTAAGGGATAATACTCTATAATCTATAACTGGGGCTTATAAAACCCAGACACATACATAATCACACACACACACACACACACACACACACACACACACACACACACATAAAGCCTTTTAAAGATTTGTTGGTAAGAGGATTTCCATATACATCCAAGAATGGCAAGATGTTGCTATTGTTCTTGCTGACTCTCTAGAACTTGATACTAAGACCCTATGATGAAGAAAGCAAATAGTTGAGTCATGGATCAAGAAAAAAATAAAGGAGAAAATTTCCTGGCAGCTTCATCCCTGAGTAGATTTCATCATGACAAATGATTTTATGTGAGCTGTTGATGATAAAAATAAATGATTATTTTTCTTAGCTATGACCATATGATAATAACACAATATCTATGTAACCAGTTATAAGAAGACTGGTCTGCTAAAGCATCCTAACTTGTGTAATACTGGCATGGATGCTATGGGAGTAGCCACACTTTTTCATTCTGCAAGATAGGGCTTATGTCTGTTACAAGTTCCTGGGCCAAACACCTTCAGATGGAGAGTTCATAGACCACATAAGAGAATCTAATACTATTAGTAGTAAATTCCCCAGTACATTCTTATTTTTATGCCCATAGATTAGTGAATACCTCAACAATTATCACAGAATCTGTTTTTCAGTAAACTAAGATCATTAGAGAGTCAGTAACCTCAGCATATAATAATAAATTACTGGACAATCAAAGGCCCTGGGCAAATAGCAGATATGAATTTGAATGAATGATTACTAAGAAATTGTTCTTAATCTCAGAACTTGGCTCACCACATACTAACTCTGAAATTTTGTACACATTACTTTTGGAAGTAATATAGACAAGCAAGAGGGCAATTTGTGTATTTAGGAGAGTTTTTAACACATAGGAAAATTTAATAATTATTTATGTTATGCGATTGCCCTTTGAGCAACAGAGCTAGCTATATCCATTTTGATGGTCCAAGATTTGTTTTACTTTAAACTGGATGGGGCGTGATGACCTTATCTGAACGTGCTTATTCTTGCCTGCTGGTACATGTGGCAAGAGGTTTCAGTCAGAGGTTCTGATGACCATCAGGTGGATGGCACCGTAGTGGGTACAGATGGCCCTTTGGCAGAGGGTCAGACCAATGGCTGGAAACCAGAATCATGTATGCTCTTCCCAGGAGACTGAATGGTAGGGCTAGTTGAGAATCCAAACTATTATGGAGGTGCTGTGGATGGAAATCAGAGGATGGCAAGGCTTCCTATAGCCACAAGTACTGGTTCCCTGGCAGTCAGAGCAATCCTATCCCCACTGTTTCTGGTGATGGCTCTTTTCTGCTCTCCATCTGGGGGCTAATACCAGCTCAGAAGTTTAATTATGCTGATCGAGTATCCTGAAATAATTTGGAAGTGAATGAGTTGGGAAAAGCCACATTTTTTTCCATTTAGATTTTACTCATTTATTATAAAATCCTAGCAAATAATAAAAATATTACACACCAAAATTAACCAGCCCCAAATTCTATACATCTTAAATAATTGTATATTAAGAGTGTAAAATCTAATGAAAAAGGCCATTTTTAGATAACACTATTTGAAATATTATCTCTATCCCTCTAAAAAAATGTTAATTTTGCCATTGAGAACACAGATCCTAACTGGATTGTCAATAGACGGGGCCACATACAAACTCTCATGCTTCTGTTTCAGGGCAGTGTCTCAGTCATCTTTGTAGCTACCAAGTACCCGTAGGTGCAATGTTGTGTATCCTGAAACTGTTGATGAACTGTAAAAAAAAAAAAACTATATGTTTGACTCTTTGCAAGAAGCCAAGTTTTCTGTTCAAAGAGCTCCATAAATTATTATTGATTTACTCACAGATTACTTTACTATACTCTAATTATTTCATATTACCATGGCCATTTGTGCATGTAATAATTATTGCTTATGGAGAATGCTGATATTTAAAAATTTTAAATACAAAGATTAGGTTGTAATTATAAGGTAATATAGGAAAACACGATTCCATTGATAATATTATCTCTTTTCAAATTATTTAACTTCAACAACTTAAGTATTTATGTATACATTATCCTGTGTGCCACAGTAAGTCCTGGTGGCATTACTGAATGACAATACCATATGTTATATGTCTAGGAGGAAACACAAATTAAATTCCAAAGCAGTAAAACAAGCATAAATTCAAGACTGTTTTAAATAGATTAGTGTGTAATCTGACTATGGTATATGATTTCTAATGGTCTGAGATCTCGATGAAGATGACAAAGTCTGTTACCTATCAGTTGGATGAGAGACACAGAGTCCAGTTGAGGTTTGAAAATCATATCTGGTTCTATCCATTTGTCTAAGAATTTCATGAATTCATTGTTTTTGGTAGCTGAGGAGTACTCCATTGTGTAAATGCACCATATTTTCTGTATCCATTCCTCTGTTGAGGGACATCTGAGTTCTTTCCAGCTTTGGGCTATTATAAATAAGACTGCTATGAACACAGTGGAGCATGAGTCTTTATTACATGTTGAGGCATCTTCTGTATATAAGCCCAGTAGTGGTATTGTTGGGTCCTTAGGTAGTACTATGTCCAATTTTCTGAGGAACCACCAAACTGATTTCCAGACTGATTTTTACCACCTGGCAATCCCACCAGCAATGGGAGAATGTTCCTCTTTCTCCACATCCTTGCCAGGAACTGCTGTCACCTGAGGTTTGATCTCAGCCATTCTGACTGGTGTGAGGTGGAATATCAGGGCTGTTTTGATTTGCATTTCCCTAATGACTAAGGATGTTGAACATTTTTTCAGGTGCTTCTCATCCATTCGGTATTCCTCAGTTGAGAATCCTTTGTTTAGCTCTGTACCCATTTTTAATAAGGTTATTTGATTCTCTGGAGTCTAATTTCTTGAGTTCTTTGTATGTATTGGATATTAGCCCTCTATCAGATACAGGATTGATGAAGATCTTTTCCCGATCTCTTGGTTGCCCTTTTATCCTATTGACAGTGTCCTTTGCCTTACAGAAGTTTTGCAATTTTATGAGGTCTCATTTGTCAATTCTTGATCTTAGAGCATAAGCTATTGTTGTTCTGTTCAGGAAATTTTCCCCTGTTCCCACATGCTTGAGGCTCTTCCTCACTTTATTGATGGAAATATAAAACACCATCCTGAGTGAGGTAACACAATCCACACATGCTATGCACTCACAGATAAGTGGATATCAGCCCAGAATCTCAGAATACCCAAGATACAATTTGCAAAACACATGAAACTCAAAAAAAAAAAAAAAAAAAAAAAAAAAAAAAAAAAAAAAAAAAAAAAAAAAAAAAAAAAAAAAAAAAAAAAAAAAAAAGGAAAACCAAACCAAAGTGGATACTTTGATTCTTCTTAGAAGCTGGAACAAAATACCCACGGAAGGAGTAACTGAGACAAAGTGTATAGCAGAGACTGAAGACCATCCAGACACTGCCCCACCTGGGGATCCATCCCACATACAACCATCAATCCCAGACCCTATTGTGGATGTCAACAAAGAGCTTGCTGACAGGAGCCTGATATAGCTGTCTCCCAAGAGGCTCTGCCAGTGCCTAACAAATACAGAAGTGGATGCTCACAGCTATTCATTGGACAAATCACAGGGTCCCCAATGAAGGAGCTAGAGAAAGGACCCAAGGAGCTAAAGGAGTTTGCAGCCCCATAGGAGGAACAACAGTATGAACTAACCAGTAACCCCAGAACTCCCTGAGACTAAACCACCACCCAAAGAAAACACATGATGGGATTCCTGGCTCTAGCTGCATATGTAGTAGAAGATGGCCTAGGCTGTCATCAATGGGAGGAGAGGCACTTGGTCTTGTGAAGGTTCTATGCCCCAGTATAGGGGAATGCCAGGGCCAGGAAGCAGGAGTGGGTGTGTTGGTGAGCAGGGGAGGGGGAGGCATGGGAGTTTTCAGGCAGAGAATTGAGGAAAGGGGATAACATTTGAAATGTAAATAAAGAAAATATCTAATTAAAAAAACCAATTAGCTGTGAAAAAATTAAAACAGTGAGAAATCTTTCATAGAACTTCCCATCTCCTGCCTCTGATTTCTTCCCTTGTCCCACCTGGAAGATATAAGCACACTCCCCCTCTTCTCTATGGTCTCAAATCCCACCCACCTTTTCTAGCTGTGCTTGTGTGCCACAGTTGTGCTCTTACCTTCTTTAGTGTACAAGCTGAAATAATACTCTGTTTATTTTCAAAGAGTGTTTAAAACTGCAACTGACATAATACATCATTTTTCTCTTGTTTCCTTTGTCTTACTTCTCCTACTCTGTTTGGCCAGACCTTAAATAATAGAATATTATGAAAGTTAATCTCAGAAAATACAAATTAAAATGGACATATTTTATGGGTCCATGGCATCATGTCAACTGTTGAGATAGGCAAAGGAAAGCAGAACTTGATGATGCTAACACTACAAAAAAATTGGGTAATCCCATTAACTCCATTCTTTATATTGGCTTGCTCAACAATTTAAGAACCACATTATTTGAACTTATTAAATCCAACACAGCTGTATGTATATAACATTGATGAACAGGATTGGGATGTTTATATATAAAGATTGAATAGCCTACTTATTAATTTTTTGTCAGCAGTTTAAGCATTTCTGTCATGCAAGGCACATTTACATTGTGATAAATATAGGAATTGGTGGGTAGATGATGGCTTATTTCTTCCATAGTGCTATGCAAGCTCAGGAGGCTACATAAAGGGAATAACACAGGATCGATTTGTGTTCCAAAATATAGATAGAAAAAAGCTCCAGATTCATCATGGATGTGATAATCACAGTGAATGTGACCACAGAGGATGCCTTTGGTTTTTCAACATGCTTTGTGTCAGGACGACAAAAGGAATGTAGAGTCCTATAATCTCAATCATCAGGCAGTCAAATGGAGAATGAATGGTGCTGTATTCTATGCCACAAATATCATAAACAGAATCAGAAGATCACAGTGTACATCAAAGGGGTCCACACTGAATCTTGGTGTAAATCATGACCAGAATGCAAGAAAAGATGCAAATATATAAAGAAAATGAGACGTGAAAGTCAATGCTAGTGATGATGATAAATGTCTTGACTGTGCTTATCATGACTGTATCTCTTCCCATGTGACATTCTTTTATCCAGTTTTGCTTTAAGTATCATCCAAAACAACTGCCATGTGGTTTACACTCTTTAATTTGGGATATGTCATGTCTGATGGCAACACTATGATGGAATAACAACAACAACAACAACAACAACAACAACAGGGGAAAAGATTGTGGCCAGTGACAGTCAGAGTAAGTATATTTGGCAGCATAACAAGTTTAACAGGAGCTTTGATATGGCCTGTTCTGAAGCACAGCCATTGTAGATACTACTCCAAGCAAGAAAACAAAACAAAACAAAAACAAAAACAAAAACAAAACAAAACAAAACAAAACAAAACCACCAGCAACAGCAAAAAGGCAGTCAGAACATGCTTAGAACTGACATTTTCATAGAAGCTCCAGCCACATTGACTTACCAACACGAAAACACTTTGTAAAGAACGATTTGATCACTAAGTATAATGGAGGTATAGGCGTCTATCCCTGAGTCTGCTCTTAACATGTGTGGAAGGATGACTGCTTTGGAATTGGGAGAGGTCTGCAGAATGGCATTAACAACCTCGGGAGCATTATAGTTCTCTATAGTGGCACGGTGAATCAGACATTAGAAACTACTTTCTGAAAGACTTCAATTCTCAGAAGGAGGGTTGAAAACCTTCAAATACAGGCACAGATAAAATAGAATAATTATGCAATTATTAAATATGGCCATTTTACCAGTCTATTAGGTATCATATTCAGTATTGATGAATATGTGAGGCTTACTGTAATGATACAATTCTGCACACTTTAATTTATAGCAATTATAACAATTTATAACTGCCATCTACTAAATTGTTTCCTTTTCTGGCACAAATCACGCAGAATGATTGTTCTTTTCTTATATTGAAAGAAAGTAACTTTTGGGAGTATTATAACATCATAGATTACGAAGACTCAGAGCCACCAATGCATTCTCTCATTATGAACTGATCCTGAACCCCTTACAGCAGGTTTAGAGTTAGACAGACAGCCTGAGTCTCTGTTTCTACAGAGCTGCAGAGGAAAATGTAATGACCCATCAATCTGAAGAGTTGGTTACCAAAAAAAAAAAAAAAAAAAAATTATACCTGCAGAATCAAAGACAGAACACACGGGGGGGGGGGAAGACATTTTAAAAGAAAATAAATAACTGAATAACATCTAAACATCTATTGGGTAAAAAATGGTTCATGTATTCCTATGGTTGAATAAAAAGCATTTGGCTATCTTTCCTTGCCAATAGCATAAAGTTCCATTTTATCTTCAAAAATAAATTATTATGACAGTTTATGAGTTAGAGATATGAATGACTGAGTTTAGAGTTCAGTATCCTGGGATATGAAATGGATTCCTTCTTTGTTGGTGGCTTCTTTAGTTGTGACCTTGAACACTAATTCACTGCAAGAAGTTTAGTCTCTAAAGACATACAAATGCTGAACAGTAAATTAGGAGCATAATCCATAATGTTTGGAAAGAATTGTCTTCCAATATTAAGTATATCTAAAAATCTTTATATTTCAGATATTTAAAATGTCATTGCCTAAATATTATTTGGCAAATGCTCAAATGTTTGCCCATTATAATGTGAAAAAGATAAGAACTTTCCTCTTCTGGGAATATTTATTGTTTAAATGTGGATAAGTAAATAGAAAATTTGTCTAAACTATCTCATTTGCCTTCTGTCTCCCTTCCTGTCTTTTCACCATTTCTACTTTTTCAGTCAGGCTCAAAGACAATGGATTCTCATGGATAGTGTTACATTTTTTTGCAGCTTTTCCTCCTCGTGACATTTAGAAATAGCAGAGTTGAATATCGGCTTTTAATACATGTTCATGAGATATGAATTCCTCTTAAATGGAACTTTTTTATTGAAAGACTCTGGCCTAAGATGAATTAAATAACTAAGAATTAAATATTGCTCTTTATGTTTCTAAAGACTAGCATTGTGATATAATCTAATTTCTATTATCCTGCCTTTTTATTAGCATTTAAATTTTTATAAACATTTGCTGGCTCAAAACGGATATTATGTTCTTGTTAATGTTATCTATCTAATGCACTCTCCCCTACTCATAATAACTCCTAATATTGTTTAACTCTTAGAAACTTATTAATAATTTTTGTATGGCAAATTAACAGCTTTCAAAATCAGCATTAATTATTTCAACATTTTATTATTTTGCAAATAAATATGCTTATGTTTCAACTGTCTGAAGAAATCCATGGGGGTTTTCATTCCAAATTATGTCTAGAATATTAACATAAATTGAAAAAGGAATAGGAAAGACTCCTTGAGTTTTAAGCACATATAAGAGTCAGACTTTGTTCACATCTTGACACAAGTACTTCACTCAAGGTGATTTTAATATCTGTAGTCCTGTATCCCTTGATCAAAGAACAGAGATAGGACAAGAAAGCATGTATGTTTGTACTTTACATTTTACTGTCTGATTCAAGCCCCTAGACAAGTTGCGATTCATTTGTTTTGAATCAATGACAACCTGACAATAAAGCTAAACTTCAAGGCATCACATTTGTAAAAATAAATAAATAAATAAACAAACAAACAAATAAATAAATAAAACCTTTATTTCAAATCATGAAACATAAAACAACCAAGGTTTACTGAAATGTCCTCAGAAGGTTTATTGCTGATGTAACTGTCTCTTTCTGATCCTAAAGAAGGATCAGTCGCTATCTATACATTTTACTTTGTGTTTGGCACTGAGGCACACCCATCATGTACTCAAACAATACTACTCATTGATGTAAGTTGAGAAGAACTGCAAAAGTCAACAACAGAGGCCCAAGGTACTGTCCTTCTCATGTATTGATACATGCGAATGTGCACGCACACATGCACACACACACACACACACACACACACAGAGAGAGAGAGAGAGAGAGANAGAGAGAGAGAGAGAGAGAGAGAGAGAGAGAGAGAGAGAGAGAGAGAGAGAAACAGAGAGAGAAACAGAGAGAGAGATAGACAAAGAGACAGAAAGAGACAGAGACACACATAGACAGAGAGAGACAGAGAGACAGAGAGACAGAGAGACAGAGAGAGACAGAAAGAATTAGAGGGAGAAAGAGAGGGGGGAAGAGGAGGAAGGTGAAGAAGAATCAAGATTAGTTCGTTTTCATGTATTTGAAATCAACAAAATTTACCTCTATATGGAAGCAGGCAATCTAAGCTTTAAGTGGGCTTTAATCAAGAAATATATGACCCAGAAGACACAGGTTAGGTGGTATTATGTCTCATTCATATTAGTTGTCTGAGAATTCCATGTGACGTTTAATAACTATTCAATAGAATCCAAACACACCTCAAAAGCTGCGTGAGGCTGAACCTCTTTTAGCAGTGCCAGCATCGTGCTTGCTTCATTACTTTGCAAATACAGTGTTTAATATGCGTTGAAAAAGTCTTGGTCCCATCATGATAGACAATATTTAAACCACAAATAAATATGACTGTTGGTACTGAGAAATATAACCTTATTTACCTGATATAATATTTTTTTTGCAAATTTAAGTAAAAACCTGCAATTTGCATAATAAAAGTAGTTCTACTAAAGAAATATGAACATGTAATAGCATGCACACAAGCATGAAAAGATATACAGGAAACACAACATGCCAGAATTTCTATCTTTCCCCTTATGGATCTCAAAACTCTCAATTAATACAAGTGCTCTGCTCAATAAGAAAATTTCAGAGAGCCCCAGAAATCATATTCAAAGCCATGAATTTCTACATGTCTAGAGCAGACTCTCATCCACATCAGTATCTGATAGTCATGGACCTTCCACACATTCCAGTCATCTTCTTCCACTCCATCTGTGAATATAGCCTGCAAACTGTATGCGTTGTACAAAGGATGGAGTGTGATAACAATGCTCCAAAAATGATTGTCTTTGGAGATCAGGGTATAAAGGATAGAAGGAACACAGAGTCATAGTTTCCCTAAAACATCCCAAGAAAGAGGCAGAGAGTAATTACCTCACCTTTTCTCTAAAGTGCAAAAGACTCACTGCTTTGTATGAACTGGATTTCAAAAGATTTCTCACCACAGATTAAAAACAAGTTTAATAATTATCCCCCCCTTTTTTTTTGTTTCTCTGGGAAACTGTGCCTCTTCTAAGTTCAAATTACATGGGGGATTCTTGTTCAAATAACTTCATTTTTCTAGATTTTAATAAAAAGAATAGGTGAAGACCCAGGTTCTGAAGAGCAATTATATTAAAATTTGCTGTTCACCTGGTTCCAAAGAAGTCCACCTTCCCAGCTTCCCTGAACTTTTCACAATACAGACAACCTTATCTGCTATTCATCTTAATGTCTTACTTTCATACTCAGATTCAGCAAGGTCATATATCCCTTGGATGATGCAACAGTAGCCCCTCACTTTTAGTTTACTCATGAAATGTCTGTATATTTATTGTGTAACAGTTTTCCTCAAGATTTAAATACTGTATCTTTGAAAAAAAAAAAAACTCTTAAAGCCACAAGGTAAACAACTTAACATATCCCCAGGAAGTCCCTGAAATTGACCAGTTTCTAGGCCCCACAACACCAGAATATACAAGTGAAGCTAATAAGAGTCATTATCAGACACACAAAGCTACACAGAAATCTCTGAGACTCTGCTGTCCCTACCAGCCCTACCAGCAGGTGCCTGGAAAAATTTAGACTAGCAAGTCCCTTGAAATGGTCACTCTCTGACATGTTGGGTTGCTTGTAAATATTTCCAGAATGTTCTTCCCAACAGCAACACAACAAGAATAATTTTAAGAGCATGTACCATACCATATCAACCAAGATAGACCATATGTTACTAACAATACCTTTCCTAATAAATATAATTTTAAACCATGGAAAAATCTGTTGACCTTCACAGAGGAAAATAATAAGAGTCCTGGGAAAGGTGCGGCTCTGGGACACTGCAAATAAAGAATAAGATAAATGACACACTTGTAAATAACATGAATGTCAAAGAAAGAATTGAAATAAAAATTATAAAAAAAATAGAATTTAATAAAAATGAAAATGCACCCTATTGGAAAATAAATGAAACCCCTAAACAACAGCAGGAATAATTTTACAGCTAAGTAACTATTTTAGATTAAAAGAGAAAATGAGAGAAGTGAAATCTACACATAAGCTGAGATAAAGAAGAGAAAATGGATGAATCCAAATTGAGCCCTTACATTCACAACACAATTTCATATCACCATCACCCCTCACCCATATTCCAAGCCTTACCAGAAGAGAACTGGGCCTTCATTGGTGTCTAGTTTGTGGCTTGGGATGTGAAGAATCTTAAAGGCATTCTAAAAATAGGCAGTATTGGTGTTCTTACAGCTTGAGATAACCGTATGTATGTTGGTTAATTCCTACTTTATCTTTTTTTTTTTTATTTTGTAAGTGTGAATACACCCTTATAGGTTTGCTGCAAAACTAAGTATTAATGTCTAATAAATATCTTATATTTCAGCAAAGGTACTTTAAGATTTAGTTCAAAGACCATACATTGATCCAATACTCAGATATGGTTTTTAAAAAGTCTTCTGTGTTGGCCATGAGTACAAATGTTCCAAACTTTGAGAAAGAAAAGTTTATAACTATCATTTTATAAAAAAGAGGTGATAAAGGGTAGCATAATGAAAATTAGAATGTAATTAAAATTTCTCAGGAAATTTGTGAAAACTCTACAAGTGCTTGGTAAGAAATATCTGCTTAGTTATTGATATGACAGGTGATTTTATTAATGTACAGTGATAGGGCCAGACAAAAATGTTCTTTCATATCTCATGATTTCATACAGGCATGTTTGTCACTTGCATGTCTCAATATGATCATAGAATGTAACCCTGTGAGAGTAGCAGATGTATGTTTCATGTATCCTACACAGAAGTATTTCCAGGGTCCAGGATAGCACCTAAAACATCAACTGTGGGGTTACAATCGAATCTGTGTAAAGAAATGTGCTCTTAATCCAGAAATAATAAAAGAGGACTTTATTTAAAAATTAAAGTTGCTTCTTTAAAAAAGGAAAGTATCTAAAATTAGTCAAATTCATAGAAAATAGTAACATTTTGTTGTTGTTGTTTTTTCTTTTTTGTTTTTTTCAGATAGAGTTTCTCTATGTAGCCCTGGTTTTCCTGGAACTCACTTTGTAGACTAGGCTGGCCTAGAACTCAGAAATCCATCTGCCTCTGCCTCCCAAGTGCTGGAATTAAAGGCATGTGCTACCACACCCTGCTAAGTAATAACATTTTTAAAAGACATTTTTCAAAAGCTAATTTTAAAGTTCCAATTAGCCAAGACATAACAGAGGTTAGACTGTCAAGGTCACTGTTTGCTTGTGTTCATGATGATCTGGTTAAACTTCTAGTGATCCACAGTAGGAAGACAGAACTTCCTATAAAATTCCTGAAGGTATCTTTAAAATATCCTCTTCACACAGGCTTCTGGAGACTTAGATGCTATTTTGAACTTTCAAATGAACTACTAAAACAAAGTTCTGGAATAGTAGCTACATTAGTTGCTATTTTTTGTTGCTATGACTAAATACCTGACAAAGGTCAATATGAAAAAGAAAAGGTTCATTCTGCCCCAGTTTGATGATACAGACCCGTCAGGATGGGGAAGGAAAGGCAGTAGAGGACTCTTTTATGATAGATGTGAATCAGAAGGTTGGAAAATATTAATACTGGCAACCATGGAAATTACCTTTTTCCTCTCATTTTATCTAATCATATCCAAGCCTATAGAATGGTACAACTTAATCTCATGAGTTAAGTTTCTCTCAAACACTTTCACTGGACTTGTCCAGAAATTTGTCCCCGGGAGGGGGACCCACATGCTGTTAGTGAAGATCACACAATCCAATAGCTAAAAATGTTTCCTTTTTTTAAAAAAAATTATTAGATATTTTCTTGATTTACATTTCAAATGTTAAACCCTTTTCTGGCTTCCCCTCTGAAAACCCCCTATCCCATCCCCTCTTCCCCCTGCTCACCAACCCACCCACTCCCACTTCCCTGTCCTAACATTCCCTACACTGGGGCATCTAGCCTTCTCAGGACCAAGGGCCTTTCTTCCCATCAATGTCTGATAAGGCCATCCTCTGCTACATATGTGGCTGGAGTCATGGGTCGTTCCATGTAGAATGGATACAGAAATGTGATACATTTATACAATGGGGTACTAGTCAGCTATTAAAAACAATGACTTCATGAAATTCTTACGCAACTGGATGGAACTCGAAAATATCTTCCTGACTGAGGTAACCCAGTTATAAAAGAACACACGTTTTATGTACTTACTGATAAGTGGGTATTAACCTCAAAGCTCAGAATACCCAAGATACAATTCACAGATCAAATGAAGCTCAAGAAGAAGTAAGACCAAATTGTGGATACTTCAGTCCTTCTTAGAAGGGGGATCAAAACACCCATGGGAGGAGATACAGAGACAAAGTGTGGAGCAGAGACTAAAGAAAGGCCATCTAAAGACTGCCCCACTTGGGATCCATTCCATATACAGTTACGAAACAGAGACACTATTGTAGATGCCAATAAGTGCTTGCTGACAGGAACCTGATAAAGTTGTCTCCTGAGTGTCTCTGCCAGTGCCTGGCAAATACAGAGGTGAGTGCTTATAGCCAACGGTTGGACTGAGCACAGGGTTCCTAATGGAGGAGATGGAGAAAGGACCCAAGGAGCTAAAGGTATTTGCAGCCCCATAGAAAGAACAGCAATATAAACCAATCAGTACCCTCAGAGCTCCCAGGGACTAAACCACTAAAAATATTTCTTAAAAATAATAATTTTAAATGTACAAGTCACCACACATAGTTATTTTCCTTTCTGCTTTCTAATGTTTTAAAGCAATACTCCATAGTTTTAGCTTTCATTTCTTCACATAGTATATGAAAAGCAGATGGTGTAATAATATATTACTAATCCTCTTACAGTTCCCATAGTTTGCCCATGATGGATAATACAATGATACTTGATTATCTTGGATAACTGAAAGATCCAACTAAAATCAGAATTGAAAGATGCTGCAGAGTATGCAGTAATTTGCTGCAATACAAAGGTTTGAAGTGGGAAGGAGAACACACATAGAAGAGACAATATGAAGGAAAGATTAGAGATATCTTGCCTTTCAGTATTATGAAGCGTAATATTTTGATGATGATCCAGCATTCTGAAAAGGACTGTGGCTCTTCACCTTGCTTCTGAAGGCTCCATGTTACAATAGGCCATAGTCCCCAGTTATGGGAAGCAGCCAGGTTACAGCTTGGATAGCCAAACCTTCTACACAATGCTGGCTACATGATCACATATTTCAAGAGACAAATAGAGAAATAATTTTATTTTGCTCTGAGGAGGACCCCAACACTTTTAAATCTTAATTTTCCAAGATAATAAATTTATGGAAGTTAGGAAAATCAAACTATTGCAATTCTGATATGGATAAACAAAAAATGTATGATACATGAAGACTTCACCTTAGTTGCAGGTCCCTAGAGTCTATGTAAGTAAAGCGGAGCTGGAAAATACTTACAATGTAAACAGTATGAAGGAAGAATAGTGGGTGCCTTGGTACAATCCAGGTTGGCCTAGTAGATAACTTTTTCTTAGCACTTTTTACCAAATTTTTAATCTGAGGTAAATATGTGAAAGATGAGTCAATAACAAAGCTCCTAACTGAAATGGGAGACTCAACAACAAACAGTGCTCGACTGACTGCCACTGTAAACTGCAGCTTACTTATGAGCAATTGAATCTCATTATTTCAGCCACATTATCTTTTACTGCAGTGAAAAGTCAAAGAGAGAAAAAAATAGTTTTTCTTCTGATTGAAATGATATGAATAACCACTGACCTCCCAAGAAAACATGATTGTCCTCTCATCCAAGAGGGGTTGCAAAAGAATAAAAACTGAGAAAACACTGTTAACTAAGAAGAGCAGGAAAGCAAGCTGCATCATACGTGTGTGTGTGTGTGTGTGTGTGTGTGTGTGTGTGTGTGTGTGTGTGTGTGTGTGTATTGACGTATATGCTCTGTCTTGTGAGATGATTCTTTATCATGTCTGGAGTTCACATACTTTCTTCAAAATGTGATGTCATTGTCTTAGATAGAGTTGCTAATGTTGTGACAAAACACCATGACCAAAAGCAACTTGAAGAGGAAAGAGTTTATTTGTATTATATTCCTCCATCATAGTTTATCATCAAAGGAAATCAGAACAATAACTCAACAAGCAAACTTGAAAGCAGGAACTGGTACAGAGGTCAAGGAGATGGCTGCATACTGACTTGTCCCATGTGACTCGCACAGCCTGCTTTCTTATAGAACCCAGGACCACCAACACAGATATGGTACCATCTACAGTGGGTTGAGCCTTACCACAACAATCACTAATTTACAAAATGCTCCTTAGGTTTGCCTACATTCAAATCTTATTGAGACATTTGCTCAATTGTCATTTTCTTCTCTCCAATGACTCTGTCCATTTGTGTCCATTTAACATAAAACTATCCAGAACAATAACCATGAAAAAAAGCACACCAAGGATACTTTAGATGGTTTTTAAAAAATTTACTTAAAATGTCAATAGCGTTATTTATTTTGGAATATGTACTAGTCCCTTATCTATGCATTATGACTAATGCTAAAAATAAAACCATAAATGGAGGCAGGTGCTATGCTAAAATATTAACCATATGCTAATTAGATTATCACCTAACATGTTAGAGAATCATTGAGTTGCTTCTGCAAATGAGAAAAATTAGTCTCTAAACATTGAACAGTTTACATCACTTACATCTACAGAATTAAAATATGGTTCATACTGCCTTTGCATTTAAATAAAATGAAGGATATATTTTCTTTCATTTGGATATTTCCTATCCAATGGCATGTATAACTTTAGAATAACAAAATTTTTGAGATACTTTTTGTTGTTGTTTAGATTTTTGCTTTTGTTTTTATTACTCTGAGTTTCATTCTCAATTACCTTCACCAACAATGGCAGAGATAATTTGCATCATCCGAATTTATAACAATAAACCGATATTACACAGCCTCAGAACTGCAAAGTAGGAAAACAATGTGTTTGTGTAACTGCTTCCTTTTGATCTATAGGTTATTCATGACAGTGATAGCATGCCTTAACTCTCATGTATGTGCATGTGAAACCCATTGAGGGTGTTGAGTCAAAGGCTTCATCTGTTTCTTTTTAGTATAGGGAGATTTTACAGTAGATGCTCACTGTGCAATTCTACCACTGGAAAAATATAGCCAGCAAGATTTCTATAAGTTCCAGTTCATCTTGGGATATGATATGAGGCTTTGCATTAAACAAGAAAGTGAAAGACAGAAAGAATTTCTCATTTGAAACAAGCCCCAAGAATGAGAAAATACATTACTTCAGCAAATAAATAAACACTTGCTGCATTTAACATCCCATTGTAACTCTCAATAAGTTAGCTGCCTCTACTCAGGTCTCCCTCATACATACTCATGAAAGAGGTGGCTATTGGGTATTTAAAGCTCAAAACCGGGCATGAAGTTAAATATCTAGTGCCATTGACTCGAGTGTAGTGGGAGATGCAAAATGTTTTGTTTCATTATGCAAGTTTTAAAGCCTATACATCACTTTTTGTAGCATGTCATGCTCAATTTTATAGACTACCTTCTTTCGGAGGACATAAGGTATAAGACAGTGTATTGAGTCCAGGTCTTAGGATTTCTTTCACTCCAAACTTGAAAAAGCTCCCACAATTTGTAACTTAACCAATAGGATTCTAAAAGCAAAATTTGTAAACTTGTCTTTGAGTGTGTATGTTCCTGAAAAGTGACCTTTGTAGTTATGCTATTGTCTTCTCTCCGTTTGAATTCTAACAGTATGCTGTATGCTAGTTGTGCAATTAAGTAAGCACTGTTAGCTAACCTCCTCTGAGCTGACAAACAGATCTAAATATCTCAGGGATATGAGACAATCACATTCGATAGTTTCCTAAGTACTCACCACTGATCAGCCATTCTGATACAGAAATGGTGCTGTTCAGTTTATTCAGGAAAGGAAAATATGTTGACCCACTCACTAACTCATAAAACTACTTGCAACTCAGACTGACATATGGGTTCATGCTTTTGGGGACAAAACACGGGGTCTAAACTCATGCTGATAGAGAACAATTTGGTGAATGACAATTATGCAGGCATCCCACAGAGTCCATTTCTTTTAACACTGGACTAGTTTGAATGTTGAAGGTTTCCAGTTCTAACTCTGGGTTTGTTCAGGACAATTTAGAAATACATTACTTTTGATAGAGTAGTCTTCTTTGACGTTTGACCTGCCAAAGTCACGATTATAATTTTTTTTTTTTTGTCAAAAGGGATTCACCACTCACAAATTTATTGTCTTTCATTAATTTTAATGTTTATTGTATTCAACATCATTGAATCTACCTATATTATATAATAGAATCAGATTTTTGAAAAGTAAAATTATTTAATAATCAAATAAGTATAAAAAGTATATCAAAGATATTAACTCTGTATAATATCTAGCTGATAGTACCATATTTTGTGAAAAATTACCTATAAATCAGTCATATGAAAATTTCTCAATTCTCCATGGGAACAGTATCATGGTGATTGTGATTTCTAGGACAATATCCCAATTTCTGATTAACTCCTAGGCCTGAATGTTCAAAACAAAAATATGTAACATGAAGCAGGATCACATACAACCTTGTTTTTGCTTAGTAACTTTAGGGAATACAGGTACTGATTCAAACAACATATGCTTGTTACATATAGCTTATGCTAATATAGGGACAAGCCTTTTTAATTAGAGGAAAATGAAGAGGCAGGCAGAGACATTGCAGATACAGTGAAGGGGACTTAGGAGTATTTTCAAGGGTTTATCTGTTATTGGCAGCAGATCTTAATTACTCCTAATTGCCACTTCAGATTGTATGATGTCCTTGCCTTAATACAGGTACACTATAACAATACTTTAAAATTCCAAGCTATGATTAGTCTATTGTTGCAATGGTGATTGCAACAGTGAGGAGGAGAATACAAAGTTAATGAGCAACATGAAGGGTTGGGGAAATGCACCAAGCAGAGGAGAGCAGTGTTTTCAGCAGTAGAAGAGGAAGCAGTAACATTGAACTCATTGAATTGAGCAGCCATTGTGCAGTTGCTCCAGTGTGTGCCTGGTGTGTGGAAAGCCCTCCTTTTCATCCCAGCTCATACACAGGTTGTGGTGGCACAGGTCTGTAATCCTGGACATCACGCAGAAGAAGCAAAGTATTTCAAGCTAAAGATCACTCTAGGCTCATAGAAGTTGGAGACCAGTCTGGGCTAAATGAGACCCTGCATTGAAACAGCAATGACAATTATAACGGTGATCTGGAGGTCTTCTCATCAAGAGGGTCTGTCAGCTGGTGATAGCTATTGCTGAGAAAGATGTTGATTTGAATCAGACATTAAAGTTCATTTTAACTGTGGTATAGAGACATGGACCACACCAGTTATTTACCCTAATGCCACATGAAAGGACAGACGAGAATTATTTAAATCTTTGTCTATGTGAGATTTAAAATTGCAGAGTGACAGAGGGAGGGATGAAAGACAGAGAAAGTTGAGGAAGTTCATCAAGTAATTTTAATGTTTAAGAATATCATGATTCAAAAGGCTTTCTCCACTTAATCTTACTGATGATGAATGGGAGTTCCCATAGTCCCACTTGCTCATAAGTGATGCTAGGCCTGTGAGTGTGTTTTGTTTTTGTGGAGTATGCTGCATAGAAACTTTTGAGTCAGCTCCTTGTTGAAATTCATTATGCTGTGTCTTTATCCACAATTTTGTGTGTGTGTGTGTGTGTGTGTGTGTGTGTGTGTGTGTGTGTGACTCAAATCCTTCCACAGGTTCAATACTGAGCAATTTACTCATAGAAAAATTAGAGATTAGATAATTAGATTATTACAGTAAATGAAAACCCCTGGCAAATTCAGAATGAAGTGAACATGGGGCTGCTGGGATCAGAGAACGTAACAAAAGAATTCTAGTGAGCGCTGTATGCATCCAGCACCTAATGCCAGATCAGGCACTGTGCTGTGAAGTTCAGCACATATCATTCTGATTTAGCATTTAATCAGTCTTGGAGTGTTTATCTGCTCAGCAAACATCGATGAGGCCAGGAGGCTAAGTGGCACCTTCCTAGGCTGAAGTCAGAGGAAACAGACAGAACAGTGCTGATGGAGCGAGACCACATGAGGGGCTCACCTCTGCGCAAAATCTGGAGTTGGAAATTGTGCCTTTGTGTTCCTGTCATTTCTATCAGCTCCCAGCTAGGATCCCCCTCCCCTTGCATCAACATGCAGCAACAGACTACTCATATGGCTTTCTCTAGCACTGACATCTGACAGATGAATGAAACAACCTTCGAGTATAAGCTGTCTAAGCACACCAAACCAGTTCTCTTCAGTCAAAACCTTAGGATAAATAATTCCATTTATGTATTCACCACTTTCTCTGTGGTCAGCCTACGTTTAGGTTTATGGGGCACTAGATCCTTAGTAAAGTGGTATTCCTCTTCCAAGTCAGAGACTTGGTACCCCAACTTCCTTTACCTTAGCTGTTTGTCCACAGGTACATGTCGATTAACAGTTGTTGTCCAAGGCATATGGGCACAGCATGAACAATCGCTGAAAGTAGTGCTTGATAGTCTCTGAAAAGAGATGATGCTCGTGAGTCAGATGCCTAGGAAGACATTGTAGCAAGTGCCTATGTACTTTCAAGAAGAATTCTGCCATGAAGTTTGCCAGGAAAACAGGAAGAAGCCTTTACAGACTTTGCCAGAGCATAGCCACATTGGAAAGTGTAGTTTTCCAAAACCTTTCTTTATTATGAGCTTTAATATATATATATATATATATGAGTAAAAATTGTATATTATTTTATACTATATGATATACTCAGACTTATCACTTCTTTCCTGGATGACATGTTATTCAATAGGCACAGTGGAGTAAGTAGGTTCTGAAACCTAGAAAATATTAGAATTACTGTAGAAGGGACTGGACTTTGGTAAGTTTTGCTCGCTTTCTTCTAGAAATAGTCCTCATCTTCTTTTGGCAATGAACTGTAAGCCAGATCTTGCAGTTTTTCTCTATCATCATATCCACCCCTGTCATTTACAAGTCTTTCCAATAACAGAACTTACACCGAGGCTACGACCTGGCAAGCTTACTCCATTAATGACCTGTTTCCCTAAGTGGAGTTGCAGGAAATTAAGTCCTGCTCCCCTTCACACATTTCCTCCACTACATTTGTATTTCTCTTTCAATTTTGTAATGAATTCTAAAGTACTTAAGCCTTCTCAGGTATGAAGTCTGATAGTGACAGCCCACAATAAAGTGAGCCTGGGGTCACACAACAATATAGGAGGAAGAATGAGCTACAATTAAGGTAACATAATTGCACATAAGCAACACCCTTCAAAACAGGAGCAGTAAATCTTTTGCTCAAATAGTAAGGAACTGGAGATGAGAACTCTGAAACAGTATCATAGAGAAATGTTCAAGCTTACAGTTAAAGACATTCAGCAAAAGTTCTCAGATATGCTCAAGCCCACAAATAAGCCTGTTCCCCTAAATGCATGACATTTTCTCTCTAGAGTGCACTCAATTCATTCCTGGCTTTTGTAGGGCAGAAAGTTGAAACTCCTTTTACTATATGAGTTGGGGTTCAATTGTCAGGGTAATAGCTTCCTGACAATTTCCAAATAAGAGCCTGATCAACACAACATTCAAATGAACTCAAGGCCCTCTCTATAGATTACTGTTTTCATTTCAATGGCTGCTTGGATGCACATTTACCTTGAAATGATTTTTAAAATCCACTGTTCCTACTGAACAGAGGTAGTATACATTTTAGTATTGCCTTGATGTGTGACACCAAGAAAACTGAGGCAGTGTCACAGAAGGATGTGACTGTGAGAGTCTCTCAGGCTCATGCTAAAATGAACACAGTTATTACTTTTTATCCCATCCTGTTGGAAGGTCAAAGAAGTCACTGTCTACCAAGAGATGAAAGAAGAACGCAGAAGTGGGGCATTTCGTTTTATTTAGAAATCATTGTTGTCTGTGTGGTTGACTTAAAATTAGCTGTCTATTTGGCTTTGCATTACATAAGTAGCACAAGTTGTTATAGGCTGTAGGGTATACCACAGGAATATAGTGCTTCCCTAGAGGGTGCAGGCTCTCAATTCAGTGTCTTTTAAAGGACACACACATACACACACACAGACACACAGATACACACACACAGAGACACACACAGAAACACACACACACACACACTCACACATACCACGTATACATACACCACACATACACACACACACACACACACACACACATCACATCACATCACACGACATCACAGATACCCACAGTAATAAGGAATAAAGTGCTAAACACTCTGAAACTCAGTGAGTTTATTTGACTTCTAACTTTTGTCAATTTCTGTTTCCCAGTGACTCCACTATCAGTTTTTTTCAAAAGGAGTACATGGTTCTTTGTGAGAATGAGTGACGTCATGAATAAGACATGTTAAAAAATATCAGAGGCCAGGTAATCCTGTAATAATGAGCTCTTGATCATCAAGTAATAGGAAGGCACATAGAGATAAATTACATAGACACAGGCCATAGACACTGCAGCTGAACTGAAGTTGCTTGACAGACATCACAGAGCCTGAATTCTTTATACTTCCTCATGTTTTTTTGTCCCTTTCCTTGAAAATTTGCAAAAATGGACAGGTTATTGTTGCGCTGGAAAAACACTGTGTCAGAAGTATATCAGGAACTGCTTTTTGTCCTGCTAACCTTTTGAAGGCTATGAAGGACTATGAGCAAAAGTCAAATTCACTTCCCCATTAATAAACAACACAGAAGACAACAACCAGACAAGATGGAACCTCAACGTTGAAGTCTTTCCTTAAACAGCATTGGGAAAGATATGTATGGGGGTGGGCAGGCAAGAGAGAACTAATGGAAAGAGGGAAAGAGGGAAAGATGAAATACGCTGCAGGCAGTACAAACTATCAGCAAAGGAAGTCAAGGAAAACCAAGTTATTTGATTGTTTTGGATTTTTAGGAGAATTCTCAGTTTTTTATGTTTTTATTTTTTGTTTTGAAAACTTTATAGGGCAAATTTTGATAATGCTGCCCCCACAATACATTCTGGTCTTCCCCTGCCTCCAAGCCACTCAACTAACTCTCTTAACACAAAACAAAAGCAAAAACAAACAAACAAACAAACAAAGCAAAAGGAAAGGACAAATAAGGTCTGATTTGCATTGACCAACTAACACAATATTCATGCTTCAGAAACCCATTCTGCATTTATTTTTTGATTAATTTATGTATTTACATCAAGCACTGCCCCCTCTAGGTCCCTGATTATATCTCTCCATCTTTCAGCCACTTTTCCCTAGAAAGGGTAGTGCCCACCCCCCTCCCCAACCCCCGAGTATTCCCCAAACCCTAGAACAGCAAGTCTCTGCCAGGGTAGACACACCTTCTCTCACTGATGCTAGGCAAGTCAGTCCTGTTGGGGAAAGGATTCCACAGTCAGGCTACAGCTTTAAGAAGAGCCTATGTTCCTGTTGTGGAACTCATGTGGCCGTAGGTCTGCTAGATGTGTGCCAGGACCTCATTCATATCCCTGTGTGTTCTTTGGTTGGTGGTTCAGTATCTGAGAGTTCCCAGTTGTCCGGGTTACTTGATTTTGTTCGGCATACTGTAGAGATTTCGTCCCATTCAAGGCCTTCACTCTGTTCCCCAACTCTTCCAAAAGAGTCCCTGACCTCAGTCCACACTTTGACTGTGAGTGTCTGCATCTGTTTCAATCAGCTGCTGGGTAGACCCTCTCAGAGGACAGATATGATAGGTTCCTGCCTGAAAAAATAACTGAGTATCATTAATCCATTATGCATTTCTTTCCAGACATGATTCTCTGTGTGCATTGGAACCACTACGAGACACTTCACCCTAGGATATACTGTACTGCATTAGAATATTAGGACACACCAAGATGTTTGTCCTCTGGCTTCACTGACCCAATGTTTGCAGCATTTATAAACCTATTATCAAACAGAAATGCATGTTTAATGTCCAAAAGTTGACTTGGAAGCCAGTGACAGTGAGACTAGAAGAAAATTAGGAACATTGGCCTTCCTATAGAAATAGAGCATTGATTAGAAAACATTATGCTTACTAATTAAATACATCTAATTTACATTTGCATAAGTTTTGTTGAACTAAAAGGAAAATATGTTTTATTTTTTAAAAAATGTACAGAACGAAAATACAAAAAGCCAAGCAACCATTTAGATTCAAGCCCTAGCAAGTACCCAGCTAGCAATAACGTGAAGATTTAATATTATTACAATCAAAAATATAAAGCCTAGTGCTCATCCAAGCATATTTCAATCAAAGTCCTCTTTGGGAATCTTCCTACTGACAATACAATTTCATTCAAAATAAACAATAAGATGCAAAAACTACTGTAAGCATTTTAGAAAATTACATATCAAATATCTTTCTGGAGCCTGTGGGTCTTTTGAGCAGTTTTGTTTACCAGGTCTCACTGCATATGCAGATTTAAATAATTCATTTGTTTAAGAGATCTCCTGGTCTCCATTCACTCTTCAGCAGGAAGTTGCCTAGCAGTCATGTCAATGGCAAAAATATAAAAATAAAGGTTCATCTTCTCATTTGACAGAAATGATATAGAAATAATCATGCTTACAATTTTACAGTAGAGTCGGGTAACAATAGTATATTCACTGAAAATCAGGTTCTGTATATGTGTGACTTCACAAGCCCAGGTGTTCCCTTGCATATGTACACACTTAGCATTGCTGTAGGCATGCATCTCTATTGGATACTGGGAACCATACCTCTTCAATTAAGAGGTGAGAATCACAGAGATAGAGGCCAGCCAAGTCACAGAAGAAGTCACAGCAAGTACAGTGACTAGAATTGAACTATTTCAAGTCTTCTAAATGGTGCCATACTTCCTTCCCTCAAGGATACCATACAAGACATTATGTGCACCGTCCTTCCTCAATAGCCTCAGAGAAATAATTTCCCAATCCTATGGAGATACAAGAGTCTCCCAATGATTTCAAGAATATGAATATATTTTGAAATATATATTGGAGCAGCTCACATCTGTTTATAGATCAAACTTCAATGCAGATTTTATGTAGTTGTTAAGAATCTTGTTGAAGAACAATGTCTGTGCATGTGCATACAGATGCTTTTATCTTTTCAGATATCGTTAGTCTGTAATTAGGTGAATCCCTGGTAGCAGATCTTTTCTCACTCTGTCTCCGTCTATCTATCTATCTATCTATCTATCTATCTATCTATCTATCTATCTGTCTGTCTGTCTGTCTGTCTATCTATCTATCATCTATCTATCTATCTATCTATCTATCTATCTATCTATCTATCTATCTATCATCCATCCATCTATCTATCTCTTTCTTGATATTTCTTTTGTTCAGAGGGTTATCAAATGGATAGAATGAACAAAATGCAGAAATGACAAGGCATACACACACACACACACACACACACACACACACACACAGAGAGAGAGAGAGAGAGAGAGAGAGAGAGAGAGAGAGAGAGAGAGAGTGAGAGAGAAGCAGAAATATACATATACACTCATCTATAAATGAGGGTTCATACTTTGCAATGCCCAAGTTGTTTAGACTTTGATTAACTTGAATAAATCTCCAGGTCTCTCATGTTTGCATGGATTTCCTCTGATGATTTAGCCAATAATAGAATAATAAAATAAAAAGACAACAACAATAAACCAACCCAGGTCTTGTGTAAAAGAGGGAATTTACAAAATCGATGTCTGCCGAACAAGTTGTACTGTAGCAGCTATTCTGAGCTTTTGCTCTAAATGTCCACATGGAGATGATCTGATGATTAAAATGTTAAAATCTTTATAGAGATCCATTTTTATTTCATTCGCAACATTTAAAGAATTTTTTGATTGAGCATACATCAGAGTGGATATGAAAACACATTTTAAAATCAGTCTATTTCAGACAAAATTAACTCTAAAATAGATTCGGAAGCATTATGGATCATGAAGACTCCTAATATCAGGGAAGTGGCTGAATGTGTTTGCATGGGCAGGGGGCTATAATGAACATTTAGCTTTTCTCTGTAAAAACCTAGCAGGTTGTCTAAGATACTAACTTCATCAAGTTAATATGATATGACATAATATATTATTATATATGATATGTCATAACATGCTTGATACATGTTTGTGTACAGAAGCATCACTGAACTTAAGAACATGGTAACTCGAGGCCAACTTGGTCTACAAAGTGAGTTCCAGGACAGCCAGGGCTATATACAGAGTAACCTTGTCTCGAAAAACCAAAAAAAAAAAAAAAAAAGAACATGGTAACTCAAGTGTAGTTACACCATCTCACCTCTAGCTGCATTTATTCTCTTTCTGGGAACACCTGTTTAAAGAGGATATCTATAAGGAATGTTATTTCAACATCGAAGCTGGCTTTCATTACTTCCCAAGAAAACAATTCACACTGGGAATTTGTAGGATCCAGTTGGCTGGGGACAGTTTTGTCACATGATCTACCGAAGAGGACAATATCGGATATTGATGAAAGTCGTAAGGAGAAGTCTGGCAAAATGAAAGGTAATCGGTCTGCAGTAGTGTCCTCAGATAGGAATTGTATGACTTGTCTGTATAAGTAGAAAGAAACAGAATGTTTTCTTGCTAACCATATTTGGTATTTGAGATATTTTAGAGTAACGCATGTACTTAGATATTCTCAGTATAGTATGAGAATATAATGTACAGGTGTGTAGACCAACTAGAATGCACAAAACTGCAAGGCTTCGATATGGATATGCTACTATGGGATTCATGAACACAATCCTGACGTTTATGCAGGAGGTATGATAGAATGTTATCATATTCCTACTTCTGTACACAACTTTTATGGGGTTGGGGGTGGGGTTGAGACAGGGTTTCTCTGAATAGCCCTGGCTGTCCTGGAACTCACTTTGTAGACCAGGCTGGCCTCGAACTCAGAAATCCGCCTGCCTCTGCCTCCCGAGTACTAGGATTAAAGGCGTGCACCACCACACCCGGCTGTACACAATTTTTAATGTTATGACATTTGAATCAGAAATACAGTGACTAAGGTATATAACTCTATCAACAATGTTTATTCTATTAAAGTCATTTTTTTCTTCCAATATGTGTCATCGGTGATAGACAATCATAGTAGATTATTTTATCTAACTAAAGTCTAACTACTGGGCCACATAAATTGCCTAAGGTCACTAGGCTACCTCCACACAAATATAAAATCTGAAATTTGAAATCTGAAGCCTTCTCAGAAAAAAAAAATTAGTGATTTAAAAAGTGAAAAGAAAATGCTTTTCTCAGTCCTTTTTAGCAGTAATCCTATTCAAGCTGCCGTAATCATGGCCACCATCCAAAGCAAGCTAGTAAATGAAGAAAAAGCAGGAAAAATGTTTACAGATAGCAAGCCTGAAACGGTTTCATGGACCAACTATGGACTTTATTTGGAATACTTTCTCTTACCTCTACCTGGGGAAATTCAGTACACTGTGCTCATTACTTGTCCAGGAGACAAGTGACAGTTCTAGGCAACCTATGCAGTGTCCAGAGGAAGGGTGTTATGTGCTTTAGGGTATCTGAAGTGACGATCTGAGGTCAGGGACATTTGGACTGAGTGGGGCAGAGCAAGTGTGATTGGGATGATAAAATATGGTCAGTTATCTCACTTTTGACAAATAAATCATATCAATTTGAGAATGGGAAATAAAAGAACAAATCCTTATTAGACTTATGATGGAGAGAAAGAGATTTTTTTTCTCATTCTGATACTCTTTTTAATATTCTTGGAAATTTCTACCACCAAGCACAAATTACCAAGAGAAATGTTATATTAAATGTAATAGCACTATTCTATTCAGATCAAAGAAAGAAAAGCAGCTCAAACAGTAGCTTAGGTATCTTCCTTATATAATAATCCTAAAAAATGGCAATGTGCTTTAGAGGCAGAGTGGTCAGAGGAAAGGTGGCTTAGAGCTGAGGAAACAGTGCGTGGCCAGCTTTTCTCTACAACTTCTGCCTGAAGTAGACCCCTCTCTGCAGTTAGCAATCCTGGAAGAAGTTATGCCTATCTTTTGACAAAGTGAGAGTGAGTGGGAAGACCTCCCCTCTGATTTGTAGGGAAATATGTTTTTGATGGTCTTTATCTCAACAGTTAGAATTTGCAAAGAATTTGCATCTATGGAGCAAAGAGTAAAACACTCACACTTATTGCTATGAAAAAGACAAATCAAGTTAAATTAGTAATATGGATGCTTGAATGCAGTGGGCCTAAAAGGTGAAGTGGCGGGTATGGGCAGAATCATGATAGGGAATAGGTGAGATTTTAATCAATATTTATTTTTAAAACCAGCAAGACCCATCAACATGAGAAAACATTAGGACTTATGATATCTTACATTTTATTGGACTAGTGTTGAAATTCAGATATAAGAAAGATATAAGAAAGTTGGTTAAGTCAAGTACAAAGTGCCTTCTTCTACATTAGTGCTAACGACAGTGCATACTTGTCTCCCATCCTCAAATTGATATGAGCCTTACTTGTCATTTTGTTTCTCAGTTGCATGCCTGAACATACTAATTAGCATACCTCAAATTCAAAAGTTAATGTATGTTTGACAAGACTTATTTTTACATTAATTTATATTAGTTTTTTGTTTGGTTTTGTGCATGCATATGCATGTGTATGTGTATATATACACGCATATGCGCATGTGTGTACATTCCATATGTGTGCAGTTGCCTTCAGAGACAAAAACAAGTTGTTAGATCCCGTAGATCTGAAATAACCTGTAGTTTCAATTTACCAGACATAGTTACTAGGAACTACATTTAAGTCTCCGGAAAAAGGCTCAAGTGCACTTAATTATTGAGACATTTCTCTAGTATCTCACCTATATGTTTATTTTCACTGTTTTGAATTTTTTTTTACTAAGGTAGTATCTTAAAGGCCAAAATTCTTAGGACAGGAAGAGGCTACTGGGGTCTGTGACTATTTTTCTTTCTTCTTTGCATTGCAAAGGGAGCTTCTCCTGTCTCAGTGTCCGAACTCCTACATACCACATGGCTTCTACATAAATGGCGTTTGCAGAAGACAGCTGCAGACTTCTCACAGCTCATTCTTGCTCTAATACTTTTGTGCATTTTTTTTCCACGTGTTCAATCAATTAGTGAACTTTAACTAAATAAATGAGACCTTAGAATTCAAACCAACTTGATTTTTTTCCACAAATAGTATTAATTCCTAGTACCTTTGGGTATATTCCATAGCATTAGTAGGAATTCTCTGACTCCAAACTGGAAGTGCAAGATTGTTGAGAATATCAGAGTAATTGACTAGCCCAGGACAAGTACTCAACACCATGGCTCCTTTCTGTTGAGGTAAACAGAAAGGGAACCCTAGCCACGAGGAATTCAACCAGGAGGCTGTTCTCTACATCCTTTGCAAAATTTTGAAATTCTGTGCCCTTTTTTTTTTTTTTTCCTCACAACAATCTAAATACTTTGTGCTAAGGAGATGACTCAGCAGGTAAAAAGATTTGCCAGCAAGCCTTACAGTAAAACATCTGAGATCCATGTAATGAAAAAGGAGAACCAAGTCCTGAAAATTGTCCTCAGAACTCCACATATGTGGCAAGGCACAAACACACACACACACACACACACACACACATACACACACACACACACACATTCATATGTATAAATATGCACACACAAATACACACACCTAAATGCACACACACACAAACATACACTAAATAAACTTCAGTGGGAATAATCTGAATATATTAGTATGAAATGATGCCTGATGTTATATCAAATAAAAGTTCCTGCTGATGTCCGAGGAAAGTCTATGTAGTTAGACAATGAGAAAGTAAGTATTTCATTTTGCCCTGAGGCCATGCTTTTGAGCTAGAATTCCCAAGGTATCTTCAATATTCTTGTTGAATTTATGCCATAATATTCCTGAAAAATAACTTGATTCCCAGAGAAAAGATTGGGAGGATGGTGGATTGACACTGCGTTGCCATCCTGTCCCATCATATTGTCATCCACATGACCAGCTGTGCTGATCTAGGCTCTCCAGATCCAAACTGAAGTAAGGAGAGAAAACTCAACTCGCATCTGAGAAAGAAGGTCCAGGGAATCTCCTTCAAGGCTGGTATACTTTTAGATTTTGAGTGTAATCTGCACATGGCATGGCAATCCTGTCTCCACAGTCTAAAAGACTTCATTTAACAATGAGTTCTTTGACATTTTTACTAATCATAGGTATAAACCAGTGTGTCAGATCATCTTAAAACAATTCATTTCAGCCTGGATTACTCTACTCCAGTTTTAATCTTATCAGAGGCAAAGAAGCTGATTCTTGTTCTAAAGCTGACCTGTTTTTGTTTTTGTTGTTTTCTCAGTTGTTTTTCTCAGTTGTTGTTTTTCTCAGTTGTCTAGAAAAGGACTTTGTTGTTGTTTGTTTTATTATTAATACTACAGAGGGATCTAGTCATTCCTGGCAAAAGAAATCAGGTTAGAGTTACTAGTCAAAAATGGAACCCTGCCCTGTGAGCCTCAAGTAAGGGGGTTAGTATTCAAAGCAGAGACATATCTGCTCAACTACCCCGAGGAAATCTTTATCCACCAAAGCATCAGTGGAAACATGCCTTAACGGGCTCTGCTTTCTCAGATTACGCCTTGGGTTTGCATAGACTTTTGTATCTGTTACTGCACCTAGCGAAGAATGCAAATTCCAATGGATTGATTAAACTGATTTAGATTGTCTCACCTGCAAATGGCCCCAAAGGAAAAAAAAACATAAAAACAAACAAACAAACAAACAAAATCCAAGTCCTTTCACATCAAGAGCCTGTGGATGTTGTGTGGCAAGGAAAAGGGTGCTCTGTTGTCGTGCTCACCATTTTTCCTTTCTTCAAACTTCCTTAAAGGCTGTTATTGTTTCCCCTTCACGATTTGTAAACAGCGTGATATAAGACAGTAAAACATATTGTTCCTGGTAATTTGCAGTTTCAGACCAGACTCTTGATGCCTTTCTCCCTGAGCCATTAATTACAGAACAATGGGGCACAATAACATGCAGGCACCTCCTTCATATGAACGTAGTGACGATTATGATTTCAGGAAAGGAGGAGCCACCTCTCAAAGCTGCTGAACTTAATGACTTGTTAGCACACCCAGAGTAACTCGGAATCTTCATCTTAAAGTTGATGTTAGTCTCAAGGCCCATTTGCTTGACTGAAAGTCAAGTAAACCCGTAACTCATGAGTGTTCTCCAGTCTGCAGAGATGAAGATAATTTAGACACACTTTTGTCCCTTGGTTTATCAAAACTTTTGGGGGAAAAAATGGCTATAAAGAAACTGGAATTTTCCCATGACTAACATGCTGTGAGGGAGAAAAGCTTGAATCCTGGTATCATATAGAGGGAAATTTACCTTCCAGAAGAAATAGTAACACAACTCTGACTGATTGTCAGACGATGTTGCTGGGGCGACTGGGACCCAGATAAGGATGGGATTTTGCGAGGCAGGACTGTATTTCGCCTGGACACGCTTAGACATGGGTAACCCCAACTCCCAGCCATCTCTATTTTACCATCACTGTGGGGCTTTGGGAATTGACTGGGAAGCAATTACTAGACCTTTCTCCCTTTCCCAGTGTGGCCATACTTCATGCATGTCTGTTCTCTGCTTTTCACTACCAGGGAGGAAACCTGGATTCTGGGGGCATAGATAATAAGCTGAAGTTTGATAACATTGTAAGTGTGGCCAGTTAAAGTAGCTTCTTTGGAGGAAAAAGATGTCATTTGAAGGACAGTATTTAAAAACGAAACAAAACAAAACAAAACAAAACACCACAAAAAACAGGAAATAGAGTTTGACAGAATTTCATCATTACATTCATCTATCAACTTCCAAACATATCAATAAAAGATAGCAAAGCTACCACATTAGCCCCAAGTCTTATGTGAACTTGGGCCACAGCTTTGATGGGTTTGATGGGCACTCATTTGGTTTGAAAATTGACATCAAGTTTTCAACGTTTGGTAGAGTTTTTGACAGAAAGAGTACTTATAACATGATGGTATTTTTTCTTACTCTCTAATACATTTAACTGTACCAAGTGGAGGTTGTTACTAATGTGACACCATTCCTGAGATTATGAGAACTACTCCTCTATTTTCTAATAATCAAAAGTCCGCCCACCTACTTCATTAGACTTTAAACTTTGTCAGTGTTGTAATGAGTTGAGAGGTATTTTATTTCCTAAATTATGTATTTCAAAATCGCCTGGCCATTCTCAGGCTTTCAATTCTTTTTGGTCTTTGTGATTTAAGTTCATACTAAGTATTTATCAATGTTGAGTTTTAAATTTTCTCTCCCACATCACTTTCAAAGTACAAACCGAAAAAGAAAAAAAGAAGAAAATTAATCCTAAAGAGTATCCTTCTTTCTTTGTCAGTGTATTGTGGCTTGTGTTCATAAACTGAAAACTAAAAAACAAACAAACAAACAAACAAACAAAAAACACTAATTAGAGCTGTGGAAGATTAGTTTTTTTAAAAACTAATATGTTTATTTATTTAATTGATATAAAGTAATAGCTATTGCTGAAGGGGTCAATCGTATAAAAGGTGAAAAGTAGGATAAAATTTTCTGGCTTTTCTCTGAGTCCTTCCCCAGTGTTTCACAAACTTTTCTCTGGGTCCTACCCCAGTTTTTCACAAACTGTAGATTAAAGAGTGTTCATTTCTTGGTGTCTATCTATCTATCTATCTATCTATCTATCTATCTATCTATCTATCTATGTGTGTGTATATATATATATAAAATACTGTCACACACACACATATATATGTCATTCATATATTAAAACATGAATTCATTAGAGTGATAACTTTGCCATTTTACTTTGTGAGTTTAAAATCTGCTATAGGAGATGAGACTAATGGATGTCTAAATCAAAGAGGCAATTGAATTTGATCCAATCTGAGCAGAAAAATCTCAAGAATAGATGTAAATTTCACTTAAAATGGTTAATCAAGTGGACAAAAGGCCTGCTTAATCACACAGTTTTTGTTAGTTTTCTCCAAAAAAGGATTGTGGTACAGAGAATTATTGTATCTTTAAAATAGTAACCCACCTCACCAATATAAAGACTTAGTGACTGAATGATGAATTGAATCTTTCCTTCATTCTTCCAACAAGTACTCATTACAAGCCTCCTACACATGAAGTACTGAGCTAGACACCATGGGCACTGAGAGAAAAACAAACTATGCCTCGGATAACTGATTTTCACATTGTGTAAATGACAACCATAGACCTATTTGAGACAGCAACACATTTTAGCTCAAGGCAGAATATACATGGTCAATTCTTTCTCAGAAAAATGTTGTGTATGGAGGATCTGGGGAGGATAAAGTGTCTGGGAACAGGGTCTTCAAACAAAGAAAGAAAACCTAAGATGGTTAAGGATGTTTGTGGTTGACAGGGGATGCTGAGAAAGCCTTTTTGAATACAGAGAGAACCTAAACTGGTTGGGACATGAGAAGTGACACTCCTCTCTTCAAATTACCATCAAAATAAATGGTTCAACCATAATTTGCAATCAATAGCAAGCAAGTGATTAGTTTATGGAAAATTCTTACTGCTGTATTAGACTGTGAGGCTTGCTATTGGGAGATTAGGGGTTAGACTAGGGGAGACTAATAACAATAAATAAATGCTTTGCTTCAACTGTTGATTATGTCTGCTGCTGTTGAGGGTATTTGAAATTTCTCTACTGCTACATATTCCACTAGAGAGTATGCTTGCATTTTAATTCTCTAACTGGCAGAGAAAAACAAACCTGATCAAAAACCCTAAGCTGTATCACTAACACCTGAAATATATTACGGGAAAGACACACACACACACACACACACACACACACACACAAACACACACACTCATATAGAGCATCCAGAGGTCCCATGTTCCTGTGCTTCTGCTAACAACAGCAGAGAAAACGTGGATACCACATCTCTCTACAATAAGGAGAAATGCATATAACAAAGTTATTAAACATTGATGTGGGTGAACACAGAAGAGATGAAATGTATTCTTTTTCTTTCTTTTCTTGTTTGTTTGTTTGTTTGTTTGGTTGGTTGGTTGGTTGGTTGGTTGATTCTGTCGCTCACTTGTCTAGCCTGGAGGCAAGGAAGTGGGAGTTTACAGGTCCTTTTTAATATTATTCCAAGGTGTGCCTCAGACACATTGTGGCTCATAATGCAGGCATTGTTGGAGTCACATGCCATCATTTATGAATTTCCATTGTGTCACAGACCACAGTGGATTAGAAGGATGGTCTGGATCATGCTTATTTGAAGAAAGGAAGTGAGGAGTGAGAGAAAACCTCTCTTTGAAGACTTGGTATGGCACTCGTTGAGTCTGTAATGATACATGAATGTGTTCTTTGTTCTGATCAGAGTGCCAAATACTTTGTGACACAATCTGGTGACACAGGGTCAAAAGTGAAGCCTCAAGGTGCTTTCTGTATGTTCTCCAAAACCGGGACAAAAGTCTACTCATTTGTGAGCCAGGGCAGTCAGCTATCCTTCTTAGAATACAAGGCCTAGATCCATAACTTCTCTCTGTTACTGTGGTTGTACCTTGGGGATCTCCAGTTGCGCGTTGAATTGGTGCTGAGTCGATCTACAGCAAGATTCAAGAAAGAATGGGGACGGTGTTCATTGGTTTCTTTTTACTTTTGGTATCTTTTGATAACTAAGAGGAAAACCATCTGAAAGACTTGCTGTGAAATATACAGACAGCATTCATTAATTGTGTTGGTCCCTGTAAGTTATTCATTTAAATTTTGATGTAAACATTTAAATTGTTAATGAGTCAAGGATTGTATATTTTAAACACTGGACATCAGAAACCTTTGCAGGAAGATTATAAACATCACCATAATATCTGTTGACAAATGCTACAAAATTCCAAACGATTGGACAATCAGCACTTCTTTCAGCTGAGTGGATGCCTGCATACAATCCAAGAACACATGAGAAGCCTATGAGGCTCTATTCCAGTCTAGGACTAGGATCAAATCTACCTCCCAGGGAAGAAAGGAGTGGGTGGGTTGCTTGGGTCACAATTGCAAATAACTGATCATACAGAAGTGAGGAACAGACACAAACCAGTCATTTACAAAAAAAAAAAAAAAAAAAAAAAAAAGATTTTGTAAATCAACAATAAGCAAACCCCAATTTTTCTTTGTCCTTAGTGTTCTCTCTAGCCCTCCCTCTCCCCTCCCTCTCTCTCTTACCTCTCCCTCTCTCCCTCTCTCTCTCTCTCTCTAAATACAACAAGCAAATAAAGACACAAATTAGAATTTTGTGTGTCTCTGTGACTTCCAATGTAGTATGTACCACTGTAAAAAGGAATTTAGCTTACATGGATAGCTTACATGGTATGGGAGTGGTCCATACAACCAGAAGAAATGAACAAGAAGACTACCAGTATTTGAAGTATCATTTTGATCTCCTTACATTTGAAATTGGAGACCAGCAATGTTGCCTTTCTTTTCCTGATGAGTTTGAGGGGGATCTGAATCTCAGCTGGGTGCTCATTCTTTCACTTCTAAGGAAAAGTGAGACTGGGGATAGAGAAAACTGTAGATCTTTTGTGTGTATGTTCATCAGGAGCTTGGAGATATATATATTTTCTCTTTAAGTCAGCAGGGGACCCAGGATGTTTTGCTCAGGATGGGTTTCACCCCCAGGGTTCAATATAATAAGATTTAAATAAAACCCCTTAGGTCTCTTGTCTCTTCTTCCCAGGGAGTTTAGAGATGTGACAATGTGTGCTTGGCACTCAGTGCCTTTTCTTTTAGCATTTTCTTCACCTTAGCTGCTTTTTTTTTTTTTTTTTTTTTTTTTTTTTCTCTCTCACCGGTCTGTTTTTTAGTTCTGCTTCTCTTTTTGACAATTTCCATTGTGTTTCTAATGTCTTCTAAGTAGCATTTAAAAAAAAAAAAAAAAAAAAAAACCTGAGATTTCACTTTTCAAACTTCTCCAAGTTTTCTCATTTAATTTGAAGAACTAATTTCCTCCTTGGAGCATTCCAATGAAAGACAAAAATTATCAGCAAAAATGAGAACGATGTCACAAAGAAAACAAAGTGATGTTCAATTTCCTGACCCTCTGTACATCTCCCTTTCTCCTCCCACACCTGATACTGCCATTTTTTTTCCTCGACCCCTCCTCTCTTTCCACCAAAGTCCCGCCCACCCTCTACTCCCTTGATTATTAAGTCCCAGACTCTAGGAAAGCAAGAGGCTCATAGGACCCAATGGAGGTTAAAATTACCTGAAATACCCAACAAAGGGGAGAGAGAACCTGTCAATACTGTATCCAGTGGTAAGGAACAGCCCCCACTTCAGAGATGGGAACAGCCACCCTTTTCAAAAATTTTAACCCAGAATTGCTCCTGTCTAAAGGAAATACAGGGACAAAGAGTGAAACAGAGACTGAAGGAAAGGCCATCCGGAGACTGCCCCACCTGGAGATCTATCCCATATGCAACCACCAAACCCAGACATTATTGCTGATGCCAAAAAGAGCTTGCTAACAGCAACCTTATATGGATGGCTCCTGAGAGGCTCATCCAGAGCCTTGCAGATACAGATGCTTGCAGCCAACCATTTGACTGATTAGGGGGACCCCAATGGAGGAGTTAGGGGAAGGACTGAAGGAACTGAAGGGGTTTGCAACCCCATAGGGAGAACAACAATATTAATCAATCAGACAAATAACACCCCACCCCCACCCCTGCCCAGAACTCCCAGTGACTAAACCACCAACCAAAGTATACACATGGAGGGACTACTGATGGCCACAGCGCCAAATGTAATAGAGGACGGCCTTATCTGCTATCAAAGGGAGGGGGAAGTCCTGTGAAGGCTTGATGCCTCAGTGTAGGGGAATGGTAGGGCAGTGGAGCAGGAGTAGGTTGGTGGTTTGAGGAACACCATCGGTAGGCAGGGGGAGGGGTGCGATGAAGGTTTTCTGAGAGGAAACCTGGAACGGGGATGAGATTTGCAAGGTTAAATAAACAAAATAACCAATAAAAAAATTAAAAACTCTAGAAGAAAGCAAAGTGATGGATCAAAGAAAAGAAAAATGCAATCAAACCCTTAAGCAAACATCACAGTAAGATGGACATTGGACCATCATTGTTACTTGTTGCATTTACCCAGTTCTTCTGCTTCTTGCTAGAGAATGGCGGCCTCACTGTCTTCTTCCCTGAAGTCCATGTGACCATGACACAGGTTTTAGCATAGGTGACTGTCAAGGAGATTACTAGAAAAAAAAATGATTTAAGGGTTAATGAAGTGACAGTGTCTCATGTTCAAGATGCAAGGCTCAGTGTTTTTATGTCAGTATGAGGACACATCTGGAAATATCTGTACAAAAATCACAATGGGAATGCAGCAGGGACAGCATTTCTTTTAAGCTTTTGATGCATGGAGGCAATTTGTTAGAAAGTACAAATATGGCCGATTCCAAGATTAACCAGGAGAAGAAAATGCAAAACAGGCAAGTTATTGCTATTCAGAGTTAAGAATATGATGGAGACTCAAAAGAAAAAGGAGAAAGGAGGTTAAATTGTTGTCACTATAAAGAATATTTTCCCAAGAATATAAGAGAGGGTTAAAACTAATCCAGTATTTTGGATGAATTTAGAAAGTTATAATTCCTGATGTCCATGCATATAACACTTTTAAGATCCAAAATTATGCTTTGAAAGTTCTACATATAGTATTGTAGCTAGAGAAGAGGATAACATGCCATATCAAAAGTAGTTTTTCTTCCATGATTGAAATCACTACTAGCTCTAATCCAAGACTTGTGTCAACCTAAGTATTAGGGGAGCTTGCTACCCTCTGGTGATATGGGAGAGATACAGTATTCTTTCCTCCATTTCCACATTTTATCTGTTAAGGCTTCATCTATCACTTACCTGCTTGAAATTAGTATAATTTGATGCTTGCTTTCAAAATAAGCAATCATATCTATGCAACAGCACACAAAGAATGAATATGAAAAACTAATAACTGTTCTAACTGCTTTTGAATGATTTATTTTAGGGAAGCAATGCTTAGCTTCAGTCACATTTATCCGTAGAATGAGCAATGGTCTCTCAGATCATATCTAGACTGAACAAATCTGAAAGCCACAATTGATAAGAAATATTAATAACAGATATCTTGATGAGTTTTGCAGGATGAAGGCAATCCTCTACTGTTCTAGCAGGAGATAACAAAAACAGTAAAGGAGCTGTGAGTTTACTCTAGACACAGCAAACAAGTGTCTATTCTGTGACTAGATGAAGACTGGAAGAAGTCACGCTGTTCTTGAGTCACAGACAAAATGCTTAGTGCTGGGGAGGTGGCTCAGCTGCTAAAAATACATATTGCTCTTTCAAATGATTAGGCTGGAGATGTGGCTCAGTTACTAAAACACATATTGCTCCTTCAAAGGATTCAAGTTCACTTCCCAGTTCCATGTCACATATAACTCAAGCCATGGATTATCAAAATCTTTTCTAGCCTCAGTGGGCACCTGACCGTATGTGTACCCTTTAGCCAGGTATACACAATGAAACATAAAGTAAGTCATGCTGAAAAGACTTTTCATAACATCTATGGTACAAATAGTATGTGGATTTCTTATGAAGAATCTCTGAGCCAGAGTTTTCACAAGAGAAGCAAAGAAAAGCATAAAACTCCTCTGCACATCATGGCTTGCAACTTAGCTGCATCCTTAGCTTAGGGAAGCCAAATATTTTATAACGAGCATTAAGCAAGTCAACCATGAGCTCCAGACAGAGACATTATCTTTATTGTACTAGACAGCAAACACTGCATGCCCTTTGCCCTAGAGAAAAACATTATCTGCAGCTTCAAGGCAATCTACAATCTGCTTTTTCTGGAAAGAGACGCAAACCCTAATTTCTAAAGCAAATTATACAAATGTCTTTAAAAACATAATCCAGGACAAAAGAGCCTGGGCTTGCTGATAACATAAGCAGAAGTCCTTAGTATTTATGTAGCTTCACTGCCCCAGGGTACACAGCAGTTGTTTTTTTACCACCTTGAATTTGAGAACATCTTCCTCTGATGAAGGAAACTCTGTTCACTTATTTAATCAATCTCAAAAAATTTTAATTCATGATTCAAGCAACAGCATTCCAGCAAGCAAGAGAGTGTCAAAAATAGTATTTGACCCCAACCATTTTCCCAGGTTCGTTCTTTCAACCATCAACAAGGCTCATGAATCCTGGAGTCTGTTTTACAGTATTAGATCTAGAGGCCTATAGTTTTCTATATTGTCCTTTCCAATTGGCATAGCTCATCACTGTCCCCAGGCAGAGTACATTGAGAATCCCATGGTTGACCTTCAAGTTGGGGTTGAATTATTCTGCCACACTACAATATCCAAAAAGAGGAGGCTGATATGAAGACAGCTGGGCCCAACATGATGTAATTGATCATTTCAGATAAAATCAGGAACAAATTTTACCTTATTCTTTCTTATTAGATCAACTCCGATATATAGCTACTAGTCACTGGGTGCCAATGAATGTGTTCATAAGACAGTGGTGTCTATACAAATTAGGTAATTAGAAATTACAGGTAATTTCAGATGCACATCTGACTGATTTTAAAACCACATTTTCATATGAACTTCCTAAGTATATACCAAGTTAAAAAGTCAGAATAGATTTATTATGTAAATTTGATAATTAAAATTTTTGTTCTGCAATATTGTTAAAGTAATATCAGTTCCTAGGTTTCTCTATTTGAGAAGAATGTCCATACAATATCAAGTCAGTCAGACAGATGCTCCCTCATAATTGATTTTAAAAAATATATCAGTAGCTTGACTGTAATTTTGTCTAAAATCCTACTATTAGACATGAGCTCTATTGTAAGAAAATCAGTTTGATACAAATATTCCTATGAGGAGAGAACTTCTAGATAGCCTTTATTATTTATGAACTTAGAGTTCAGGTGGAAACTTTGTCAGTGTAACAAAGACTATTTTATGCAAAACTTATTTTAAAATTTCCAACAGATCAATTTGAGAGAAAGAGAATAAAGGGAGAGAGGTCGAATATGTTCGATTTAAAAATGAAGAAATGTCCAAGACAGAAAATGTAGTGAACATTGTAACTCCCAGGATAAAAGAAACTCTCAGGGATAAAAGAAACAATGCAAAGATGAGAGTCTGTCCAAATGTAGATTTACCAAATCATATTTTTTTTTTTTTTTTTTTTTTTAGGATAAGGGAAAAACACAATGACTGCAGCCTGGAAGCACAGCTTTCACTGTGATGGAGTGGTCCATTAAAGCAGGCCAGACTGGCTCCTTTTATTTTGAGAACAATGTTGACCCAAGTCCAATGAGATCCATCAACATCCCATCTCTGCTGACTCATTTGGCTGGAAAAAAAAGATGCACAAATCAATTCCAATAGAAAAAACAAGAAGGGTCACAAAATAAAGGCAAATTGAAAGAACAATCACTTAGGACTTCCAGTGCCATAAGAACAAAGAAACAGATAAATAAACAAACAAATAAGCAGATAGATAGTTAGATAGATAGATAGATAGATAGATAGATAGATAGATAGATAGATAGATAGATAGACATACAGATGATTTATAGATAGATAGATAGATAGATAGATAGATAGATAGATAGATAGATAGATAGATAGATGATAGACAAATAAATAAATAGAATGAAAGTGGAGGGCAGGCAAAAATAATACAACTTTAAAAGACCTTTGGAAGTTTCGTTTTGTTTTTGGAGGAGGTAACTCTGACCCAAGATACCTAGACCAAGTGAAGTAAACAGTGGAGATAGCTTTCTGCCTCTGGGGATGGTGAGTGAATGGCTGGGAAACCGTGAAGCATGTGAATGGTTTCCCTGGCAGTTGCCTGCATGCCTGACTCCTGTGTCTTACAGCATAGAAATAAATTCACTATAATAGAAGCCAAAGGAAAGCACGCAGTACTCAGCTGTCAGCTAGCATAGTCACCAATCAAAAAATGCTGTGCGGATGGATAGATATTTTACCCCCCAGTGGGATTCCAGCTAACTCGATTGTTAGCCTTTCACCCTTTGTGCCTTCTCTGTTTTAATTTGTTTAACTTGTTTTGTCATTAGTTTTGTTTAGATCCTATATTTATTATTCTGCATTGAACCTCTGACATTTCAGTTTGGAGGTGATTGTTTACCATATGCATTGATTCTCTCAGGCCCTCAAATATGCCACAATCAATGCTAACAAGATAGTAGCTACAGATAGTCATAATCTGGCTATTTGTGACATATGCTCTCTTTCATTTTAATGCATTCTTATGTCTCCATTTTTCTGGAGACTCCCTCATATTCCTTTCAAGTCTTTACTCCATAATACAACCCACATAAAGCATCTGTGTATCTTGGAATTAATAAATACAGATCTCTCTCTCTCTCTCTCTCTCTCTCTCTCTCTCTCTCTCTCTCTCTCTCTCTCTCTCTCTCTCTCTCTCTCTCTCTCTGCCTCTCTCTGTAAAAAAATATGTACACTTTGATTTTGTCATTCTCATAATGTGAACTTTCAGGAGAAAACATTAAAGACAGCATAGCTTCTCTTATTGGCCTGTATTATAAATGAGGGGCCCTTTTGTGAGACAAGAAGAATGCACCATGGATGTTGCAGGTTATTTGTTTGGTCTGCTGTCTATTGTAGCATTGGCTGCTAGTCTGTCCCCTTCCTGCACCACATGACCTTTGACTGGGACTGAACAAGAGAACACGTTAGAACTTGAGAACTCACTTCCCTGGGTATTTGCCAAGCCTCGTGTAGTTCACATATTATGTCTAAGGGAGAGGACAGAAGACAGAAGAGCAGTGGCCAGGTCACAATCCATTGTTCTGCTTTAGATCACTTACAGTTTGTTTTCAAACACAAATCAACGTTGGTACCAATCTCTGTAACATAACTCTATGTTTCAGGACAGGAACATTCAGATGAATTCAGCATATTTTATATCCTCCACATGTTCTAGTCACTGTATAGTCTTGCTACAACCTACCCATGATGAAGTAATATCTAACCTAATGTATCCTAATATAATAAATGTAATATAGCACAGCACAACCTGATATGAAAGACAGTGAGCTTCACATGGCCAAACTTTCATTAGAAAACATAAAACATGGTCTATTTCTTGCTAATCTACAAACATTTATGTCCAACAGCTAAAAAATATTAATCTATACTGCAGATGTGCCTGGATTCTTGAGCACTATAGGGACAAGCTAGAACCTTAGCCAGACGCCAAACCACAAAAGCAAGGTCTTTCATGCTTGCTTGCAGTCATACCTGAGATTTTGTTTTCAGTAGACACAGTGGAAGGAAAGGAGGAGGAGAAAAGACGTATTTCTCTGAAGTCCCATGGGAGATGACAACCAGTTGGTTGGTGATTTAATTCTGAACACAAATGAGCCATTATCCAAATTAAGCCTTAGTTTGCAATGTTTAACTATGACATTTCACAGGGCCAAGATACAAAAATATTTTTAAGGAAATGATGAACCCCAAACTAGAATACAGCTGGGCATATTAGCAGTTCATATTAACTTTGTTAGATGTCGAGTCCAGGGAATGGAATATTCAACCTTTAAATAAATACACAATAAAGATAGCACACTCTTACTATCAGGTTACTGGACTGTAGCAGTAAATGAACTGAATAAAATTTGATGGCTTTCTAACATGCTGAGAGCTTTGCAGAGTCTTCTGCCTTGTCGCTTAACAACATTTTGCAGTCTGCTATTGGTGAACTAATAGTGCAGATGAAAATTTCATGAAAAATGTGTAATCTGCATCAGTTTTATATTATGTCACTAAAATGGATGAAGATCATATTTTGGCATTAACAGCTAATGGTGAGAAAGGGGGCCGGAGCTACTTGCTCATTTTTGGCCTAAGAATTGATTATTTTTTAAAAGTGTTTGCTATAATTGTGATATTTGGATGTCATTATCATTAAACTGATAAAATATTTAAAAAGAAAGTGTATGAGTTGAAGAGTTCCCTGGGAGTTTGTGCAGTTTAGTTGTATTTTCCTAGACAAGGCACTCCTTGCAGACAATGCGATTAATTGCATGATGGAGCAGATATGTTCTGTTACCATTCCCTAGCAAGGTCAAAGTTTCCCAGAACAGAACAGTAAAGAGGTAGCAACAGAGGAAAGGTAGAGAGAAATTGTGGAATAATGAATCATATTGCAAATGCTGATAGAAAATGTTCCTAGTTTTTGAAATAGATTGTTTTGTATCTTCTATTTGAGTTGCTATAATAACCTCTTTATCAACATTGCCGCATCCCACCTTGATTGCTTTCAATGGAAGATTTTGATAAGAGAGGAATATAATTTGGAAAAGAAAATGCTATTACAACGATATCATGTGTATGAGAAAAATATTCCATTTAAGAGACAAACAACTTTGCTTGCAAACATTTTCCTTGAACCAAACAAGTTAATGAACAACCTTTATTTTCTCATTTCTCTCTTCTGCCCCTTTTGCTTGCTGTGTGTGATCTTATTCCCTATGTGTTTGTAAAATAATTTTCTTTCTAGATCTACTTAATAAGAATTCCATAGGTTTGATTTAGATTGAATATATGCCCTTACCTTTAAATATGCATTGACAGGTGTCTTTCGTATCAGTTAAACTGATGCTCATTGCATTTATTAAGGGCGCATGTTCTTGAGCTGCAGGAATGTGGAACTGATAGAGGCTTTTACATCAGGATAATTAGTTAGCATAACACCTTACAATCAATATATTTTACAAAGTTAGGTCAATATATTTTGAATCTTACAGATTTTTGTGTTTATTTTATATACTAGTATTGAGACATTTGTTCTGTATGAGTTCCTGCCTTTCTGAAAAATTGGTAAAAGGCGACACTTTCAGTGATATGTTTACCTTCCATCTGCCCTTATTTTTATAGCTAACTTCTTCGTCAGAGATTAAAAGAATTTTAAATAGAAATTCTATTTTAACTCAGAACCCAAAAAAGTAAAAACAAAGCTGCATGCTTTGGGTGGACTTTGAATGTGTAGTCTGAGAGGAGGCTATTGGTAATTTTCTCTTAGGCATGTGGTATTAGTTATATAGATGGATTATCCACAGCAGATCTGGAATGCATAAGCATCCAGTTTAACATAAAGTTCATTTGCAAACAATATATTTTCTTCCCCTTTTTCTTTTTGAAAATGGTTATGAAGGAAGGAAACACTCAGTATCCTTATCAACGTGCTACCAGGAGAGTGAGGTTTAAACCAAATGATTTTCTCTTACCTGTCAAACTGATTTCTCTGACTAGTCCTTCTGGATTTATTTTCCTTGTTGAATTTGACCCTAAGGTCCTTGGTAAATGGGTGACCCTTTACTATATTAAGAAAATATTATAAAAGAATCCATTCTTCACATGATAGATTATACATTACTAATATAACCATTAAATTGCAGACCAATACTCACTTCATGAATTCGAATTCACTTCCCAGTACTTCAACTATCTCATGAATTTACATTCCTTTAGACACAAACACACACTACAGCACACATACACTTTCGTAGTGAATGAATCTTAAGCCAAATCAGATTATTAATTCATTCATTAACTTATTTGACTTTGGTTTTCTACAATGGTATTTATGTTTATACTGATTGCTTTATAATAAAGAACTTAAATGACCTACTGTTTCACTCATGTATGACTGTTTTGCCACTGGAACTTCTTGTTAGATAACATTGACAAGTATTTAAAAGGGAACAATTACAAAAGTAATACAATATTATTACATATCTCTGACCAGTCACCCTGCTGCCTTTTCAACTTCTATTGATATAGCTACCTTTTCTGTCTTCATTTTAAATTGAGAAACATGTTCTAGATATGTTATTCATCTTTCAGTTTAGGTGCAAGATGTGGTCCACTGCTAACTTTCCTCATCCTTTTAATGAAACATAACTTGAACATGCTGTAGATGGGTAACTGACCATTTAGAACATGGGAAGCATATGAACACACACGCTTTCCACCTCTTCTAGAGTTAACATTATATACTTGAAATGTTATACTGGAGACATTCATGTTTTTCAAGAAATACTGTACATAGATAATATGTAGTTTCCAGTCATTTACTATCAGTCCATTCGTTTTCAGTCTGGCCTGGTGTAGAGGAACAAATAACATCACAATGTTTTGTAAGTTGTGGCATTAGAGTACTCTAATAGGAAGGATGGTCAAATAAGACCTCAAATTGGCTTTTAGCTTTAACAGAGCAAGACACAAACTCAAACTTACCTTCTGGAACATTTCAATACTCCTGAAAGCAGTATTTCTTTGGGATTTTATCAATCAAGATTTACAAGATTTTCATGTAATGTTTAGAGCTGAGACTCGACGCTGAACAAGTCAAATGTGCCTGAAATTCACCTGGGAATGAATGTTGCAGGTATTAAATTACCTATGGGCACTAGTAAAAGCAACTCAGTACTCAATCTGCTCAAAGCTCCAAGGAATAAAAAAATCACATAAGGAATTCCAGTTTGAAAGAATATTTTCTTTTTAATTTCTGACATACAAATGCAGGCCATCTGACATCATGTCACATCAGTTTAACTCCCAGCCTGCAACAGGCCTGTTGTGCTGTATCAGTGGAGAAAAATGTACAAAGAGATGGGGTCCTCACTCAGATTTCCCTGGTATCAGTCTGGACAGCAAGCAGTCATTCCCAATTGAGCAGGCAGATGGAGACCGAGCAGATTAATAAGTGGATCTTCTTTATCTGAAGAGCTGGCAGGCATCATGGTTCGCCAGGCACCTGAGTTATATTTTTAAATAGGTCAGCACATCGAGCGTTTACAAAGGGAAAATGGAGTTAGTGGGAAGATTGGCACCAGTGGGGAGTACAATGTGGGGGGTTGAGCTCAAAGTGGGCTTTGATAGAGTCTGAGGATTTGGACAGTGGTGAGTGGAAAATAAAGAATACTTTTTTTCCCCTTGCTTTGCCATCTTTCTTGAAGAAAATAGAATAAAGCCGGAAAAGCACACAAAACTGACCAGGGCAATGATTTGGAACCCGAGGAGGCACTTTCAGTATTAAAAATGTCCAGCATCATCTCTAGCTCTACTAAGAAAATATCAGCATAAGATCAAATACAGAGAGTTTCTTTGTTTGATTATTTCTCTTTGTAGAGTATCTGCATAAGACATTGGATATTATGTGGGCAGAATAATTCTTCAAGGTAACAAAGTAAAATATAAATTCCACTTTAAACAGTAACAGAACTGAATAAGGATGTGTGCATAGATGCATACATCAACATGTAAAACTCCCTATGTTATCTGAAAATCAGGCTCAGAAAAAAAGGAAAAATTATTTTGAATAAAGAGACCATACAAACAAAACATAAAATAAACCAGTGTGTCTCCCTGATAATATCAATTTCATTATTGTCTGTTTTAATGTAAAAGTATACAATATATTGATAATAATATAGAAGTTGTCTAACATTCCACTATGTCTTATGAATACAGATATCTTTCACAGAATTGTCACAAGTGTGATTTGTAGCTTACATGTTAAATATTAGCTATCAGAAATCATTATCACTAAAAATAAAACAAACTGAGAAAATAAAACAAAAATCTGAGAAATCTCACCTCTCCTAATTCCAGATGGTGGGGTCCCAGACTTAGAATGATGGAGAAGGCATGATGGAGTCCTTACCTGGAGGAACAGGGCTGCTTAATTCAGATACACCATTTCTGAAACCCCACCCTGGCTGAGCAACAGAAACGAAGGCTTAGTATTTAACTGTTCATTGTCCCTAGAAGATTCTATCATTATAATGAGTAGGGATGAAAATTCTAACATTTTGAAAAAGAGAAAACTTTTTCCTTACTCTTCTGTCTTTGTGGAAGGAGAGGGTTCTTGGGGCTGTGCCATATACCCCAGACTGGACAAAGCAAGAGAGTGACTCTCACTCCCAGAGTGTACTTTAACACTTGATTTGACTGCTGGAAGTCAAACTCCATTTGCTTGTGTTGTTTCCAAGGGTAAATAAAAAAGGCATTTGAAAAGAATAATTTGGGCCCTCTGGGGAGAGTATATTGATTGGGAAGAAATGTGTAAGGCCAAGGAGTACATTTCTCCTAAAATGAGACTCAGGAAAATTAAGAAGTAAGGCAGAGATAATGTAACAGCAAACCTTAATTAGAAAAGAACTTCAAAGTTCCTCCAAATTCTTGAATCCTCTGATCACAGTGTCTAAGATTTTGCCCAATTAACGATTACCAGATATTTCAGCAGAATGTTATCTCTCTCTTTCAGTGTGTATGTGTGTGTGTGTGTGTGTGTGTGTGTTTGTGTGTGTGTGTGTGTGTGTGTGTGTGTAAAACCTCTTTGCATCTTTGAAAGTTTGAAGGCTATTTATGAGTATTGTTTATGGTACAGGGATGTAAAACAATATGGCACTAGAATGAACACCCTACAAGCCAATGGAGAAACTGAAGAAATCTGAGGAAGTAGCAACAGGCATGCAGTGGTTCCTGCAGTGGTCCTCCATCCTAGAGAGGAAACGGTGGCCATTGATATTGGCTGTAGGACAGGTGTACAGACCATCTTTACAAGTTGATTCTGAGAAAGGAATATTATTATTATATTATTATATAATTATATAATATTATTATATAATATTATTATTATTATATTGTGAGGAATATTAAACCTGAGAGTTAAACTCCTGGATTTATGGCTCCAATTGAAAAGGTGAGCAAGGCTATGCCAGTGCCTGGCAAACACAGAAGTGGATGCTCAAAGACAGCTCTCGGATGGAACACAAGGCTCCCAATGGAGGAGCTAGAGAAAGTACCCAAGGAGTTGAAGGGGGCTGCAACCCTGTAGGTGGAACAACAAAATGAACTAACCAGTACCCACAGAGCTCGTGTCTCTAGCTGCATATGTAGCAAAAGATGGCCTAATCGGCCATCATTGGGAAGAGAGGTCCCTTNGTCTTGCAAACTTTATATGACCTAACACAGGGGAATGCCAGGGCCAAGAAGTGGGAGAGGGTGGGTAGGCAGACAGGGGCAGGGAGAGGGTATAGGGAAATTTCGGGATAGCATTTGAAATGTAAATAAAGAAAATATCTAATAAAAATAAATAAATAAATAAATAAATAAATAAATAAAAGAATGAAAGAAAGAAAAGAAAAGAAAAGAAAAGAAAAGAAAAGAAAAGAAAAGAAAAGAAAAGAAAAGAAAAGAAAAGAAAAGAAAAGAAAAGAAAAGAAAAGGTGAGCATCATTACTTCAATTCTTTCTGCCTGGAGTTCCCCATGCTGTTTTCATTTTCAAGTCCCTGTTAACATTATTTTTGGATTGCTGAGCGCAAACTCCCTGACAGAATGTAAAGGAAGCAAGGTTTATCTCAGTTCATATTTTCAGAGAGATCTTTTTTTCTATCATTCAAGGAAATAGATAAATGAGAATTAAATCTGTCTGAAATGTCTTATACAGAAATTCAATGGGGATGACTCCATCAAAAGCAAGAGTGGATATAACCAAGTGGATTGCCTTGTACCAGGAAATAGTTTCTGAACAAAATGCAGGCTATCTTTCAAACTCCTGATGTTAGTAACCTAGCCCTACTACCTGAGCCTAGCTCCTAAGGATCCACAACACTCAAAGTAGATTACATGGTAAACAGCACCTAAGCCTGCCAAATGATTTTTCAGACTCACACCATATCACTAACTCTTCTTTGTATATACTATAACTTAGGTGCACAGGTATATAAATGCATATGTGCATATATATGTATACACGTACATGCATACGTACATACATACATACATACATACATACATACATACATATTTGATCCATGTTTCTACCAACTGTAGGAAAAAAAGTAGACACTTCATATCCTGTAGATTAATAAAGGATTTCTCGACCTAATGTTATATAAAATAGTATATGAATAACACAAATGTGAGGGGAGGGGGGGTGGAGACAGAGAGAGAGGGAGAGAGAGAGAGAGAGAGAGAACTAACTTGGGTTTCAATAGAACATAGGAATAAAATAGTGGTTAGATTTAAAAATAAAAGATTCTCAACTACTCAAACATCACATTTTCATTTAATGTTGTCCTAATTTTTGGAGGAGTCAGGAGGGAGGAAAGGGTTTATTTTACTGATATGTACATATCACTTCATTATCAAAAGAAATCAGGACAGGAATTCCAACAGAGAGGGAACTGGAGGCAGGAGCTGAGTTTCTTGATCTGCAGGCAGCAGAAGACTGTTCCACACTGAGCATAGCTTGAGCATTAGAGACCCTGTAGTTCTATTTTTTTATATCAGTCCATGAAATTGTGTGATTTGTAACATAGGCATAGAGAAATGTGTGACCTACAATTTACTGTTACATAGGAAGAAAATGTTCACATACAATAACCGATATATATGAAGTATTAGTCTATGCTTTTGAGAGTTAGCTCAAGGAGAAATATTTCTTTCATTTCCTCTAAAAATACTCCAGTCCATAATAACAGCTGGTTCAAAATTCCTATATCCAACAAGGAGAACATTCATGTACAGCCTTAACAGATTTCTCTCATAGTTAGTGGGACTTATTAGTACATCTGGGTGCATCATTATTTAGCTTAAAGCCATTTATTCTGGTTTTCTATGTCTCCTCTATTACTCTGTCCATGTTCCAGTTTCTCTTCACGTCACTAAATATGTGATTTCCTCTAGCACAGTAGAAATTTTTCCTCCGAATAATACTTAAAACTATCTCTAGTGACTCTACATACAATAAAAAATCACTACAAACCAGAAGAATGCTTCAAAAATCTTTGAGTTAATATATGCCTTAGTTCATTTTTTTCTGCTGCCAGCTACTGTGGAGGAACACAGTGGATGAGCCGTCCAGCTCAAGACTTAGCTTAGAGATGGCCTTGAAGCATTTGGCATTGGAATTCCAGGGAAGCATGTGGAACATGAAATATACTGATATGTATATGCCTCAGGTTGTTTTTGGAGAGAATTATCATATTGTATCATTCATATTTTTCCCATCTAATGGGAAAGTCCTTCACCCATGAACACATACTTCCCATTCATTCTGTCCTAGTTTTCCTTTCTGTATTGTTTCCCTTGGCCCATCTCGTTTCATTTATGACATGAATGCTGGGGCAATCAAAATTTTTCAGAATATTCAAATAGTGGATTCGCCACTTAGACAATGTAGCTGAACATAGAATCTTTGAAACTTAGACTGCTGTCTAAATGTTGCATCTGTATTTTAGGCTTGACTTGAATCAACACTTGAATCTCTATCTCTCTTTCTCTCTCTCCCTTTCTCCCTCCCTCCTCGGCATGTATGTTTGTGTGTGTGTATGTCTGTATGTCAATATACAGACTGTATGTCTGTATGTATATAAACATGCAGCACATATTTTCTTCTAATAAATCTATAGATAGTGATTTACCTGTATTTCATATTACTTGTTACATTAGTAATTAATGTAACTTATGTCAGCTTATGTTAGCAGTTACTAAGTAGTTTAGACTATGACTAAGTTATCCAACAGCCATTGTCAAAACTGTCCTTCTGGTTGCTTTTTCTATTTAAACGTTCTCTAATCATTTTTCTTTAGATACTGACAACTGATTAAAAGACCATCAAATTGATGTGTTTATCAGATATTTTAATATTAAAAAATAAAACTGGCAGAGAAATAAATCCTCAAGAAATAGGAAGAGAATGACATCATGACATGATTAGGTAATCTAGTTGCCAAGTTATACAAAGATGGAAGAATGAGAGCTTACCTAATGCTCTGTCTGGGCCTTAACCATAAGTGGTAGCAGCCTTCTGTACTTCACTAACTACAAACATTTACCATCTTCCCAGTATAGAAAAGCACTTCCTAATTTTCTATGCTTTCCCTTGATAAATGATTCTGTTTTCTCCAACTTGGTCTGTAGAATGGCCAACATTAATAGTTCATTTGTTTAAACTACCAGACTGTGGTCAACAGATTCCCAAGGGAAAAAAGTCAGCCAAACAGGTCTAAACCAGCATCATTTAAGAACACAATCAATTCTTTATCTTTTTTCATAAAGTTCACATATGCATGCATTAATCATCATGGGCTGGCCCTGGGTAGGAAGTTCTTACCTAAGCAACTTCCCCTCTACAATATATCTTTTCTGTTTAATGGCCTTTGCAGCTTAGATTTTATTGTGTGCTCACTCATCTGTTGTTTTATGAGCCAGTCTGTGTCTTTGTGATGAACTGATTAAGCAACTGGTTTTGAAGCTAAATTCACAGGCAAGCTAACATTCCTTATGCATCTAGCAAATGACTTTGGCCTCTTAAGATCCTGTGCCATATCTAGCTTACTGACCTTGGTTGTATAGCACTTTCTGGAAGAACTGTAGAGTGATTTTCATATGTGAAAGAAGTGACTAATTTCCTAAGAAGGAAATTAAAGGAAATTTCTGAGGTATGTTCCTATGTAGGAAGAGTTATGCATTATAAAGTAGTATATAATGATCAGTTGCTTCCCCAAACATCAAACACTGGTCCTATGAAAGGAATGAATGCTCAACTAAGAAAAAACTTTTCTTGTATTCAACAATAGAACAAGGGACCAAGGAACAAGTTAGGAGTTGAGTTAAAGGAAGGATTCCGGTAGATTTTTAGGTGGGATGCTTTAAAGTGCATTAAACTAGATCCCATATTTTCTACTAAGATGGACTAGATGCCATATGAACATGAACCCACAGTTTTAAGCCTTGATGGCATTAAGCCATCTTTCCTTTCCTGGTCAGACCTTTGAGATGGCCAGCATAGTTTTGTCTCCTCTTCTTTTTCTCTCCTTTCTTCCTTCTATCCTAATTTTTTTCCTTTGAATTTCTTTGTAGTTTTTGGGTTTTGCTTATGAAACAACATAAGTTTTTTAAAGTAATAATTACCTGTCTTCTTATGTGTGAGTATAGTCATAGTCTCAAGTGTTCCTAATAGCAAACATAAGATGCAGATCTAATTTTTAGACAGAAGGCTGCCTTCTAGTTCTTTACTGGCCAGCTGCCTTTCCCAATAAATATGATTATCCGCTTATAACTGAATTGCTGGTGTCACCCATATTTGGAAAAGAATTATTATTTTTCAGCAATAAACTAAATATTTAACTCCTTTACTTATTCATTAGAAGAAATTCATACACAAAAATGTTCTGTTCTTCCTATCTTCTGTGGAAAGTGATGAGACTCTTCTTAATTTATCCTAACAGGTTTTCAGTTTTAAAGCCCAACTGGAAAAGATTGTAGAATCCTTTCAATGCCTTTTAAGACAAATATGTTAGCTAAACAAAATCTCCTATTTTCTGTATTTAATTGAATTCAGGTTTCACTGACTACACAAAGAGAATCTTTCTTACAAAGATTCTTCTGTGTTTACAGATTACAATTAAATCACTCTCAGCCTTCACTTCTGTAAATTAAATCAGAGCTCCCATCTCCTTTTCAGCACGGTTTTATGCCAGGTCTTTAAAGATTTATGCTTCTTACTGCTAAATTCGTCCAGCAAAGTCTTTCTACCTGGAATCGGGATGGTTTTTGTACATGTTGAGCCCTGCTAAGATTGATGCATATCATCAGCTCTATTTTGAAAGTTGAGGAAGAAGTTAAAGAAGAATTAGGCCTGTCAACCATTAATAGACTGTGAACCATGGCTCAGATTAGAAATCAGAAGCTCATACCACGAATAATAGCGAGAAGAAGGGGAGTTCCATCACTCACCAGTCACCTAACAGGTTGCCCTCCAATATCATCTTTATTTTATAGCACCATATTTCTTACCCTTGGGGATCTCTGTGAAATGGATGGGAAGATCAGCTGAGTCGTGATGGATGAAACCATGTTGATTGCTTCTTTGGCAGGACCAAAGGCTCTGCATGCTAAACTTCACCCTCTATGTGGCAGTTAAAAGAAAGGCAACCTGGTGATGCCTTTCCCATCTCCTCGGGTTCATGTAGTTGTATAATCTCCTTTTGATTGTGGCTACAACCTATGACTTTCTTTTAACCAGAAGAATATATCAAAGATGATAGGATGTCACTCCCATGATTATGTGGTATTATATATACCCATCTTTCTTGCTGAGTTGCTTTTTCTCGTCTGTCATCAGCCTGAAGCAGCAAGCTGCTGCTATTCAACTGCCTATAGGGAACATTCCATGGCTCGGAGCTGAGGAGCTGAGGATAATTCCTAAGAGACAATCAGAGGGAAGATGGGGCTCACTGATATTCAACTTCAGGGACATAAATTTTGCCATGACTGGGTGATCTTGGAGGGGATTTCTCCACAGCTGAATCTACTGACAAAAATAGAACCTGGTATAAACTTGTATTGATTCTGATTCTGTGCAACATTGCCAGAGAACCCATATAGTTCAAATCCATGACAACAAACAGGCATAGGATACCATATGATTTGAATGAAGATTGCCCCCATTCGCTCATATTTGGATTCTTGGTCCCTGATGGTCAAACGGGATGGGAAGAATTAGGATCTGTGGTAGGTCTGGAGGAAGTGTGTCAATGGGGCTAGGGTTTGATGTTTGAAAAGCTTGTGGCATCCCTAGCTAACTATTTTTCTGCTTGCTGTCACACTCCCTGTGATGCTGCTCATTGACTCTAAAACTGAGCTCCAATACGCTCTTCCTTCGTTAAGTTCTCTTGGTTATGATGACTCCACAGAAATAGAAAAACAACTAAAATGTATACTTTATTTTTAATATTTTTAAGTTTAATTTTATTCTTTTTAATATTTGCTTTACATCCTGCTCGCTGTCCTCCTCGCAATACCCCTCTCACAATCTTTCCCCCACTCCCTCTTTCCCTTCTCCTCAGAGCAGGTGGAAGATACCTGAGTATCTCCCCCACCCCCACCCCCCGACTCTAGCACTTCAGCACTCTGCTAGGCTAGGCGCTTACCATCTCACTGAGGCCAGGCAAGGCAGAACAGCTAGAAGAACATATCCCATGTAGAGGTAACAGCTTTTGGGATAGTCTCAATTCCAGGTATTTGAGACCCTGCAGAAAGACCAACCTGAACATCTGTTACATATGGATGGGAAGACCCAGGTCCAGCCCATGCATCTCCCTAGGTTGGTGCGGTGCTTCAGACTCTGAGATCTCCAATGGTCCAGGTTTGTTGACCGTGTTGTTCTTCCTGTGGAGTTCCTATCTCCTTTGGGGCCTGGAATCCTTCCTCTTATTCTTCCATAAGAGTCCCCAGGAACCTAGGTACATTTTTATTTTTTCCTTATGACATAGACAACGAACATGAACTTTTTCTGTGTCTAAACAATGAAACAGTTGAATATTTTGAATCATTATCCTAACAAACCCATGAAAGGGCACATAGCTTGGAGCTGTGAAACTGATAAAAAACTACTGGGTTTTGTTTGTTTGCTTGTTTTACTTTGTTTTACCTTAATGTTAGAAGAACTGCCATAATCAAAACTAATAAAACTTCTGGGGATGCTATTTGCTGTTTGTTGTTTTCTCTGCTTATCCCATGGGAGGGGTTAGGTTTGTTTAAGGGAGTGTGTCACTGTAGGGGGTGGACTTTTGAGATCTTCTTTTATGCTCAGGCTCTACCCATTACAGCAGAGAGATGCCTCCTAGTTGCTTCCAGATGCCAGTCTCATCCTGAGTGCCTTCATATGAAGATATTGAACTCTCAGTTCCTTCCACAGCATGATGTATGGCCGCACATTGCCATGCTTTCTTCCATGATGAGAACGGACCTTGAAAACGTAACCCACCCCCCATTAAATGTTGTCCCTTATAAGAGTTGCCTGGGTCATGGTGTTACTTACTTCTCAGCAATGAAAACACTTAATAAGACAATAAGAGATGGGGCTGGAGAGATGGCTCAGTGGTTAAGAAATCAGGGAAGCAATGTCCTTCACAACTGCCACAAATAATATAAGATCTCTTGGTTTAACTTTAACCAAGCAAGTGAAAAATCTGAGTGACAAGAACTTGAAGAAAGAAATTGGAGAAGATATCAGAAGATGGAAAGATCTCCTGTGTTCAGGGATCAGTAGAATTAACACACAAAAATGGCCATTATATACCATTACCAAAAGCAATATACAGATTCTATGCATTATCTATCAAAATACCAACATAATTTTTATTGAGTATTTTTATACTCAACTTCTTTTGAAAAACCAGAAAACCATGAATAGTTAAAACAATCCTACACAATAAAAATATCTTTCAGAGTTATCACTATCCCTGATTTCAAACTCTTCTACAGAGTTATAATAATAAAACTCACATGTTATTAGCATTAAAAAAAGGAAAATTAACCAATGGAATAGAAACAAAGTTCTGAACATAAATTCACACACCCTTGGACACCTGGGTTTTGATGAAAAGGCCAAAATTATACAATGGAAAAAAGAAACATTTTTTTAACAAATGGTTCTGGTCTTAGTAGATGTTGGCATTTAGAAAAATAAAATAGATCCATGTGTAAAAAATATTGTAATCTGATTATTTTTACTGAGTACTTGAAGGCATAATCAAAAATTTCAAATATCAAAATAAAATGATGTGTGTTCTTTGAGTGTGATGGGGCCTCTTTCAGCTCTTGCTGGGTAAGCTTAACTCAGAGCAGGGTACCTAGAGTTCTTAAAATTCAACAGATTCTGAAGCTACCTAGAACCAATAGCAGCTAAGTTCATTGTCTTGTGCACAAGAGAAAGAAAGTGCCCATGAGCAACGTAAAGGGAATGTAGAGTTGTTAAAAGAAAGGGAGAAAGAACATTGGAGACTTGGTCATTTATTTACTATTATGTACTTTTCCATAAGCATTTTTATGAAATATGTGCTTGCTAGTCACTAGTTAGTAATCAATGAAAATCCAGTTACAAACCAGTAGAAATGCAGTGTCCAGAAATCAACAATTCCAAGGGATTGCTAAACTCTCTGATATAATGACATTGAAAAGGATTACTAAAACACTCAAAATTCCCTATGCTAAATGGCAAAAAATATTCTAATTTCTCATGATGAGAGGTTCACTAAAAGGAAATAGGAACTGGTCCCTAAAAGGCCAAGAAGGGGGTGTTGCCAGGCTCAGTGTCAATGTTTCCAGAGATTTAATCTGAGAAACACATGAGGAAAATCACTGGAGGTACACATGTGGAGAAGGTAAATTTATCTGTAAGAAGAGCTAATTGACTTATTGTGAGCCACAGTTCTCAGTTGCTAGAAAGTTCTTGCTTAGTGATCCAAAAAACTTGGAAGGAGATTCCAGTTGGCACTTGAATTTATTCAGCTCTTGACACGCAGTTAAAAATCAGAAACAATAAATAGAAATTAATGCTATCTTAATTGTGGTTCAGGACCTGAAAGAACATTGTTATGTCAGATCCCAATATACACAGACATGCATACATGACCTGACGGCCATGGACTATAAGCACAATTCTGTGGACTGTTTTGAAAATCTAAATGACTAACTAGCACTTGACTGTGGAAAGTCAGGATGTTTCACACCCAAAGCCAAATTTGTATCAGCTGTCTTAAATTTCTTTAAAAACCATTCATTGCCCAGCTTCAGACTTAACACCTAGTGGCCATCTTTTGAAGACACTTGAATGTGTTTACCTAATAAGCCACTACCTATCAACAAGCCAAACAAGCATCAGCATCCTATAGCAGAGATTTTCCATCATTTCTGTAATGCATTGATTGTTCTGGTGTTTCAACCAATGTATTTAGGGAGAGCCTTGATTAATGGCTTTTTTTTTGTTGTTCTGTGTATACAAAATGTTCTTGTAACCACTTCCACAGTGGGACATGTTATCTGGGGAAACCTGAATTCCTTGTTTCCAGATTGTGGTCACTCATATTTGGCTCAGAATAAATAAACCGTTACTTTCTTTGAAGTCAGAACTGTGTTTACTTGGAAACTTAATTCAATTAGTCGGTCAACATCTTCTTTGGGGGGAATAAAAGTTGAATTTAAATCAAAGGAGCTTGACCAAAGTGCTTACTAAAGACAAGATTTAGCATTTTCTAAAACCTATTCATATCAATAGAGCAATGAGATATTTTCACAGGATTTTTCAATGGAAATAGTCCTAATTCCAGGAGTAAGCCTGAAGTTATTTCAGCCATTAACTGCAAATGTGAATGCAAAATGTTTAATTATGAGTGTCGCGTATGATAGTTTTTCCATCTTGGCATAAAAATACTATACCATCACCATAATGTAACACAGTTAATCCTGACCACATTGTCATGAGAATAAATAAAGTAGGGATTATTCTAGATCTTTGTAGTATTTAGGATTTTTTTAAACCCTGTAATAGAAGTGATGAAGCATCCTCTTCTGGGATGTCACTCTTAGTGCTTACTATCTTTCAGGGAGGTACATGTCTTCTAAGTCATTTTGAAGGGCATAGCATGTACTAAAGATAAAAATTAACTTAAGACAAATTTCTGTGATATACCTGGGCATGACCACTTGCTAGGCTAAAGTAGAATTGCCCAGTGATACAGCAGTTCTTGAGTTCCTGAGAGCTCCTTAGTCCCTTTTATTCGATCCTCTTAGAATGCTCAGGAACCACACTTATTCACTGTGACTGAGACAAACATGATACCATTGTTTCCTTGGTCTGTCACTGATGACCTGTAATGTTAAAAGGACATTTCTTCACAAGTCTTCATATAATGTAACTCGAATGTGTGTGTGTGTGTGTGTGTGTGTGTGTATGTGTGTGTGTGTAAATATGTGCACCTTAGTGTGTGTAGGGGCAGTTTTTTAGATGAGAATCACATTTAAAAGTTCCAGAACTATGGCACATATAGATGACTGGATACATAAAAACACTCCCAACATATTCCCGATAACTGGACTTGTGTCACAGAATCGTCAGTAGACGAAAATCAACTCCTACACATTTTCATCTGACCACCAAACACAATCCGTGGGAAGTACATACTCACGCTCATACATAAAAGTCATAATACACACATATATACATTTATTTATACATATGCAAACAAAAAATACACAGTATTAAATTTTAAAAAAGGTTTACAGATTAATGCCAAGTTCTCTCTCAGCTTTTATTGTATTACTCTGAGATGTCATACTGTCAAGTAAGTAATAAAATTCATTGAATTCTATTATACAATTCAGTCCATCATAATGGGAAGACACCAAAAAGGCTTACATATGAGTAGGTTATTTAGCATCTGTCTCCTGTTCCTATGGCTGGTTCTTCAGTGGTCCTCTCCAGATGTGATTTTTTTTTTCTCTAGTGTTACCACAGCTCTCTTTCTCTGAGATCTTAAAAAGGGACTAAATGAGTTCTTGAGGTATGTCTCATAGCTTACAATCACCCAATGTTCTTACAAGTGACGCATGTACAATGGCAGATCCCAAGTTACACACCTCACACCTGCACAAAACTCCAGTTTAAGGGATTTCAAGTCTGGCCTCTCATGGTACCTGTAATTACATGCTACATGTAAACTCAAATAGTTTCACATACATATGCATAATTAGAAAAAGATAACCTGTTTTTGGTAAGGACACATCTACTATTTTCCTTCACTTGAAGATTGATCAAGATTTAAGGAAGAATAAAGATAAGTAGATGAGAATCTCCTCTGGGAATGATATGAATTTCATACATACTACATTAACTCACAGTAGACGTGACTACTAGCACAAGTTCTATCTGCATAAGAGCAAGAGAGTTATAAATCTCAGCATGTATCAGGTAGGAGATCTTGAAGTCTTACCCGTAGTTGAGGAGATATAGGTACTTCATGGGCCATGCAGAAAACTTATCACTGGTAGGTTGCCTGTACCATGTGGGCAGCACACTTGTACTTGTAGGTAGGTAGATAGGTAGGTAGGTAGGTACATAGGTAGGCAGCCAGCCAGACAGGCAGACAGGCAGGCAGATAGACTGACAGAAAGACAGATGGCAGATAATTAGTAAAATAAAAATAAATAGGGATATGATTTGATTTGTTTTACACCAGTTCTCAAATCTTTTTAATGTTGTGTACAGTTCCTCGTGTTGTGTTGAATTTATATTGATATTTCATACCCAGGAACTTTAATGATACCAAATAGGTAATAAGCATTTATAAACTTTTGTTTGGGGATTAGAAATATAACTAAGTTGATAGAGTGTTTATTGGGGCATGTAGATTGTCCTGGGTTCACTCCCTAGTTCCAGGAAAGAGTTTTTAACCTTCTGATTGCTGAGAGCTTAAAAGTATAAATTCTACACACAAAGTTTAGCTCATAGCAGAATCCCTGTGGTTCCTTGAGAGATAAATATCAAAATGCCTCTGAAGCATAAGTATATGAGGTACAAAGCCACATGCTGTGTGCCAAGCCACTGGGCTGGGATGAAGTAGTAATAAAGTAACATTCAGAAAAACAAAACTGGGGTTAATTAGAGATGTGTATTTTTAAGTGGATTCTCTTCTATAGAAATTGTCTCCTGCTCTATCCTCACTGGAGAGGAGGAGCAGCTGGCACCTGTCCTCTGTTTAATAGATCATCATATTCCAAACACAATTCTCAGAGCACCCTTTAGTCTCTTCTTTGCCAAGCTAAACAACACCACTTCCTTAAAGTTTTCCTGTGGGATCTATTTACCCTTGAATAACATAGCCCATATTTGAAGAAGATTGCCTTTCATAATCCATAATTCATGCCTGCTAATTTTAGAAAGAAAATAGTATTTTGACAACCACCATTATGGCTTGGTAATTATTCTGTTATCAAGAGGAAAACCTTGTGATATGTATATGTCTAAGTGTGTAATGTGAAAGTCATATATTTCAGTCTCTTATTCCAAAGAGAACATGAAAATACACCTTTTGATAGATACATGAGAATGATATTTGAATTGTCTGTCACCGTTGACTCTGTAGATCTTATTAATGGCATTGCATAAATGTGCCACATGTATTGCACTTGGAACAATGAAAGAATCAGGCTACCCAGGTGACTGTCTTGTCTGACCTTGCACGTGGTTTTGTTTGATGATTTGCTTGCAAAAAAGACTCAAATGTAAGCTTCTTGTAAATGTGTTTTAAAAACAAATTTCAGTACAGAAGCAAATGGCAGCATTCATCTATAGAGAGTGCATTTTTTAATATTTTAATGAGCTGAAAGTTTTCCTAAGTCTGAGTCTTACCATTCATTGCCAATGAGCAGTATCTCCCATGACTGTGTATGAAGTAAATGGTGATGTGTTTAAGACTATTTCTTACTATACAATGAAAAAACAGCACTGACTTGATGATTCTTGCATAGATGAAGGACCTTAAGGACCCTTAGAATCTCAGGCATGAAACTATAAATAAATATTACTTTGAATTCATTAAAACAACATGCTGAACTAGAACATTTGAAGAAATTTTAAATATTAAACAATGATCTGAAGTGTCACTGAAGAACATTAATGACCCAGTTTCCATCACCACAGACTAGGCATCAAAATGCTAGAATCTCTTTGTCACACGAAGTCTTCTTGACTAAAAGTCATGGTTTCGGTTTCTGAACTTAATAATTTCTTCTTGTCCAACTCATCCAAAGTTGTACATAAAGTAAACTAAAATAGCCTCCAAACTATGGAAGAAAATAAATAACATGTTTTCCATTTGATCATTGTAGTCTATTTTTGGTGGCTGTCAAAAACAATATCTAATTTACAGTACTTTTTATTTAAGCATCTGGCAGCTTGATTAATTTGATTAATTAATTTCTCAGGATTCTGTCTACTCAGCTGCACCATAACGTGAAGAAAAACGAAAAGTGTGCAATTAAAAAAATAGTTTTTAAAAGAGTTAAGAATGTCATCATATAAGATCTGATATTATTGAGTTCTTACTCGCAAGAGACAAGATAAGGTGAAATCAATAGATAGAAATATGCAGATCACCAAGCGTGTCATGCATCACAAAATAAGTTACAGGTGCATTTTAAGGTGTTATATTTTGCTTGCATTCTGAAGGGGTTAGGAAATAGTTTTCTTTAAGGAATGTTAATTTAGAAATGCCATATGATACTTAGAGGGTGGTTTTCAATTTAAAATCAGGCAGTCTAGTAGGTTTGCATGTTTCTTTCTGCTTTGCATTTAAGTGTCTTAAGTCTGTGGTGTAAGAACATGGCTAAGGCAGTGGGTCATATCTTAAGTCCCTTTGGCAGATGGACAGTCTGTCTATCTGCTGCAAAACTGTAATGCAATCGGCTATCCGTACATCACACTCTCATATGTTGCAAACATCTTTCAACTGACAGCGGACGAGCTTACTACCATTCCACATTTTCCTGATCATAGCGATTTCCCAGGCAGGGGCCTAGGAGGTAATCTGAGCTCAGCAAAAGCGTTGTATAAAGGGAATTCTGTTCACATTGTTGTGAGCACAGCTGGATGGTCTAACTGCTTTCCTTGGCAGATTTGAAGTCTGAATGCCAGCAGTCTGCAGTGGTATTCTGAGGTTCTTGTTGTCATGTGACTGCATCTGGCTTTGGCTTCCCTCACTGTTGGTTATGCAAACTGGACATTTCTGGGAAGGTTCAAGAACAGGGATAAAATGTTTATTTGTGGTTCTCCTTTAACATGGGATCGAGCTACCATTTTATGGTTCATATACAGTATGGTGGAAAATCTGCATACTCACTGGAGTCTTCTTGAATACAAATTTCCAATTGTAAAGATGTGTTAGGTCTACATGTTCACTTGAAGAGAGAATTCGTAAAGTGACATATTTTATGCATGCTCATATAGCATTGCAGATTTTGAGGCAAGATTATCATCTAGAATCACATTATCTTCTTAAATGTTTTGTGTTTTGAATCATTTTTATTTGACACATATTTATTTAATAAACATATTGAGTTTGAAATTTATTTTATATTGATTGACCATTCCTCAGACATTGGAATAGGAAAGTACCTACATACAAACAGAAAATATGGGAAGAAACAGCAAGAGACCTTCAAGTCTGTCTTCTTTATAAAGAAGACAGAATCTTATTGGAGATGGAAGAGGAAAAATGGGACTAGGGATTTACTGAATACACAGTCTGATGCTCATTTTGATTTTAGTGATTGTGTTCTATCACTATACTTGTGTGTGTGTGTGTGTGTGTGTGTGTGTGTATGGTGGGTGTGTGTGTTTCATCTAAATTCCAAATCCCAACTGTCTTCATTTCTATTATATTGTATTCAGGCTAAACACACATTCAATGGTGAAAGAACAAAAAAGAGATTTCAGGTCTCCATTTTCACCCAACTCAGTGGTCCAAATTTTCTATTCTTTTATTCAGGTACATTTTACTGAGAAGAGTACTTATTAATTAATAATGTGAAAAATGTCTAGCTAACAGCAACTTAGAATATTATTTTAATGAGTTGTACATAGTTTGTTTAGGGATTGGTAGAGACTCAAACATACCACTAGAAATACATCATAGATGGCGTATTTGGTATCTGATGTTTCAGAGTAGGAGGCAGGTATTGGTGAAAAAGAAGATCAGAATAGTCACAAGATCAATGCAAAAATAATTTTAAATTAAAAAGAAATAGGGTTACTTACCAATGTATGGTTCCTTCAGTCATAAGTACCTCACAAGAAGAACACTGGGATACTTATGCAATATTCAAATGCAATCTTTTCTCTAATATGTACATGTAGTATACAGAGGTAACACCACAACACATGCATTTCTATTCATGCAGAATATATCACAGGGCTAGGATTGTATAGGATAGTTTGGCCATTGATGGCAACATAATTAAGTGAACCTTGGTCTCCTAGTGTAATCCTGATGTTGTGTGTGCCACTGCACAGTGACAGTGTTCTAAAAAACTTGAAAGAATACATAAGTCCAGGACTGTTGATGACCTGAGACCACAATGTCCAAGTCTTTAAAATGGTATTATTCATGTACACAATATTTCAAGGAGACACAAAACAGTCAATTGAAATTGACCAATTAAGCATCTCTAGCTAACATGTCAACAGATGTTTTTAATCTCTATGAGGTTGTTCCCATTTCTTTGAAATCCTTCTGTGGAATACTATTAATATTCTGTTCCTAACATTAGATTTTCTTAACTGCAGTGAACATAGAAGTTTGGGCCATATAATTTATTCTGAACTCTCCTAATGCACAGATGAGAATAGTTGCTAAGATATGGCCATTCTCCTGGGTATTAAGTTCATAGACAAAGTAACATAAATGAAAAGGAAACACAAAATAAACAGAATTACTTGGCTGTTCATGTAGGTGAGAGGGAGGGGGAGAATGTGATGAATGGAAAGGTTACATCCATTCCATCCAAACCCAGACCAGACATTTGCAAAATCAGCTTCTGAGATCTGGTTTCTCTGTGGAGATTCAGACTGTTTCTTGGCCACCTCCCAGGCTTTCTCTTTCTTGGACACCCCAATGTCGCTCTTTGCTCACTCTCTTTCCACATTTATACAGGCTATCTGAACTTTAGGTGAATTTTATCCATCACTTTATATGTATCCCACATTCTTACTTAGATGATGAAATTCCTAAAAATCATGGATCTAAAGTTAATATTTCTTGTAGTATTTCTTACTCTTGCTGATAAACCTCATCCCTCAAAATGTAATATGCTGTAATATAACCATTTTGGGGGCTTATTGTTTCAATTTAAATGCAGTGACATCATTGAGAACTCCATTGGGATATGGTTGAAAATGGAGCTTAAATTCATGTGTGTATGACCTTCTTAGTTCCTATCTGGTACACTTCTGATCTCTGGGGAAAACAATCAATGGAGTTGTTAATTATCATAATTGTCATAAAAGATTATATGTTACTAAAGATAGGATATCACAATACAATAAAATAGAAAACATTTTCTAGGGGCCAAGGACATGTAAATCATAAGATGCTTCTTAAGCCACCAATACTATTAAGTCATGCCAATTATTGTTATGTAGGACAAAGCTAAGGAAACTTGTGACATTCTCAAGGTTATCACATGTGCCAGTAGCAGTGTCAGAATCATGCTTCCAGATTCTCCTTCACTTTACAATATCAAAAAAATTAATTGACGTTGATTAAGCATAGAAGATATAGGACAGTTGCAGAGGAAGGACAGTCATGCTTGAGAATTGCCAAATAGGAGCCTGGAGAAAGGAATCAGAACAAGGACTGTATTTTATTAAGTAGCTTTCGTGTATGTGGTCCATCAATGGGCAGTTTATGAAATGATCTTTGATACAACAACTATGTAAAGACAATATTATTTACCTTATTTTCAAAATAAGTAGATTACACACATGTATTGAAGGAATCCAAGGTCACAGACCTAAAAAGCAATATTAACATTGAACTATTCAGAACCTGTGCTCAAACTTTTGTTCAACTAAATGTTCTCAGAGTAGTGTAGAACCTTGTATGATAGGATGAGATGGTACATCAATGGTGTGTGTGTGTGTGTGTGTGTGTGTGTGTGTGTGTGCGCGAGCGTGCGCTAGGATGATGCAATTTGTAATGGTCCTGTGTGGTATTTCGCATGTTTGACTTATCAGATAGGACTTACAAAGAAATTATCTAAGAAACTCAGTCATATCATATCATTGTGGCTCTGGCTGTAAACTCTTGAGTGCGAGTGATGTCACTGATCAGTTGGAAATCAGTTAGAAGTAGGGACATGAATATCAGTAGTAAGGGCATGGTACTTATTATCCATCCCTTATTTCCTCAGTTCCCTGAGAGCTGTTTGGGAAGTAGAACAGGAAAAGTGATTCCCTGTCTTTAGAGACTTTTTAACTTCAAGCCGAGCAAGCAGTGATTTTCACCATGCACTTATTTCTAACAACTGTTCTCATTGGTCACACATCTGCTCTGAGGAAAACACTCAGATTCCAGCAGCTGTTTCAATTTTGAATATAACTTCTGTGTGTATCTAATGCAAGCCCAACCTGTCCTTCAAAGAAAAGCACTACATCATTCTGAATGTGTCTCCGAGAGACTCGCGCGATTCAAAGTCTTCATTAGTGAGTCTTTATTATATGTTAATTTGATATCAGTGTTTCATGAAGCCTTGAAATTTTATATTTTAGTCAAGGACTTTCCCATCTGTAACTTTACATTAAATATAGAACAAAGGAACTCTTTAAAAATGAGAAAGATAGGAAGAGATTGATCTAAGGGACACTCCCCTGTATCATATCTTATTTTGAGTCAAGGTTGGTTTTATTTTATTTATTTATTTTTTCTGGGCATCTCACAGTGAGCTATTCAGTATTTCAACCACACTACCTTTAGATTACTGATCTCACCATATCTGCTCTACAGACACCAGAGATTATTAACTGCTGTAAGACAGCTTTGACTTTTCTGCTGTCTGTGAACTACCTTCTGAATATAGGATATTTCCTACTTAGTGTACTACAGAATCCTATGCTTGAACATGAGAAAACAATTGCCTAACTCTCAATTTGATCATGTTTATTATCTAAACTTAAAATTTATCATAGGTGAAAGTTTTGATTATCAAATTATGTTACAATTTTAAGAGGATAACAGAATATTCTTTGTTTGGTTAATGCTCCATAATGAAGTGTTGCTGAAAGTATAGGAATGGAAAGAAGTGGGAAAAGGAAATACACATGCGTAACAGAAATAAAAGGAGAAAAGTGATTATTCCCCAATAAACTAAAAACCTCAATTTGTGGATGATTGAAAGAACTTGATGAGCTGATCCTGGGCATGCAACTCTGGAATTCCAAATATTTAAGGGGCTGAAGCAGGAGGGTTAAAATTCAAAGCCTGCTTAGAGTACTGGAATATGCTCTGAGTAACTGAGAGACTCTCAGGTGAAATGAATGGGAAGGTCCTGAGTTCACACCCAAGCACTGAAAGTAGAAAAGTGCAGGTTTTCTTGTTTGGGCTACCTCAATGTGCAGACTACTTCAACATCCCCATCTCCTACTGCTAAGATCTGGGAAAACCATCCTTAGAGGCATGTGTCATTGGGTGCATCAGTCAACAGCAGCCACGGATAACTGGTAAACAGGTAATGCATTTTTAGCTTACATGGCATTCAATCATGGTTTTGGCAGAAACTGTCCCAACTTACCTGATACTTGATTTTGTGATTTGGAAGATTATGATAGGTATATTATGGAAAGAAAATTGGAGAGTCTTGAAGTCCTTAAGAAGTATGAGTGATAGAATTTTGATACATTGAATTCAGTGAATGAGTTTTCTCTAAAATAAAAATTAGTTTTAAGATGCAAAAAATTAGGTAAATATTGAAAGGCAGGCTAAGAAATTACTATTTATTGAGTTTTACTGTTATAGCACCTCTTCTATACTTTACAGGTTTTTTTCAATTTTTATTAGATATTTTCTTCATTTACATTTCAAATGCTATCCAAATGTCCCCTATACCCTCCCTCCACCCTGCNCCCCTACTCACCCACTCCCACTTCTTGGCCCTGGTGTTCCCCTGTACTGGGGCATGTAAAGTTTGCAAGACTAAGGGGCCTCCCTTCCCAATGATGGGCAACTAGGCCACCTTCTGCTACATATGCAGCTAGAGACATGAGCTCTGGGGGTACTGATTAGTTCATATTGTTGTTCTACCTATAGGGTTGTAGACCCCTTCAGTTCCTTGGGTACTTTCTCTAGCTCCTCCATTGGGGGCCCTGTGCCCAGAGACTTGGAATACCCAAGACACAATTTGCACAATACTTTACAAGTTTTAATTTGGTTAAAAGATGTCTCATTTGAAAGTCCTCTTAAATCGTTATGACTTAGCTTTAATTTGCTCATGTCCAGATGGATGGGATATCCCACCACTGAAGATGTCTGCCTCCATGAAATTCATCATCCTAACAAGGCTCTCCCATTTCCACAGTTGTTGAGAATTATTTGACCAACTGTGGGATAATGCATTATTCATAGCAGATGTATTTTAAGCAAATTGAGATTCATCCACTCTGGTTTGATGCAGTTCTTTAAAATTTATTCAAAGAAGACTACCTGCAATTTTGCTTCCTTGGTTTAGCATTGTTCTAAAGGATACAAAATAGTAAGTTTAACTTGAGTAAGTATCCTCATGTATACACATGATCTAAGGCATTATCAACATTTGGAACTGAGGTTCATCAGAGAGAATACAGAATAATGCTAAGAATCATACAGGAAACAGGGAAAGGGAAGGGGCATGTGAATCCTTTCATTGCTTCAAAACTTGGATTTTGAGTATACACATGTTTTTCTTTTTAAATCTAAGCATTTTGAAGTAGTAATTAGAATCTTCATGAATCACAGTGGACCTGCAGGAGGAATCCAATAGCATTGCTAAGTGCCATAGCCATTACAGCATTAGACATGCCAGACACTCAAGGTTGTACTACTATTTCACTAGAATGGGACAGATATTCCTTATGCTTCAAAACTTCTCTGAGCCTTCTTCATTTTCCTTTTATCCTTGTAAGGGGTACACTAAAGAATCCTAAAACTATTGGCTAACATTTGTATTTAGTTAATAGGGACATGAAGACATAGGAAAGTGGGAAAGGGAAGAACAAGATGGTTCCTTAATTCTAGATTCATCTCTATAGCATCCTTGGCAGAACTAGCTTCATTAGCAGATCAGTACTTTTATCAAAGTACCAAATTTCTGTTATTTTCTTTCTTTCCTTGTTTATCATTCCTGGGGTATCTACAACTTTTCACTGAATAAAAATTTATTCATTCTTTCCGAGTTAGATCTTTTAAGAAGTATTCTACATGAATTCCACCATTAACTTTCTCTACTAGAAATCTAACAGGTAAGCTGAATCAGAAATATTTTAACTACGTATAAAATATATGTTTTATGGTATAACAGATAAAATTGCAAAGAAAATGCATTGGCTCAAATTTATGGTGCCACTATCTTGTTGCTCAATCTATTTATTTTTGAAGTGATTCTTCGTTTGTGGCTTAGAAACTCAAAAGTAAGAATAAGTCTTCTAAGCTAAGCTTCCTTCCCTAGACAAGAAATCACATTGTGACTCCTAATTTTGAAAAACACAATCCACTGCAGAAATTCAATAAGAGCACCATAGACTGTATATGGAAAATGATATCAGCCATCTAAACATGTCAGAACAGAGAGTGACATAAAGGATGGGCAGAGTTTGGGAATGCTGGAGGAAATACAAATCATGCCAACACACATGTGTGCTTCAGATACTTTCAATACAAGAGGAAAATTACATAAGTTACCATCATACTCTTGTGAAGTGGCTCTTATAAACCATGTGAAACAATTTTTAAATACATTATTTCAACACAAACTGTATTTCCTGGTGAAAAGAGAAGGAAGACAGAGACAGAATTCTTGGATAATTTTATTTTATCTTATTTTTATTTTCTCTTTGTAATCAAAGGTTTTAAATAAGGGGCAAATGCATTAAATGAAAATTAGGGGAGCTTATTAGAAACACAATTATCAGTGTCCAGGGATTTTCAATTAAGTGAAGAAAAAGTAACTTGAAGATATGGAAATGGCAATTCTAATTCACTCATTGGGGAGGGAATATTTGTACTTTCCATTTGAGGATTTAGACAAAATTGCATGCAAAGCTCTTTCAAAGTTATTTTAAGGAAAGTTTCTTTTTTGACTCCAGTTGAGAAGGACAGTTTTCCCCCATACCCATTAGAGCCAAATGAAGACTTGAGGGTGAGGTACACTGCTTTTTCCTCTTCTACCCTCCACTTAATTTCTCTCTCTCTCTTTCTGTCTCTTTCTTTCTCCCCCTCCCTCTCCCTCTCCCTCTCCCTCTCCCTCTCCCTCTC
>NC_034604.1:23379254-23385678 GCF_900095145.1 Mus pahari | reverse complement strand
TCTCTCTCTCTCTCTCTCTCTCTCTCTCTCTCTCTCTCTCTCTCTCTCTCTCTCTCACACACACACACACACACACACACACTCATATCTTTCATCTATCTCTAATCTGTCAACCATCTATTTTAGTGTTTGTATGTGGGGATGGGGATGAATCTGTGTATATAGGAATTCTGTGACACATTTGGAGAACAGGAGACAATCTTGAGAAGTTAGTTCTCTGATTTAGTTTTGACTGGGTTCCAAAAAGTCTCCAAGACCATGCAATGAATATCTTCATCTGCTGAGACATTTCATTGGCAATGGAATGTTGGGAATCTGTCTGGGCCTTCCTCCATAGTGCTAGGTGACCACATCCAGACTTTATATGGGTGCTTGGGAGCCTAATTCAGACCACTTTGCTCTGGTGATAGAAACCTTACTGACAGAGCAATATCCCAAGCCTCATCCAAGTTATTTTCAAGCACATGATGTGTAAATGAACTAAAAAAAAATTGTTCTTCAAAATCAACTGCCTTAGGTCCAGACTGACATCTGTGTGGGCTGTTGTTAAATTGTCATCCTTTGAGAACACATCCTTTCCTCTCCTTGTCCTCACCATTAACTACTTTGTTGCTCCATTGTACATACTGTGTTTTAACAGCAGAGGAGAGGAGAGTGTGGTATGCTAATGCTGAAATCTTGGACTAGTATGTCATCACATGTTTCCTTGCTCTTGAGTTTTGACTACATTTTAAGATGCAGAAAATATCAAGTTCCAATTCCAGGGATTACTGGGAAGCAGTGGTGACAGTCTGAACCATACATAACTGATTTTGAAAGTCTCTTTGTGCCGCTACCTTCTCTCACAGGCAGCTGTGTGGCTCTGATATCAGTCTACCCTGCCTTGTGGGAGTTTTCAAGGCATCCCATGACATTGAGCAGAATCCTAGAAAGCCTGAACCACAGAAAAGTCCAGAGATCAGCAAAGCAGTTGTGGTCCTGGGGCTGGGGCTGAACTCTGCATGGGATTTAAGCATGTAAATGGATGTCATGTCATGGACATGATTTAGATTGCTTAATCCTACACAGGAAAAGAGGCCAGGGCCCACGCAAGCTCCAGATATGCTGTCATTCAGAACAGCAACAAAACCTGACCATTTGGGGTTTCATTTCTCATTATCTGCCTGAGACCTCCAGTTTACTTAGAATGAAGAAAACAAGGAGGAAAAAGGAAAAAGACTCCACTATATCCCTCCAAAATCCTGTTCAGAGGATTTGCTGTAACGGCATTCCAGCTTCAAATAAGACTGATTAAAATAAAATTACTCAGTCTCCTGACCCATAGCAAATTTCATGAGCTGCAATTTGTCTAGTAGTTGAGCTGTGAGTACCATTTGATTGGCTATAATTTAGGTTTATAGTTCCTATTTTTTTCCTTAAACTCAGTGGAAGCCAGTCATCCTGAAATAAAGAATTAGAAAGGAAAATGTGGGATTTAGTATGAACTAAGAAAAATGGAGAGACATTTATACAAAATATAATAGCACCACTTGATTTTTGAACTGAGAATGTCAGTATTGTTTCTTTGTAGGAGGAGAAAGTCCTTTTGTATTGCATTGGCACATTTGATTCTGAACTCTCTGCTTGTCTTCAACTCTCTGCTTGTCTTCATTTTGTTATGTTCATAATTTCTCTTTTCTGCAGTGTGTGTTGTTTTTATCGTTGCCTTTCTATCTTGGATGCTGAGATCTGTGAGTTATAAAGTAGTTCCCAAATTTGAAAGTACCATATATATGGTCAAGGACTTATGACCTCTCATCTAGGGAATGTCTCTTGTAGGCTCAGACACTTACCGGACACTTCTCAGTATCAGTCCTGTGGGAGGCAAAGGGCTGTTTCAGTTACCCAAGAGGGCACATTGGCACCTCTGTTTGCAGAGAGCTTTAGACTGTGCCTTTGTCCTCTAAGATCTTAGAATCCTAGATCTCTTCAGCACCAAGAACTATGAACCTTATCTAAAGGAAAGGGATGCTAAATGTGATATGGTCATTTCATTTATTCATTTCTAAGGAAACACTACAGAAATGATATTCAGTCATAACTTCGTGTTCCTGTTAGCCTTTTGTTCTTGCTTTGAGACAGTGTCAGTGTGTAGATCACACTGACTTTGCAGCCTCCCCAATACACACATACTCACATTTGTGGGAGAGAGAAATGAATAATTAGAGCTTAGCCACTGTAAATTACACTTTAAAGGATGAAGGTCTCTCATTGGCTTACAGGTTACTCATTGGCAGTAAAATATGTTAGATACTTGATCTTTTACTTCTAAGACTTCTCATAATCACCCGGCACTAGGAAAAAACATACATGAACTGTTGTGGCTGAACAATGGGTCGAAATATCTTTCTGAACTAACCATGTTTGCTAACTAATCTAAATTAAGTGGGTTCCTTCAGGCAAAACTGGGCTCTGTTTTCTATTGAAATATAGTCTGAAATTTAGTTCTATAAGTTGTGTTCTCTTTTGGACAAGCTGCTCTACCACTCTGAGACTTAATTTCTTTTTCTACAAAGTGAGAATAATCAAGTCTACCATGCTGGTATGGTAGAAGGTTTAAATAAAATAAGGAATCTAAAATTCTTGGTACCTAGTAAGATTTAATAAGTGAGGATACTTAGGAGGAAAACTTAAATGATGAATACGTTGTAGTATTCCGTAAAATCCTTCTTTCTAATTCATTTGTTCTCCTCTGTTGCTTAAGGCCACACTTAAAAAGAGCATTTATTAAACTACTAATACTATTCTAAAATACATAATTGTGAGAGTTTAAAATGAAACTCCACCATTCTTTCCTTGTTTTCAGAATTGCAGAACAGACTGATTCACTGAATATTAATGGGAACACAGGAAATTGGTTGGAACTACAGACCACTTAAACTTTTTTATCAGTAAAATATTCAAATTTCAACACCAAATGACCCCTATGTATTCATCAGTAGTCTGTAGTTAGCATAGAACCCAACCCCCTGGTAACCTCATGGGATCTCCACCTTCTACACGTCCTCGTTCTTTGTTCCATAGCTAAACAGATTAAGGTTCAGAAAGGACATTCACATGACCAAACCTGCATCTTCAACTGAGCAGAGAATGAGAATGAGGACCAGGGCTGTGTGTCTGAGTTCTACTCTGTACTTGGGAAGCCATGAATTATGTTAGATAAGTTTCTACCTCTATGTAAGAACTCTTTTAATAATGTAGCTCGAGTTAAGCTCATGACTCTTACATAACCAGGATATTACTTTGAATTATCCACAATGTACTTCAAAGTTCAAAGCAGGTCACCTTCATTTTAACCAATCAAGGAGAAAGCACTAACTTGGTGTTACCAGTTCTCCTCTAAAACCACTGTGAGAAGGGCTCATCTTCACACCCATGGTTTTCTTAGCCAATAAGAATAGCAAGAAATGGTGAGGGGGGTTTCCTTCTTAGGTCCTCTGCACATTGCTAGTTGCCATCAGCTCTGTGTGGCCCTGAAAGGGTTGTGAAACCCAGGAGAATTTTTTGGTTTAAGGAAGACTTGTCACCAGAGGTTGCCAAATTGCTGCCCAGTTTGGTTCTGGGCTTTTGGCCATCAAGTTTCTATGGTAATGGGTTCAGCCATCAATGCAAGAAGAGGTTGGGCATATCTAATGCCAGGGGACCTGTTCCAAGGCTCAAGGCTTTGTAGAGAGGGACACCCACCTGGTGCCACAACACATCTTAGCAGGCTGCTGCCTGGGTAGCCCTTGTTGCTGCTGACTTGACAGTTGGTTTGGTCAATGCCATTGATTGTGAGGAAGTCAACTGTTAAAAATAGAATCAATGGTGCTACCACAAGCTCACTAGCCATTTACAGGCACTCATAAATACTGAAAACGACTGCCCAGAGGCTGAGCTTCCAGGCTTCTTTCAGCTCTCCTTTGAATGTGCTTCTTCCCGTTATATCAGCAGAAGAGAGAACATGAAAGAGCTGAAAGCAGATCTAGCTGTTTGAGCTTCTCAAGAAAGGAATTATTAATAATACACTCACTCTGGTGCATTAAACTTTTTTTCAAAACTTTCTTAAATTCAAGAAATGCCAGGTTTGTTGCTCTGGGTCTGCCCTGCTTTTATAGTACCCACATTTTTTTTTCTCAATAAAAAGGATCCCTTTGCCCAGGAAACCAGGTCTGTTTCCTCATGTAAAGGAGAGTATTTCTGCTGTGCATAGGTCAAAATAAGTGGAGAACACCCAAAATGTAATGATGATTTTAACACAGGAACTCAGACAATAGACATGAGAGGGTTGATGATATACTATGCCTGGTGAATCAAGTTAAAGTAATTGTAGGAATTCAGTCTCTTAAATATTTTTAACCTTTTAAGGGTATGTATCTCTTTTGTAATTTGATAAACATTATTATACAACTTGCAAATGTTTAAAATATTATTAGTCAGTCTATCAATAAAAGAATAAGAAATAAATATTATTTCCATATAATTTATTTGCTTTTATATGTCTGCATTGCCATAAGGATTCCAGATTATTTCATAAGAATATTTCCAATATTCTTAATGGAAGTTATATTACCTGTTTAGGCATACATTATGAAGATATAAATGATTGAGAATTAGTGTGTGTATATACTAACTAAAATACATTTGGAAATTTTTATCTTCTGGTCTATGTTTTTCATACTCAGTAAGTATTCCATTATGAAGTAACTTGATTTTCTATTTCAATGGCTTTAACACTATACTGATTTTATCTATAAAGCTGAATCATCACCATATAGTCACTCATTCATTCAGAGTGGACATACCTTCATATATTGGACACAAATAAAAAATAAAAGCCCGTTTCAATATAAAATGGGGAGGGGTCACATGCAGTTCTTAACTTCCATGCATTTAAAAACACAAATAACTGTCAGAAAGATTAAGACAAGCCCTAAAATAGAATATCATAGGGTTGTCAGATGAAAGATGGATGGCTATAAATGCCTTTTATGTGAAGTCTAACAAACTATCGTTCTAGGGGATGCTCCTGACCATAATTGAAGGGATGCCTTATTCAGGTCAGATGACACAAGAAGGAAGAACAAAGTTGGGATACTTCGATCCATCTTAGAAGGGGGAACAAAATACCCGTGGGAGACAGAGACAAAGATCGGATCAGAGACTGAAGGAATCACCATCCAGAGACTGCCCCACCTGGGGATACATCCCATAAACAACCACCAAACCCAGACATTATTGTGGAAGCCAACAAGAGCTAGCTGACAGGAGCCTGAGAGGTTCGGACAGTGCCTGAGAAATACAGAAGTGGATGCTCACAGCCACCCATTGGTTGGAGCACAGCGTCCTCAATGAAGGAGCTAGAGAAAGTACCAAAGAGCTGAAGGGGTCTAAAGCCCCCTAGGAGGAACACCTCAGTCCCAATTGTGAGGGAGAAGAAAGCAATCACAAGTGGGGAGGGAGGGAGGGACCTGGGAGGGAAAGTGGACTGGGGGAGAGGGGAAACTGATTTGGTATTGGGTGAGGGAAAAGGACTGAATTCCTGAGACCAGCAGAAAGATTTGAAACAGGCAACCTTGGTAGGTAGGAGGTTAGCGGGACCCTCCAGAATGTACCAGAGACTTTGAGGGTGAGAAACTCTCAGGACTCAAAGGGACGGACCTTAGATAAAATGCTGGACAGTAGGGAGAGGGAACTAATAGAGCCCACTCCAGCAGGAAGACAGGGCATCAAATGAGGGAGGGGGTTGCCATCGCATAGTCAAAATTTGATCCATAATTGTTCCTGTCTGAATGAATTGGAGGGATGGAAATGGAGGGAGCCTGAGGAAAAGAACATCTAGTGACAGGCCCAAAGTGGGATCTAGCTCAAGGGGAGGACCTAAGGCCTGACACTATTACTGAGGCTATGGAGCGCTCACAAAAAGAGACCTAGCATGACTGCCCTCCAGAAGACCCAACAAGCCTCTGAAAGAGTCAGATGCAGATATTTGCACCGAACAATGGGCAGGAGCTTCTGGCCCCTGTGGTTGAATTAGAGAAAGTCTAAAAGAAGCTGAGGAGGAGGGTGAACCTGTAGGAGGACCAGCAGTGTCAATTTACCTGGACCCCCATAATCTCTCAAACATTGAAATACCAACAAGGCAGCATACAGCAGCTGATATGAGGCCCCCAACACATATACAGAAGAGGACTGCCAGGTCTGGGTTCAATCAGGTATGATACACCTAACCCTCAAGAGCCTGGAAGCCCAAGGGTGTTTAGAGGTCAGATAGGGTGGGGGAGTGAGGGGATGGAGACAGTGGATGTGAAGGAGGTATGGAATATGAAACAGTCGAAAGGTGGACGGGGGAATAAAATCTGGAGTGGAAAGAAAGAAAAAGAAAGAAAGAGAGACAGAGAGACAG
>NC_034604.1:23362150-23376669 GCF_900095145.1 Mus pahari | reverse complement strand
TCTCTCTCTCTCTCTCTCTCTCTCTCTCTCTCTCTCTCTCTCTTTCCCCTTTCTATCCTCTTGGCCATGGCCATTTTCTCTCTCCCCCCCCATCTCTCTCTCCACCTTTTCTCTTTCTCCCTGCCTTTCTACAATAAAGCTCTAAAACCATAGACTATCTCTGTTCATCTAGGCCCACTGAGATTGGACAATGGGATAGGCTTTCTCCTAATGAGCCATTTCTAATCTCCCAATGGAAGGCCCTCCTGTGCTCCAGTCAAGGCCCAGACTTAGGACTCTCACCTGCGTGGGAACCTCTCCTCCTCAGCCCTCTCTCCCATTTGCCCCAAGACCCCCGTTTGGGGGCTGCCCCTTGTCTACCCCCATACCCCACCCCCGTCGAGTGGGGTCAGTGACTTAGATGCCCACCTGGGGCAGAGTGGAAAGCATCTGGCAGCCATCCCACATCTGTCTGCCAAGAGCATAGGAGGAACTCTGGCCGGGTGTGGGCTATCCTCCCCGCCCCTCTTCCCTTACACCCCCTTTTAGTTCCCACTAACATACTGTGGGGATTGGACTCTAAATGAAACCTAAGCAAACTTTGATATTGCCAGAAATTATAGACATTTGATCCTTAGGTAATGATGCCCTGGCCTCACCAGCATCTACTATGAATCCAAAGATCTTCCTAGACTTCAAAACTATTTGCAACACACAGCCAGGTTAAGCTATATTCAGAACTAGGAGACTGATGGGGACAAATGTTGCACCATTGGCACTTCTTGTTCCAATGAGAAAGATATCCTGGACTGTAGTCTCTTCACCATGTAGCTGACAATGTCATTATGTGATCTGCATGGATTCTTGGAGCTTTGATAATGCCTGATACTGCCCCTACTTGCCTTCCTTTCCACTGTCTCTTAATTAATTAACAACCTCTGTAATTTGGAATAGTGGGTAGGCAATGTAGTATCCTTGAATAAAATCTATACAAGAATGCCTAAAGAATTGGTTCATTCATTTGTAGCAAAGAATACTTATGGAGGTTTATTATAAATTTCTGCTACATTTTCTCAGCATCTAAGTGAGAAGGCTTTTCTTAATTTTCTGTTCTAAGACACATTGAGATGAAGTTCTTTGATATGGGGTGATGGCAACTTTCATTCTTCCTGTGACCTTGTAGTAGCTGGTGCAATGTATGTACTATAGTTGCTAGTTGACTGGGTCTTTCCTTGAATCTGGGAGATAAATCAAGTCATTACTGTATAATTGGCTAGTAGAAAGCCACTAAGGGAAAATAATTTACCATTCTAAAAGAATTCAAAAGAACCTGAAAAATACAAAAGCCTTAAAACAATGCAAAAAAAAAAATAAGTTTTGTGTGTTTTGAATATGCGTATCAAAATCTCTGAAAAATTTTTTCATGAAAACAAAAGGTCTTCACAAGATCTGATATGCCTTCAAGTTCACACAAACACATGCATGCACTATTAATGTATTAACAATTCTTTCATAGTGAAAACATAGACACATGCAAGTAAAAGCTCCAGAAAAGTTGTTAGTGGTCATCTCTTTATCAAGTTCCAAAATGAACGAAGTCACATATGTAAATTCATTGGGAAATTATGTTGTGTGTATAAAGAGAATGATACACTTTAGTCTATCATGTGGGTACAAACTGGCAACATAACAAATACCATGTGAAAACCCACATGGAAGCTTGTGAAAAGGACACTGTCTCAGTCAGGCGAAACAGACTCTTCAGAGTCCTTCAGCCTCAGGAAGTTTGTGAAATGAAGCTTTGGAGATGACCTCATGTAGACACTATCATCTATCTATGCTGAGAATAGGGGCAGGAAAATAAAAGTCTAGGTCTGGCCACGCAAAGAACTTTAATATAGGTGAAAATACACATAATAAGTTATAACACATGAATAAAGGCTTAAAGTACTATGCTAAGAAGTCCTCCCTCCCAGAGCAGTAGTGAGAACTACCCAGATTTCCTAATGGCATGGCATTTAAATTGATTGCTATAATGTGAGAGGAGGGGTTAGTTTTTCTCAAAAAGGAAAAGGAATTTAGCATGATAAATTTTTAAGAGTTAAGATGGGAAATACCTTCATACATGAACAGACAGGCCATAGATCTTTTACAAGACCCAGGGCTTCTCCTTCCATTGATATCTGACAAGGCCATCCTCTGCTAAATATACAGCTGGAGCCGTGGTTCCCTCCATGTTGGTGGTTTTGTCCCTTGGAGCTCTGGGTGTTTTCGTTGGTTGATATTGTTGTTCTTCCTATGGGGTTGCATGCTTAGTCCAATGGTTGGTTGCAAGCCTCCACATCTGTATTGGTCAGGCTCTGGCAGATCTTCTCCAGAAATAGCTATAGCAGGTTCCTATCAGCAAGCACTTCTTGGTGTCTGCTATAGTGTCTGGGGCTAGTGTCTGTATATGGAGAGGGTGGGAGGGACTTGGGAAAAACAGGTGGAGGAGGGTAAAGATGGGGGAAGTATCAAGTATGGGAGAAGCTAAGATTTAAGAAAATGTTTGCTTAGTTAAAGGGAGACCACTTGAAGAAGGATGATTATGGTGGAAGTTAGTGAGGTTTCACTGCCCAAGATATAAAGAATGTAGGGATGTAAATGAAGAAAATATCTAATAAAGAAAAAAAGAATGTAGGACAGAGTGAATGGGACAGTGCCATTCTCAGCCTTTAAGTTCTGACAAAGCATTACACACAAAAGGCTCATAATTCAGCTGAGCATTGCTGATTGCCATTTAGTTTTAGCCCAGCCATGAGTCCCAAGGTTGAGTGTGTATACAGCAGGAGACCAGCATAAGGTCTCATGGGACATTTTTTTTTTAACAAAGGCTTACTGCTTATTTTGAAAGCAATTCTTATCAATAGAGGTCAATAATCTGTTTTAAATAATTCTTCTGGGTTGTAGATATCAGGTTCCTTAAAATGAATGGAAGGTGTTTTCATATATCAATAGAAAAAGGATTTAAGCTCAAAATAGAAAAGTATCCTGAGAAGAGGTTAAACAATAATAATTAAGTGCTTAGAGACAAGAAAGTATTGAGGTCTCATGTGGAGTATGGGTCAACCAGCATTCTCATGTCATCTCTTGGCAAGTTCTTTTCATCACTGGCGAGCATTGCACCCTGTATTAAATTTTGCTCAACTGCTATTTGTCCTCATGCAGTTCTGCCTGAGGCTGTTGAAGACAATTCACCTGCTCGATCTTTTGCTGAGATTCAAGCAATGGGGTCATATGGATGGCACATTACAACCTCTATCTACAACTCTGAGCTGCTGCTCCAGTATACATGGTACAGTATTTTCTTCCCAGACAATGGCTTACTTTGAGTTCTTTCCTAGCTCTACCTGAATATAAAACTTCTTTCTTTCCACTTCTCAGCTTCAGTTTAAAGTACTGTCACCCTTCAGGTCTGCTTTGTCTGAGTCCTAGCTTAGCAAGTGTTTACATGTTGAGATCCCTGTAAATCCGCCAGCACAGAAATGTGCAATCCTCAATTCTTGAACTTGGTTTTTCATACAAATTGACAAGAGCTTTTCTCTGAGACCAAAATATATTTTCAGCTATAACAGACAGCCTTTAAACATTTGTAGCTCAATGCAGTTGAATATTCACACTGTGTTTTTAATTAGTCTAATGTGTACTTGCTACAGTGTATAATAAAAGACATAATCCGTAATTATATCCCCATTGCACTGTTTCTCGTCAAAGAGATTGGTTAAAAGGAATCCTGTTCTATCATTCAATTTGTTAATGGGATTATGACCAGCAGAAGGGTCTGATTATCATGGCCAAGGCATGTATCAGCCAGGTGGCAGGATTAACAGCACAGGTCATCAGTAATTTAAAGATGTCAATTGCCAAGCTCCTTCATGAGTTTCAGGGACACCAGAAATCTCAAACCTACTTGCTCCTTGGAGGCAAACATGTGGCTCAGTCTCCATAAATGAATTAGAAAAGGTGTCTTAATCTGACTTTGAAAATCAAAAGTGCCCCAATTTTATGGAAACACTTCAATCATGAACTCATATATAGGGGATGGAAAATAAGAATCGAAAGAAAATTGATGGCTAACTAGGGGAGACTAAACCTATTCTCTAAATGTGTGTTCTCTCAGTCTTCCTTGGGGTCTCTCTGCATCTGTCTCCATAGTATTTCATTGGTTATTTGTGCACTAATACTTTCCCTGTGCCTTCAACATTCTTGTAGCATGAGATACTGACCATATAGGAACAGACATGTACTTCCTGAAAATGATGACACCTGACACATGTCTCAGAAAAGCGTGGCCATAAAAGGCCATTCTGAGGCAGATTAGCAGATTTCCATAGCAACTTGAATTTCCTTTAATGATGTATGGAATCAAGGCTTACTGCATTATAATGGATGATACTCAAGGGTGTGTACCAATTTTGAAGTAAGGTCTTGCGCCTGCTTATCTTCTGTGATTTAGTTGCTAACAGCTGAGTGCTCTTCTGGGTGACTTCATGGTACAAACAACCTTGAGTCTATAGAGTACTGGGCACTTCATTTAAAACAAAATTGTTATTTCCATTGAAAACAAAATATGCTCATCATTTGGCTAGAAAAATTAGTCTTCACCGAATGGTACCTAATTGAGTAACCATCATTCTTCCTAAACAAGACATTAAATCCTTTTTTTAAATTTTCAGCACAATAACAGAAATATGAGGTGGATTGGGAAGGGGAGATTGGACCTATCAGGGTTTCTGTGGTCAAAGTACAAAATCTATGCTAGAGAAAGGAATCTACAAGGATGTTAAGTAGTGATTCTGTGAAGTACAAGTTTTAGACCATTTCTACTTAATGAACAAAATGTTTAAAAAATTAATTACTCAAAAACAGAACAGTAATGATTTCAATATATTCATGCCAGTAAACCAAACATTTTTTTAAATTCTGACATTTTATAAGTTATAACTCTCTTATGTAGACATGTTTTGTTTTTATTTTCTTTGATGTATCTTTGCTATCTTACAGGAAATGAAAAACCAAAATTCTATGAGGGTGGGAATGTTTTGAAATTAATTTTGTCAATACAGTCTGTTCTTTTTATTATATAATATAATAACAATTAAGTGATTTTTAAAAAGAAACTTATACTCTATTGCAGATAACAATTTTAGGTTATTGCCTTTCTTTAAAAAAAATTGAGGGACCTAATAAGGAAACACATTTTATTACATTTGTTATTGGTGCTATAAAACACAATTTTAACAGCCAGAAATTCTGTGCAATTGATCATATGTTACAAATGCATTAATTTGAGTTACTGTATTTTTCATATGTAATTTGAAATTATGTATAGACATAAAACTGTCTTATTGCATGGTATAAATCTATGTATTACTATTTCATTACATTAAATTAAAATCATATCTATAAGCAATTTTTCCTAAAGTCCCTGAATATCTGATAATAGTTTCTCTGCTAACACTTTCATAGATTGAATGGACCACACTCTGCTATTTTCAGTGACTTCTTTCATCATTCCATAATTTTCATGGCTTCGGACTATAGTTTCTTGAAATAGTCATTGAACTAAAATAATGTCATGCATAAAAACTAAAATTAGTAAAAAAAAAAAAAAAAAAAAAAAGACTTTACTGAGAATGGGATATCTAAGCAGAATTCAACAATTTACCAGTCTCAGTTGAAGAATACTTTGTTTCCAGAAGGGTATCCTGTATCTGGTACATCTCTGTCACTCATCTATAGGCAGTAATGGCAAAGGAATGTGTCTTCAGTGAATGTGGGTTCCTTTGGCTCAGCTACCTGACCTAGGAAGCAAAAGAGCAAACAATCTGTTTTACAGGGTCAGAGTATACACTTCAAATTACCTATTTAATAGTAACTCATTGAACAATTCATGTGAAAAAGAAATGCATTCACAAACTGTCCCACATCTCACTATACAGAGATCTCAGATATATTTAGTTTGTGCCTAGTATTCATAGTCCATCATCTATCTATCTATCTATCTATCTATCTATCTATCTATCTATCTATCTATCTATCTACCTACCTACCTTGCTATCTATCATATCTATCTATCTATCTATCATATCTATCATCATCATCTGTTTATGTGGGTATATTGGGTGATCTCAGTTATCTATACTCTTCAGAGATTGAATGATTGAATAATTTCTAATTCTATCTTGGGCATACTTTCCAGAAGCATATTTAAACTAACCTTACATGAGTATGCAGTCCTTACCTATGCAGCTCCATGTCTGATTACTTTAGACTCCTGCTTTCTGTCTCTATCTGCCTGAAAGTTTCTGAGAGTTAAATCGGTATGAGTGGAATTTCTTTGGCTTCCAAGTAGTAACTGGAAAATGATTCATATTTCACAGTTCCTTTTTCCTATGATGATACAGTCTCCTGCTCAGGTTCACAACCTTGGAGGTCATCTTTCATCCTGAACACCCTTTGATTATAAATTTACATCACACAAATCTTCTTCTATCATCTCCAGAACATAGCAAGGCTGTGACCAAAGCTGTCTCAGGAAGATGCCAATTCAATAATTCATGCTGTTATTATATCTCTGCTGGTCATAGTAGTAACTCATCCTGGTGAGCACGAGCATTGCTCAGCCCTGTATTTCAATAGTGCTGAAGAAGTCACACATCTATCCCTAGCATAGTGGCTCTAACATATCTGATCTATTTGTCTAATAGAATTGAATTATGCATCTAACTGACTCCATATCATTAATTATTCACACAGCTTTTAACACTGCAACACCTAAATTCTTCTGCACAAGAGAGTTCTAAGTTATATTTGGGTTTTAACCAAAGAAGTGTTTCATGAAGCTGAATGTTGAGCCTACAGCTGTGAAAAAAATTCCACCTGTACAGTTATGCAGAAACTAGAAATATATAGAACAATAAATGTCAAATATGGATTTGTAAGAGAATGAGGCTAAGTGGTAAAAATTGTCTTTTAAAGTTTTCAAACCTTTCTTTTAAGGTGAGATTATAAGAACATGGTAGAAAAAGGGCCCAGTTTTTATATTTTATTATTCAAGAGCTGTTAATTAGGTATCTAGTATTCTCAGGCCTCTTCTAGTATCTGAAGATCTAACAGTTACCAAACCAGACAAAATCCATAGAGCATGGATGGGCAGGAATGAATGAAGCCACAGTCAGTATATGCTGGTTCTGCCTCCAAAGGAAGGTGGGGTTTAGGCCTTCCTTGCTTGGCAAGCTCACTGTCACTTTACAATTAGCATAACAGAATCATCTGTTTTGTCTTAGTCTGAGTTTTTCTACTTAGATGGATCGAATTAGGATTCAAGTAAACACTTCTCAATCTAAGTCAGCTAAATGTGAAGCTTTGTAATACTCTCAAGTCTATCAGATTTTTCAAAGGGTCAAGAGATGAGAAAGAAAAGTTAGGACATATTTAAAATTCAATTTTATTCAATACTAAATTTGAAATGCTACAGAGCACTGTGAAAGAAAATAGCACAGAGGAGGGAGATGAGTTATTAAATACATTTCTTTGGCTCAAATTTTGTGGGGGAACCTGCGGAAAATCTTAGCATTTTTCATTAAAATGCTTCCAAAAATTTCAGTGAATAAAGCAAGTGTAGATGAAAAATGAAGTACTTTATTTTATCAGAAAGTATAGGGAGCTCATTCAAGAAGTATGATAGAATATTAAAATAGGTAAAGTAGATTCAAGAGAAACAATAGCACTGAGGATGGAATTTTCTAAAATAGGAAAGAACTGAACTTGTAAGCCTAGGCTTGAAATGGAGCAATCTAAGTGAAAGAAAAACAATGAAAGGAGTAGCAGAGATTTAATGGAATACCAGACAGTATACAAGGCTTTCATTGCCATCAATGTAGATAAAGTTCCATGATACAGTTTGATGATAATGCAAAGGAAGAAGATTTTGAGGGAAATACAACTAAAAGGAAGTAGAAGAAATAGGAGAAGTAAAAATAAATAAATAGATTACATATGGATTGCCTCTGGTGGACAAATAATTAAGTGTTCATAAACGAACTACTATTATATCATCTTTCCTCTCTTTCATTTGTGTCATCTTGTTTCAGGCTAGTTGCCAATTCATTATGTAGGGATGAATTGAGGTCCTGAGTCTTCTACCTTCAACTACCTGCTGGGATTGTAGTCTTCTTAAAATACCTCAGGGTTAGAGCTCTCCTCACAAATGCAATTCCTTCTTAATTGCATTCTCTAGTTATCAGACTGTGAATCATATGGAGAGATGGCTCTTCCTTTATTGGGTTATTTCACATTGGAAAACAACAGCATGATTCTCCTTTGATTTCTCTACATTCTGTAGGATGCCTGGATATGCAGATTCTTCATCCTTGAAGAGCTAAAGAGTGATGTCTCATGAAGGGAAAAGTTATCTGTGACACATGCAATGTCTCTTGAAGGGAAAAGATATTTGTGGCACATGAAATATCTCATGAAGGGAAAGTTATTCATGACACATGCAATAGGAAATTCTGGGCAATGTCAACCATCTGAGTGGCCTCTTACTAAAAACAGGCAGGAGTTAAGAATCCTTAGTGACAAAGTCCCAAGGAAGCATGATAATGGCCAACAATATAAAGGAGATCATAAATATTTCTTTTGTGTTGAGCCTAAGATGAGAGTGGACCAACATAATACCTTGGCTGTGTTCTTTATAACCTCCATATACAGAATTTGCTTGAGTAGTGTGAGGTCTCCTGACTTCCAAACACTTAAAAATGCCTATTAATTTTGGTTGTTCACTTTTCCAATATATAATACATCAATAAACAACTACTGCAATTTCTGAAAAAAAGTTCGTTTTGATCAATTTTTTAGTCACAATAAAAGAGATGCTATGTACTACTCCAAAAAAAAAAAAATCGTCAGTGTGGTGTCTTTTTATCTTAATAAAATTATGAATATGTTGCTCCATTTTAAAGAATATAAAAATCATCTCTTACATATTTGGGAACATTATTCATATTAAAAGAATCATAGTGAGAATAATGAGTATTTATCTTCATCTTAATTTATTATAATGAATTTATATAGGTCCCCTAAAATGGAAAGAATATTCTAGCGAGACTGATGTGAAAGGTCACTGTAACTCTCACATTCCCTCTAGGGGTATTCACTTAGAAAAGGGTTATGCTCTGGTGGAGATGGCCAGAATGGTCGGCCCAGAACAGCAAGTAAGGAAGGATGAATGAGTAAGTTTCGTCGTTATGATGGTGAAGAAGATTTCCAGAACAGAGCAGACAATGATCCACAATGCCAACTGCAGTGGAAAGACAAAGCAACACTGGTCTCAGAAAGGTGAGAGTCAAGTCTTAGCAACAGACAACAGCAGGAACTTATCAAATAAATGCATTTGTTGACCTGGACATAGTTACTTATTAGGTTACATGGTGGACATATTCATGTCAAGAAACAAATCACAAAATATGCTAAACAATCAACGGTTGTGTAACAGAACAATTTAGGGGTTTACCCATAAATATAAATGAAATACAATTCAATCTATAAAAAAACTGGTTCCCTTTAATAAAACAACCTTTTTATTTGAGGAACAAAATAATTTTTTAAACTGGAAAAAGAATTTAGATGAAGGCTTGTAAAACATCACCATACTCTTGCTTATATTGTTAAAGAAAATTCAGTTAGCCAAGAAGTTCATTACAAAGTATGCTATATAACCATTGGTTATTTGAAAAATTTTCATGACTGTATTATCCTTTCACTGAATATCCATTATCCTAGCTCCTGGTTCTCATACATTTTGCTAGATGCTTTATCACATTGCAGTTTGTAATACTTAAGGAAGCCATGATGATATATTACTGTCGACTGAAGTGTACAACATTCTTAGATTTATTTTGACACCTAAAGCAACTTTTCATTAGGCTGGTAACAAGGCATTTAGATGGCAAGGTCTTCCAACAAGACACCATTAGGATGTCAAAAATGTGCTGACATAAATATGTACATTTTCAACAATATGTTAAAGAAAAGCAGAGGTTGGAGGCTCTTAATTTTCTCAGGTAGCAGAGGAGTGACATCTATATGCAAATGGCAGAATAATAGTGCCTATTTTTCTTTAATGGAAAACGTCCCATTATACATGCTTAAGAGCTCCACCCTTGCTGACTGTTATGATGCTGAAATTACAAAGGGCACTGGAGCACTGTTTGAGCAAAATCAAGTATCTCCAACAGCTGCCGTGCTGGGCTCCAAACGTTGAGAACATTTCACGGGACACATAAAAGCCCAAGGATGAGATAGACGAAGGAATCCACTGAAATGCATATTTAGAGCAATGAAATACAAAAGCAAAACCAAAACAATACAAAGTATTGCAAACTCATATATGATATTTTTTTTCATAATTTTGGGCAAAAGAGAAAATAATGGGTAGGAATAATCTATAGTCACCATAAATCTATCCTCTCTCATTTCTGCAGGTGTTGAGTACAAATCACATTGCAACTATGTTCAGTAAAATTTTAGGAGATTTAAATCAAGAAAGATTTCCGGTCTACCAGATGCATTTCTTTAATAAAATGTAGTTTTTGGATGATTCAAATCAGATTACTATGCACACATAAATAAAAATGATCTAGTAGAATGATAAATTAGATGTAAGGGAGACACATCATATCTTTGTATATTCCTATGCCAATATTACACATGTGGGCAGCCTTGTACTTCTAAACAATGAATCTTCATCCAACCAATAGCAGATATCAATTCTCCCTCTTATTGTGAGGGAACCTGATCACTACTCAGCACTATCAAATATTTCCGTTTTGACAATTCAAGATTACTTTCCTTTCCTTTGTACTTTCCTAGATTCTCATAAGAAACTGACTCAACAATTTCATGAACAATTCCATTTTTCTAAGATTAAATGCATTTTGGTATGTTACACATCACTTCAAAGTATGAATTCTTAAGATTTCTTTGCACTTATGATGCTGAATATAGTATAGACAATTTAATGGGAAGAGGTGAACTCTCATCCTCTAGCCAATATCCAAAAAAAAAAAAAAAAAAAAAAAAACAATGACTCAAAATACTCATAAAGCACCATCATGGCAGTCAGGGAGAAGTATTAGCTTTTGTGAAACACTGTGCCTTTCTAAATGTATTATTGTTACATATAAAGAACAAAGTGCTGTCTGTCANGACAATTTAATGGGAAGAGGTGAACTCTCATCCTCTGGCCAATATCGAAAAAAAAAATAAAAAAAAAAAAAAAAAAAAAAAAAGCGCTGACTCACAATTCTCATGATGATCCTTCATGGCAGTCAGGGAGAAGTATTAGCTTTTGTGAAACACTGTGCCTTTCTAAATGTATTATTGTTACATATAAAGAACAAAGTGCTGTCTGTCAAACATTGACTTTTAGCCTTTTAACACCAAGATAGCTGTCATTCTGTCTGTCAGGATGACAGGCCTGATTAATTGTATCATCTCTGAACCTATAGAATAATGGGATAACTTAATACAATCGACTCCAATAAATTTAAACTCCTTGTGAAATTGCATTTATGAGGTTGATTTAATGTACTGTATGAGCATGTGTTCATTCATCTCTTTCTTCTTTCATTCCAGATAATTGACTGGAGAATTTAGAGAAGTATTTCCTGCCACGAGTCAAGTGAAGCTGGAGTGAACTCCAAGGAACCTTACACTTGAGTAACAAGAGAGGTGGGAAAAATACTTAAAAGATTCTCTTGGACAGTTTTCCTTCCATGTTCTGAAAGGTATCTCTGTTTTAGTATCATGTGGGTATTTGCACATATAGATTTCATTGAAAATGTTTGCTTCACTTGAAGTTACAATCATCTCTGTATATTTGACTTTAGTAAGTTTCAAAGACAATGCAAGACCTGTGTTGACTTCTTAAAAGTTTACCAAATGTTAAAAAAATTCATTTCACAATTTGACACACCTCCTACATATCAAATGTATAGATTTGAGGTAGCTGATTTAATACGAAATGGGTGTTTCAGTAAAGTAACATTGCTAGTGGATGTTCTCTGACCTCACAAATATTCTTAAAGAAGACAATACTGACTGCACACACACAAAAAAAATCTTTCTTAGATGTAGCAGGTCAACATTAGACCTCCATTTTCAATACATCATTCAAAGGGCTTGTGAGGCCAAGTCTAATGCTAAAGAATTTCAGGAGCTGAATCACAACTTAGCACAGTAAACTCTGTTACAATTCAATATGTAAGACCTAGCTCTCTCCTTTAAAAAATAAGCATTTATTATTTCATGTATACATATACACTAATTATATTTCTCTTTCCTTCTTGTCCTTCTTAACTTATCTCTGGAAATTCTTCTCAAGTGGTCTCCCGTTTCTTTCCATGTATAAATTGTAGTTTCTAGTTAGTATTATATGAAGTTTGACTCTGCTTCATGAAATATTAACTAAGGCAGTTGTTGGAAAACTATAGTCTCTTCAGTGGGATAATTTACTTATCTGTCCTTAGTCTTTTTTCATTATGAAAAATAAAGTAACAATACTATCAACGAAGAATCAGTTTTACCTAAATGAATATATTTATCTTTTTTCCCAATTTTAATTAGGTATTTACTTCATTTACATTTTAAATGCTATCCCCAATGTCCCCTATACCCTCCCTGCCACTCCCCTAAACACCCACTCCCTCTTCTTGGCCCTGGTGTTTCCCTGTACTGGGTCACATGAAGTTTGCAAGACCCAGGGGTCTCTCTTCCCAATTGTGGCTGACTAGACCATCTTCTGCTACATATGCAGCTAGAGACATGAGCTCAGGGGGTACTGGTGAGTTCATATTGTTGTTCTACCTATAGGGTTGCAGACCCCTTCAGCTCCTTGGGTACTTTCTCTAGCTTGGGGTCACTATGTTCAATCCGATAGCTATCTGTGAGCATCCACTTCTGTGTTTGCCAGGCACTGGCATAGCCTCACAATACATAGCTATATCAGGGTCCTTTGAGCAAAATCTTGCTGGTGTATGCAATAGTGTCTGCATTTGGTGGCTGATTATGGGATGGACACTGGGTGGAGAAGTTTTTGGATGATCCATCCTTTTGTCTCAGCTTCAAACTTTGTCTCTGTAACCCTTTCCATAGGAGCTTTGTTCCCAATTCTAAGAAGGGGCACTGTCCACATTTTGGTCTTCCTTCTTCTTGAGTTTCATGTGTTTTACAAATTGAATCTTGGGTATTCTAGGTTTCAGGGCTAATATCCACTTATCAGTGAGTGCATATTATGTGAGTTCTTTTGTGATTGGGTTACCACACTCAGGATGATACCCTCCAGATCCATCCATTTGTCGAGGAATTTCATAAGTTCATTGCTTTTAATAGCTGAGTACTATTCCATTGTGTAATGTACCACATTTTCTGTATCCATTCCTCTGTTGAGGGACATCTCAGTTCTTTCCAATGTCTGACTATTATAAATAAGGCTGCTATGAACATAATGGAGCATGTGTTCTTATTACCAGTTGGAACATCTTCTGGATATATGCCCAGGTATTGCTGGATCCTCCCGTAGTATTATGTCCAATTTTCTGAGGAACCGCCAGACTGATTTACAGAGTGTTTTTAAAAGCTTGCAGTCCCACCAACAATGGAAGAGTGTTCATCTTTCTCCACATCCTTGCCAGTATCTGCTGTCACCTGAATTTTTGGTCTTAGCCATTCTGACTGGTGTGAGGTGGAATCTCATGGTTGTTTTGACTTGCATTTCCCTGATGNTTAAGGATGTTGAACATTTTTTTTGAGGTGTTCCTCAGCCATTCGATATTCCTCAGTTGAGAATTCTTTGTTTAGGACTGTGTCCCATTTTTTAATGGGGTTGTTTGGTTTTCTGGAGTTTATCTTCTTGAGTTCTTTAAATATAATGGATATTAGTCCCCTATCTGATTTAGGATAGGTAAAGATCTTTTCCCAATCTCTTGGTGGCCTTTTTGTCTTATTGACAGTGTCTTTTGCCTTAGAGAAGCTTTGCATTTATATGAGGTCCCATTTGTAAATTCTCAGTCTTACAGCACAAGCCTTTACATTTCTATTCAGGAATTTTTCCCTGTACCCATATATTCAAAGCTTTTCCCCACTTTCTCCTCTGTAAGTTTCAATATCTCTGGTTTTATGTGGAGTTCCTTGATCTACTTAGACTTGACCTTAGTACAAGTAGATAAGAATGGATCAATTCTCATTCTTCTACATGATAACAGCCAGTTGTGCCAGTACCAATTGTTGAAAATTCTGTCTTTTTTCCACTGGATGGTTTTAGCTCCCTTGTCAAAGNTCAAGTGACCATAGGTGTGTGGGTTCATTTCTGGGTCTTAAATTCTATTCCATTGGTCTACCTGTCTGTTGCTGTACCAGTACCATGCAGTTTTTTTTTTTTATCACATTTGCTCTGTAGTACAATTTTAGTTCAGGTATAGTGATTCCCCCAGAGATTC
>NC_034604.1:23324847-23358785 GCF_900095145.1 Mus pahari | reverse complement strand
TGTGTTCTCTTTGGGTCTGTATAACATCTGTCCAGGATCTTCTGGCTTTCATTGTCTCTGGTGAGAAGTCGGGAGTAATTCTAATAGGCCTGTCTTTGTATGTTACTTGACCTTTTTCCCTTACTGCTTTTAATATTCTGTCTTTACTTAGTGCATTTGTTGTTCTGATTATTATGTGTTGGAAGGACTTTCTTTTCTGTTCCAGTCTATTTGGGGTTCTGTAGGCTTCTTGAATGTTCATGGGCATCTCTTTCTTTAGGTACCAGAAGTTTTCTTCTATAATTTTGTTGAAGATATTTGCTGGCCCTTTAAGTTGATAATCTTCATTCTAATCTACTCCTATTATCCATAGGTTTGTTCTTTTCATTGTGTCCTGGATTTACTGGATGTTTTGAGTTAGGATCTTTTTGCATTTTGCATTTTCTTTGATTGTTGTGTCCATGTTCCCTATGGAATCTTCTGCACCTGAGTTTCTCTCTTCCTTCTCTTCTATTGTGTTGCTGATGCTTGCATCTATGGGTCCTGATTTCTTTCCAATTTTTCTATCTCCAGAGATGTCTCCCTTTGGGTTTTCTTTATTGTTTCTACTTCCATTTTTAGATCCTGGATGGTTTTGTTCAATTCCTTCTCCTTTTGGTAGCATTTGGTAGCTTTTTCCTATAATTCTTTAATGGATTTTTCTGTTTCCACTTTAATGTCTTCTATCTGTTTACCTGTGATTTCCAGTATTTCCTTCTTAAAGTCTTCCATCATCATCATGAGAAGTGACTTTAGTATCCAGGACTTTCTATGGTGGGAGAATTTGGTTTTGATATTGCCAAGTAACCTTGGTTTCTGTTGCTTCTGTTCTTATGCTTGCCTCCTGCCACCTGATTATCTCTAGTGCTTGCTGCCCTCAATATATCTGATTGGAGCCTGTCCTTCCTATAATCCCATTTGATTCAGGACTTCTCAGAGTCCAGATTTCTCTGTGATTCTTTGATTGTGGGCTCCTGTGAACCTGAGATTCTGGGTGTGTCTGAGTTCCTGGCAGTCAAGCTCCTCTGAGTCACTCAAATGCTAGTGTGATCCAGCTCCTGTTATCCTGGGATCCTGTTGTCCTAAGATCCTGTGCATGTTACAGTGATTGGAAGTGGTGTCTCCTTTGAGGACTGTGGAGTTGTCTGGTCTGTTTAAAACCTAGGTAAACCTGAACTGATTATAAGGAACCTGAGCCTCTGGTCAGGAAAGGCTCTGGTGTCCCTGTTCCTGCTTTCACAGGCCCGTCACTATTGGATTGGAGCAGCTGTTGTGTTCCACTCACCAGTGATCCTAAGATCACTTGAGCAGTCCTCTAGGTACTGTGGGGGTGTCCAGCGAATCCACAACCTAGGTGACCTGTTGCTGGCCCAGACAGGAAGGCATTCGTGCCCCTGGTCAGGAAAGTTCTCTGCTTCCCTAGTGCTGTCTCAGGTCCCCTGCATGGTAGGATTGGAGCAGATGTTGTGTTCCACTCACCAGTGATCCTAAGATGGCTTGGGCACTCCCTTAGGGATTATGGGGGTGTCCACAGAATCCATGCCCTAGGTGATCAGGTGCTGGTGCAGACCGGAAGGTGGTTGTGCCCCTGGTCAGGACGGTTCTCTGCTTCCCTAGTGCTGTCTCAGGTCCTGTGCACAATTGGATTGGAGCAGATGTTGTGTTCCACTCACCAGTGATCCTAAGATTGCGTGAGCAGTCCTCTAGGGACCATGGGGGTGTCCACCCACTCCGCCCCTTAGTTGACCAGGTGCTGGTGCAGACCAGAAGTGATTTGTTGAATATATCTATCTTTTATAGGTTTTTGTTAAGTTGTGTCTTCTGTAAATACTTTGTAAATTTGTAATCATGTTTACTTTTCTTTCCTAAAATTAAAAAAAAATCATATTTTAAGAAATTCTGATGTTTACAAATGCTTGTTTTCAAAATGGAGTGACTTATAAACACAAAATCAAAGAATCATTTAAAAAAAGATGAAAATTTACAAATATAAACAGTTTTTTTTTTTTAAGTATTATAAGCTTAAATCCTCCATGGAGAGTTGTTACTCCATTCTATTATATGGGAGGCCTTTGTTTCTTACAATTCTGGTAGTTATAGTTATTTTCACCAAGGATTTGATACCTTATGGGCCATCTCTGTCTCGGTACTTCCAAAATTCGCTATCCTATTTATTATATATACCTAATTATGAATATCTGTGAATTTCTCCTCCTGGATATGACTGACTTTCTTGAATATATGTAAATGTTTTTCTGTAAACATTTTAATTAAAATGTATCTGTCTGTGGTCCCCTTCTTCCTTGCTCATTCTGAGATCCCATGATACTCTATATTGTCAGAGTTCATCATTTTTCAGACTTCTTGTACTCAGAACTCTGTTATTCTTTTCTTTGTTTATCTTCTCATGGTGAATTGTTTCAATTGATTTCTCTTCATATGCATAGATATATGTGCCTTATAAACACTGATAGTAGGTCTTATATTGAGACATTCATTTCAGTTATTCTAATATTTGGCATAAGAATGCTATTTGGTTTGATTTAATATTTTCTAAAATTCAATATTTTTTGTTAATTTTTCAGTATTATCTGCATATTAATACTTTAAAATTTTTAACACATAACTTGTGATTAGTTTTGATCAATGTTTAAAAAAACAAACCCTGACACTATTACTGATGCCATGTTGCCTTGCAGACAGAAGCCTAGAATTACTGTCTTCTGAGAGGCTTTATCATCAGCTGACTAAGACAGATGTAGATACTTACAGACAACCATTGGATTGAGGTTGTGGATCCCTAAGAAGGAGTTGCAGGAAGGATTGAAGGAGCTGAAAGGAATAACAACTCCAAAGGAAAACCAACAATATCAAGTAACCCAGACCCTTCAGAGCTCCCAGAATCTAAACCACTAACCAAAGAACATACATGGTCTGATCCATGGCCCCTGGCACATATGTAGTAGAGGACTGTCTTGTCTGGCCTCAGTAGGAGAGGATGTGCCTAATCCTGTAGAAAGTTGATGCTCTGGGGAAGAGGAATGCTGAGGGGGTGAGATGGAAGTGGGTGGGTGGGTGAGAGAGATGAGTGGTTCAGTGGGGGGGGGGGTACCCTCTCAGAAGCAAAGGGGAGGGGGAATGGTTAAAGAACTCTGGGAAGGATTACCTGTACTGAGAAGGGAGGCAACATTTGGAATGTATATAAATACAATTATTCAATTTAATTCTTTGTCTAGGAATTCCAACATCTAACCTCTTTTAGGATGCAGTTTTTGTTACTTATAATTATTTTTCTACATACAGGTAATATATTCTTGTTTCTTTGCATGTTTCAACAATTTGTTTAAAATCAGATACATGATAAGATGTAATAAAATAATATAATATAATATGGGCTCTTTAGAAACATATTCTCTCCTTTCAGGGACTGATGCTTTTAATGATGCAAACAAGGATTCTTATTACTACTTGTCACCTATGGGACCATAAGAATGCTTCCTGAAAATCTTGTGCTGTTTACCAGGAAATACCATAGATGTCAATCAGCTTGTTTAGAGGCCTCTACGCTTGACCATAAATTGTTGTATTCAATAATTTTCTCACTCTTTGTTGAGAGCATATGTATATAGTTTAAAACCCTCTTAGCATTATTTGCCTGTTGATTAGAGACAAGGGTTATGGAAAAGTTAAGATTTGAAGTTTCTTAGAGTACCCGAGCACAGGCCTAAGCTCAGGTAATCATAGAGTCATGCATGTGAATGGATGTCTAGAAACCTATTGATGACTCAGTTCTTTACCATTCTTCCAGGACTTCTCACACTTTTAGTTTTCTGTTTGAACTCTTACCTCTTAGACAACAGTATTGTCAAAAATTGTTTCTTCTCATTATTTTTGTTTCATATTCCTTGGAAGGGTGCTTTTTACTAGATACAGTCAGTCTTAAGGAAAAGGCATATATTGTGACTGAATTTTTCTCATAGACACTATGTGGAACACATGAAGTTGACAACTTTCCAGGTATGTGTTTTTGAGGGGAACCACATCATAATAGGTGGCTGTTAAGCTTAAGATACATTTTGCCTTGGACCTGCAGGAATTTTGTCCATCAAAACTAAGAAAGAGCTCTACAAGCAGGAACGAGATGTGAATTAGGCAAATTTACATACCACAGAGTGAAGTTTTAGCCAAGATACAGTCAGTTTTAATAGTAAATTATGTAAGATTTTCGTAGTACTTCAACAAATTCCTAAAGTCCTGGAAAAGTGTGTTTGAAAATACTTTTTCATTTACCCTTTGTTAAGTTCATTTCTTTTGAAAAAACAGCTGATTTTGAAGTTGCCCCTCCTTAAAATTCAAAGGGTATTATTTCTCCAACGTAGTAAACATTATTGTTAGTGGGAAAATAATAGATTTCCTTTTCATCAGTAACAAATTCAAATTTTAGTCTCTCTGCAAATATTTGACATTAATATAGAAAGTAGAATTCCATACATAGCATAAACTGGTATCAATTGGATATATTGCAGAAAGGAAGACAGAGGAGAGGGATAAAGTGACTGAGAAAGTGGAGCGAGGAAAGAGAGCCAGAGAATGAGAGAAAATGAGAAGGGATAGGAGCTTCAACAAATTCACTGTGAATATTAGGTTCTGGGTAATTGATGAAGTCATGCATTGCCATGGAAACTGTGGGTAGGCTTTAAAATGTTGTGTAAATGTGACTTCCTACAAAACAACATTTGTTGCTCCATCTCCCAAGCTATTAAATTTTGACATTGTGGAGACTTTGGAATGACATATTATGTTCTAATATATTTTTCATTCATTTCAAACTAAAGTAAAAACCTACAAAATAGTTACTGGCAATTTAGGAGTCACTGTTTCTCCAGTAGTTTGCTAATCTCATTTATCCATGTTTTTAGTGAGTTGAACACCTTTGCATTCACAAAACAGGAATGTATTTTCTTCTTTTAAAATTACGGATAAATAATTTCATGTAAATAATTCAAGTAGTTTTGACACACATTCTTTCCTGAAAATATATGTGGTAGGTAAATGTTTTCCCAATTGCAGCTTGTATTTTTATTTTATTGAAGCTGTCATTTAATAAAGAGAAGTTCTAAATTTTAATGTACTCCATTAATCATTTATCCATGTATTAAAAAGTCTGTCCATTACTGCATGTCCTATACTATCTCCTCTTCATAAATCAGGTGTGACTATAAACCTGAACTCTATCTTGCTCAATTGGCCTAATCTCTGACTTTCAGCTAACAAGAGACCATCCTCAGTAAATAGTGAAACCTTTTAGCAAGCCCACTTATCTTGTAGTTACTGTGACTTCATTTCAGATAGCATTTTATTTCATCTTTATGCTTTTTAAAATGTTTTTTGGTGATTTTATTTATTTACATTTCCAGTGTTATCCTCCTTCCAGTGTTTTCCCTCTGCAAACTTTCTATCTCCCTCCTCCCCCTGCTTCTATGAGAATGCTCCCCTACCCACTACTGCCTCACTGCACTATCATTCCCCTACTCTGGGGCATTAGATGTTCCCATGACCAATGGATCCCCTCTCACTGATGCCAGATAAGGCCATCCTCTGCTACATATGCATCTGGAGCCACGGGTTCCTCCATGTGTACTCTTTGGTTGGTGGTTTAGTCCCTGGGAGATCTGGGGATTCTGGTTGGTTGATATTTTTGTTCTTCCTATGGGGTTGCCAACCCCTTCAGTCCTTCTACAAACTCCTCCATGGGGTCCCAGTGTTCTGTCTGATGGCTGGCTGCAAGCATCCACATCTGTATCAGTCAGGCTCTGGCATAATCTCTCAGGAGAGAGCTATATCAGGCTCCTGTAATCAAGTAGTACTTCTTGGCATCAGAAATAGTGACCGGGTTTGGTGGCAGCATATGGGATGAAGCCCTAGGTGTGGCAGTCTCTGGATGGCCTTTCTTTCAGTATCTGTTCTACTCTTTGTCCCTGTATTTCCTTTAGAAAGGAGCAATTCTGGGTTAAAATTTTTAAGAAGTGTGGGTGACCCCATCCCTCAACTGAGGGCAGTGCCTAACCTCTCTATATGGTCTCTACAGGTTCTCTCTCCCCTTTGTTGGGTATTTCAGCTAATGCCCCTTAACAGAGGAATGGATACAAAAAATATGGTACATTTACACAATGGAGTACTGCTCAGTGATTAAAAACGACTCCATGAAATTCATAGGCAAATGGATGGAACTAGAAAATATCATCCTGAGTGATGTGACCCAGTCATTAAAGAACACACATGGTATGTACTCACTGATAAGTGGATATTAGGAAAATATTGGAATACCCATGATACAACAGACCATATGAAGCTCAAGAAGAAGGAAGCCCAAAGTGTGGATGCTTCAGTCTTACTTAGAAGGGGGAACAAAATAATCATTGGAAGTAGAGGATGGGAGGAACTTAGGAGGAAGAAAGGTGGGGAGGGGGAAAAGGAGGTAAGGATCAGGTGTGGGTGGATTTGGGGGAGATGTATAGATGGTCAGGAAATTGAACAAAATTGTGTAGTGACGGGGATGGGGAACAGGGGTAGCCAACAGAAAGTCCCAGATGCCAGGAAAGCAAGAGGCTCCCAGGACCCAACAAGGGTGACATTAGCTGAAATAATCTTTATCCTTTAAAACAATCTTTTACCAACGATTCCTAGCATTGTATACTGCAGTTGCATATTACACTTAGTTTGCATATTATTTATAGAGAAAAAAAACCTTCTGAAATTATGAGCTTATCTAGTTTACTCATAATATTTATAATTTCTCTATGGTGTTTATGAAACTAACTGAATTTCTTTATTGTTATTGTATACATGTTTTTAAAACATTTTATAATTTTTAAAGGTTTTCATTTTCAGAAAGACCTGATCAAGATCATTGAGTTAGACAGCATTTTGCTTTTGCTTGAAAATAAAATATGTTGCTATATACAAAGCTCAACATAAAAGCTCAAAAATTAATTTATATAAGTCACTCATGTATCACAAAACCTTCCTGACTTTACCTGTGAATTTATATTTTTAATTCGAATATATAAAGTACACTCAGTCTCCATTTGCTGTTGATGCATTACCTGAAAATTGGCTTAAGTTGGAACAAATTGTCACCCTTAAATCCATTCTTATGCTTCTTTAACAACTACTTGCAAAAAAGACACCAAAGAGTGAACATTGATAGTCATCAATCTGACGGTAAAGAAATTTTCTTCAGTTTTGGTTCTGCTCTCAGGAGGAAAGAAATTGTTCTAAAGCAAACTTTTGGAGCAAAACTTTAATGATATAAAAAATATTGTCAGTGACTTTAATGTTTACAATAGTTCCCAAAGTTGGAGCTAATGCATAGTACAATGTTTCTACAAGTAGAAAACTATAATGAATATTGGAAAAAACATGTATTAATTTATATAGGCATGGATTATGAATTACAGTGTTGTGGGATGTGAATTTAATATAATTATATGCTATATGGACATACAAATGTAGAGCTACATGGCTACCCATTTTAATATATGCATGCTTATTTTACTGCATATCTACTCAAATTAATGCATACTTATTCACATTAATGCATGTAACTTCATGCCAATGTATGCCTACTCATGGAGTTTACATTGCTATGAAGAGACACCATGACCAAGCTAACTTTTATGAACAACATTTAATTAAGCCTGGTTTACAGATTCAGAGCTTCATGCCATGACCAGAACCAAGAACCAAGGTAGCATCCAGGCAGAAACAGTACTGGAGGAACCAAGATTTGTACATCTTGATCCAAACAAAGGCCACCAGTAGGAGAATGTCTTCTGCAAGTAGCCAGAAGAAGGGTTTCTTATACACTGGGTAGAGCTTGAATTTATAACCTCAGGGCTCTCCTCCACAGTGACATACTTCCTCAGCTAGGTCACATCTACACAACAAGACCATATAGTCCTAATAATGCCACTTCCCACAGGCCAAGCCTATTCAAACCACCACATTCCACTGCTTGGCTCCCATAAGCTTGTTCAAACACACAAGTCTTTGTGGGCCATAGCTAGACATAGCATAATGCAAAATAGTCTAACTCAAAAAAATCTCCAGAGTCTATCATTTTCTCAACAATGTTTAAAACTACAGAGTTCAAAGTCTCTTCAAAGATGTATACGATCACTTAACAGTAATCCCCCTATTAAATCAAAAGTCAGGTAATATAATGCCAATATCATAGGATATATATTACCAATCCAAACTAGCATAGTGAGTAATTACTTGGACCAAAGCAAGAACAAAAACTAGCTAAGTCACCTCCAATTTCTGCATCTCTATGTTTGATGTGCAACTCCTTTCAACATTGTTCTTTCTCTTGTTCTTTCTCTTGAGCTGATTCCACTCCTTGATATCAGCTTTCCTAGGCATTTACCTTATGGACCTGGCATCACTAATATCTTGGGGGCTCCAAGGCAACTTCTACTTCACAGCATCTACTGCCAAGGTCTGGCATCCACACAAGATCTTCTGGCTTCCTCCAAAGGACTTGGGGTCACTTCTTCCCTTCTGCCCTCTGTAGCACTCTAGGCTCTGATTGACTTCTTTCTTCCTTCCTTCTTTCTTTCTTTCTTTCTTTCTTTCTTTCTTTCTTTCTTTCTTTCTTTCTGTCTGTCTGTCTGTCTTTCTTTCTTTCTTTCTTTCTTTCTTTCTTTCTTTCTTTCTTTCTTTCTTTCTTTCATTGTTTCTTTTTAAAATATGCCACATTTTTTATTTTATTAGATATTTTTTATTTACATTTCAAATGTTATCCCCTTTGCTGGTCTTCTCCCAAAAACCTCCTCCCTTTATCCTTTCTCCCACACCCCTGCTCAGCAACTCACCCACTCCTGCTCCCTGGCCCTGCCATTATCTACACTGGGGCAGAGAGCCTTAACAGGACCAAAGGCCTCTCCTCCCATTGGTGACCAACTAGGCCATCCTCTGCTGCATATGTAGCTGGAGCCATGGGTCCCACCATGTGTGGTCTTAATTTGGTGGTTTAGTGTCTGGAAGCTCTAGGGGTACTGGTTAGTTCATATTGTTGTTCCTCCTATGGACCTGTAAAGCTCTTCAACTCCTTGGGTTCTTTCTCTAGCTCCTTCATTGGGAACCCTGTGCTCAATGGATGGCTGTGAGCATCACCTTCTGTATTTATCAGGCACTGGTAGTTCCTCTCAGGCAACAGCTATTTCCAGCCAGTAACCACTTGTTTGTGTCCATAATAGTGTCTGGGTTTGGTGATTGTATAAGGCATGGCTCCCCAGGTGTGGAAGTCTCTGGCTGGTCATTCCTCCAGTTTCTGCTCAACACTTTGTCTCTATAACTCCTTCCATTGGTATTTTGTTCCCCCTTCAAGGAAGGATTGAAGTATCCACAATTTGGTGTTCCTTCTTCTTGAGTTTCATGTGGTTTGAGTTTCTTTGTAATGCTGCTGCTGTTCTCAGTGGTCATCCCATGGTACTGGCATCTCCAGTATCCTTGGATCTTCTGCTACAAGACTTCACCAGTAGCCTGTCATACGCTCTCTGTATGATGTTAAGCCTCAACTCCTTTGTATGATTCCTTCAGATCTGGGCCATCAACTGAAACTGAGGCTGCACCTTCACCAGTAGCCTTTCCTGGCCTCTCCCAAAGCTAAGCCACAACTTCTCTCCATGATCCTTTCATGCCATCAAACCAGTATGACCTGTGGGATGCTTACATATTACCAAGTTTGGCTACCAGCAAAATGTCTATCTAGGACACATCTGCTTTTTCCTTTCAGAAAAATTCCCAGAAAGATTTCAGCTCAGTGACACTGGTCTCTTTCTTTATTGATAACTTCTTAGCTCCAGTTATCTATCATCAATTGTATCAGTAATCCCTTCTAGTCTTGACTCTAAATACAGAGCACCATGGCTGAAGATGCCAAGTTTTTTTGCTTGCTGGGGCTAAAGCATAGGCCTCTTTGTTCTATTACATCAGTTCCAGATTTCGGTTTTTCAACTTCTTCATGGCCTAAGGTTGGCTGTCTTAGAATTTGCTCTATAGACTGACCTTGAGCTCAGAGATCTTCATGCCTCTGCTCCAGAGTGGTGTCATTAAAGGTATACAGCATCATGCCAGGACCTAAGCTTGCTTTACCTTTTCACAAGATGTTAATATGTTCTGGATTGAAGTTCATTATGATATAGTTAAGTTCACCATTGAGAAAAGTCATCCCTTGTCAATTTGACACACAATCATATTTCCTCATGTCCAAAGGAAAACATGAACCAAGTGATAATAATGCCTAACATGATTTAACCCACACAGCTAATAAGGTTAGCTGTGTGGGTTCTTGCCCCAATGTCACCACTTCCTTAATTCTACCTAATGCCCTTGAATACAGGAGTTAGCTTCATTCCACTTCCTGGTAGCCTTTTAATCTTAGAACTATACTTCCCATCCCCCTCCCCCATTTTAAGCTTGCTATGCTTGATTAAATCACTCTTCATAAGGGTGAACCATGTGACAAAATCTGCATTAGCCTGAGGTAGAATTTTTGGCCAAGCTGAAAAAAAACCCAAATTTTTCAATTAAAAAAAATTACAAGAATGATCTCTATGCAACATACTAATATTCTTCTCTGAAACCTCTTGAGTCAGGCCCCAAATACAAACATCAGCCTGCCTATCACAGCAATACCCCAGTCTTTGTTGCTAAATTGTGGCTTAATTAGGGTTTCCATTGATATAAAGAGTCACCATGACAAAGACAACTCTTATAAAGAACAACATTTAATTGTGGCTGGCCTACGGTTTCAGAGGTTTGATCCATTATCATTATGTTGGGAAACATATTAGCACCTAGGCAGACATTGTACTAGAAAGTGAGATTTCTTCATCTCAGTCTGAAGGCAGTCAGTAGGAGACTGTCTTCCACACTGGGCAGAGCTGGAGCATCAAACCTCAAAGCCCATCCACTTGGTAATGCACTTCCTCCAACAAGACTATACTTAGTCCAACAAGGCCACACCTCCTAATAGTGCCAATTCCTATGGGCCAAGCATATTCAAAACACCACACCATGTCAATGCATGCCTTCCCATTTTAGTTCATGTCTACCAATATTAATACATGCACACTCATGTTAATGTATGTTTACCCATGTTAATATATCACTACTCAAATCAATATATCACCGTTCATGTTTATAGATACCTCTCCATGTAAGTGCATATCTAATCATGTCAATACATTCTTACTGGTGCTAGTAAAAGTCTCCCCATATTATTGCATCCATAATAAATGAAACAATATTTCCTTCAATTGGGATCCATCTCATTGGAAACATCCAAACCTGTGTTAAAGAAAAAAAAGTACAAAAGAAAAGCATGGAAATATTTTTTTCCTGAAAAAGTTAAACTTGTATCTAAACAAATGTTCATCATTATTAAGGTATTTAAAAGAACCACTGATAGACTAATGGGTTACAGACAAAATGTATACAGCAAGCTAAAATTACAAATGAATATTACAGACTCTTGAGTGTACAACAGAGGATATAGACTGAAAAATGCACATGCTAACTTACCATTTACTTATAGTTCAATAGGAATTAAAATTCTCATTTAACATCTGTTCATGTTTCTCTCTTGGAATAAAAGAGACAGCTCTTTAAAAAGAAAGAGAAAAGTGTCTCTGATATTGAAGGGAGTTTGAATAATTGTCAAACTTCATGATGACATGTTTGTATTTACTTTTTAAAAATCTGCTTGTATATGTAATCATAATTGGACTATCTTGAATATGTTCAACATATTAAACATATGTTATACACCTCATAAAATGGAAAGATCACAGTTTGTCTACTAAGTTTTGCAGTGGGACATTGTCAAGCGTCATAGAAATGCAGAAATGAGAAAGACAAATCATCATCCTTGGCAAAATTGACACCCTCTCCTGATCACTCCATACACAATGTGATTGGCTTTCAAAGCTGATATTCTCTATACCCAAACTAAACACAAAAGTTCAAGGAAAACATTCACTTCACAGAATTTTCAGCAGCACATTTCATACACTTAGAGAATCTTTTGAGGAGGAGGTAAGAAAACTTGTAATAGTAAATGCGTACAGTTATGGAGTGTTCATAAACATGGAAACCAAATATCTCTAGTATTTTGGAGGCTAAACTCAACAAGGAGCAAATAATGTTTTCAAGTGATCCACCTGTTTTGCTTCTTTATACCTGCTCTCGTTGGAGTATAAAGTCCCATACACAGGCCTCACTGCCAGGAAGCAGTGACAAGAGAACCATGCCTTCTTATTAATCCCCAATACACTAAAAAATAACTAATAAAAATACACATATATGTATTTTATACCAATATATAATTTAAGGCTGAATAGGCTATAAATGTCATTTACTATGTTTACTACTCTTTATTTACACTACTGTGATTATGAAATGATTTGACATCACTACTTGGATCTATAATCTATTTTCTTTATTTATTAGTTGTAACAAGTTCACCCAATAGCTCCCTTTTCCCCGAAATTTTTGTTGTCAAATAGGAGTATTAATAGTCATTTTTTTACACATTGTTGAGTAAATAAATTTATCTATGAAATTTCCTAATGAAAAAGATAAATGAAGCAAATATTATCAGTTATGAATTTGAAAAGCATTTTTATTAATTGAAAACAACATATCATCCAAGAAAAATTGCAGTTATCAATCATAACCAGGATTATGGAGCAATGTGACAAAAGAAAACAAGAAATGTGAAAATAATTCCCATTTTCATGGTAAAGCTATGTACCAAAATTGAGTTTCATGTCCTTGGTTTTAAACATTATGTAGTACTCTATTGTGTAAATGAACCACATTTTCTGTATCCGTTCTTGGGTTGAGGAACATTTGGGTTATTTTCTATCTCTATTAAGAAGAAAACTGCTATGAAAGTAATGGAGCATATGTCCATGGTAGAGCAACTTTTGGGTATATGCCCAAGAGTTGTATAACGGGGTCTTCAGCTACAACTATTCCCAACTTTCTGAGAAACCACCAGATTGATTTCCAGAGTGGTTGCATAAATTTACAAGTGCCACCACATCCTTGCCAGCATGTTCTGCCTCTTTAGTTTCTGAACTTAACCATTCTGTGGTGTGAGAAATGGAATCTCAGGGTCATTTTGATTTTCAGTTTCTTGATGAGAAAGGGCATTCGACATTTCATTAAGTGATTTTTGGTTATTTGAGATCCCTCTGTTGAGAATTCTCTGTAGCTCTCTACCCCATTATTAATTGGGTTATTTGGTTTGTGGAGGTCTAACACTTTGTGTTATTTGCATATTTTGGATTTTAGCCTTTTGGATTGGGTACAGGGTTGGTGACTCTCAGATACTAACATTACTTTCTAGTCATAGCAAGCTTATTCTTACCACTTAACTAGCTTTCTCTTCGTGAGCAAGGCAGACTGGTCTACAGAGATTCCAGCTGAAGAGTGGAAGTGAAGAAGATGGCCTCTTTCTCAGCATTATCAAATGAATTTCTGTTACCTCTGAAACACTTAGTTATTTCAGCTAAACTTTGAGGATTAATTCTAAGCTCAGGAGAGTCTATGAAATTCAGGACTCAACTTATTTGGCATTTTGCCAGGACTACAAAAATCACTGTACTTGAATTATACATCAACTTGCCTATTTTTGGACTCCAGGGAAGTACTAAATTTCCATAGAACTTACATTTGTCTCATTGGAAGAGAGAAGGAAAAATGATTTCAGAAATTTTACTATGTTAGAACTTCAAATACTATTATATTCCTAGTCAATTTCATTCTCTGACCAATTTTATTACTAATAACCTAGTTTCCTAACTCTGTGAAACTTTGCAGGATTGTATATTTAGTTTTCATCCTTTCCCATGTTTGGTGCTTCTATTTGCAGACCTAATAATGATGTCATTTTTTGACAATTGTATTTGGTATCTGCCAGATAACATATTTTAATTTAGTATCTACTTTGTTAATCAGTTTTTCATAATATTCCAGTAAGTAAACATGTTATATTTTAATGTATTCTGCAAATAATTTTATATAGTCATGTACTTTAAGTAGTAACAGATATTTTCCCTGAATTATCATTACATTTATTTGTAGTTCTTGGTTGACCAACCACTATGTTCATAGCTGCCCTATTTATAATAGCCAGAAGCTGGAAAGAACCCAGATGTCCCTCAACAGAGGAATGGATACAGAAAATGTGGTACATTTACACAATGGAGTACTACTCAGCTATTAAAAACAATGAATTTATGAAGTTCTTAGGCAAATGAATGTATCTGGAGGATATCATCCTGAGTGAGGTAACCCAATCACAAAAGCACTCACTGATAAGTGGCTATTAGCCCAGAAACCTAGAATACCCAAGATACAATCTCCAAAACACAAGAAAATCAAGAATAAGGAAGACCAACACGTGGATACTTCATTCCTCCCTAAAATAGGGAATAAAATACCCATGAAAGAAGTGGCAGAGACAAAGTTTGGAGCTAAGACAAAAGGATGGACCATCCAGAGTCTGCCCCACCCGAGGGTCCATCCCATAATCAGCCACCAAACAGCCACCAAACACAGACACTATTGCATATGCCAGCAAGATCTTGCTGAAAGGACACTGATATAGCTATCTGTGAGGCTATGTCAATGCCTGGTAAATATAGAAGTGTATGCCCACAGTCAACTGTAGGATAGAACACAGAGACCCCAATGGGGGAGCTAGAGAAATNACCCAAGGAACTGAAGGGGCCTGCAACCCTATAGGTGAAACAACAATATGAACTAATCAGTACCCCCAGAACTCGTGTCTCTAGCTGCATATATAGCAGAAGATGGCCTAGTCAGCCATCGTTGGGAAGAGATGCCCTTTGGTCTTGCAAACTTTATATGCCCCATACAGGGGAACGCCAGGGCCAAGAAGTGGGAGTGGGTGGGCAGCGGAGCCGGGGAGGAGGAGGGTATAGGGGACATTGGGGATAGCATTTGAAATATAAATGAAGAAAATATCTAATAAAATAAGTTAAAAAAGAATTATTGCATTTGATGAATTATTTCACATAGAAGAAGTCAAAGACAGTGATGGCTAATTTTTAAATGGAGTCAAAGTTCATTCACCTCTGAATATTTCAGTTCACTTGTTTAATTATCAATATTAATTGTTTTTATAACATGGCAGAAGTTTTCAGGCTAAATGAGTAACCTTGCTTACATAAATACACAGAAGGGAAGGAATAAACTTGTGGTTTGTAAATATCATTCACGTCACTATCTTTTTAATTCTAAATCAAAGTGCAAGTGAGAAAGAAGAAACTCATATAGTAAGCATTAAACTGTAGTTTCAATAATTTATTCTTCGCAATTCAACTATTTCTTCTTCAGTATGCTGGCTAATCTTGTTTAACAACTTGATGTACCTGGAAAGAGAGAATATCATCTGAGGAATTGCCTTCACCAGACTGGCTTGTTGACATCTCTGTGGGGCAGGGTTTTATTTGCTAAATGAGGAATGATTCCTAACCTCCAGTGGGTGGTACAATTCCAGGGAGGTGGACCTGGCTTGCATAGTAGAAGCTGTTGAATGAGAGGCTGAGAGAAGCATTTTCAATTGTAATTTGTAAGCCAAATAAACCTCCCATTTTTTTTTTCCCAAGCAGATTTTGAGAATGTTATACAAACAGGAAGCAAGTTGGGAAATCATATTCTATTAAAATAAAAAGAATGAGAAGCTGAAATATGAAATGATTTCCTACTAAAAAAAGCCAAGGGTCCATGTGTAAATGTGGCTAGGTAGTATTGGCGTGTGTCCAGAGGAAGAGATGGTACATATGGGATATTTGCAAATTCCACCATGGGGTTGCTGTGAGCTACATAGTGTGAGTTATCTCTTACAAAATGTTATAGTTGTTAAAAGAATGCCAAGTTGAGACTCAGAAAAGTGTTTGGGAGAACTAGGGTGAAATCTCCCAGTGGGTAAGATAATTGTCACATGTGCTTAATGATCTAGGTTTAGATTCACAGCATCCTTTTAAGTGGCTAGCAGATCTACTGACCCACCTTTAATTCCAGCATTTGGGAAAGAAAGCTTGAATCTCCATAACAATTTGGCTACCCAGACTAAACAAATTTTTGAGCTCTGGGTTCCACTGAGAGACACTGTCTCAATTAAAAATGTGAAGAGAAATAAGGAAAGATACCTAATGTCATCAACAAATCTCCCCAGGAATGTGGATGCATGGATACATGCACCATCATATATGTGTGTACACACATCAAAACATGTGTGTGTGTGTGTGTGTGTGTGTATGTGTACACACCACATTTTAATGCACTAAAGAAAGAAGAAAGCCTTGTTAACACAGGCATTGTTGATAGCTGCATATATGAAACATTAAACCCACTGCAGTAAAATCTATGCCTTTCCCAGTCTGAGCTCATTCTTTTCAAGACAAGCTCATTCTCTCACAGTTTCAAGGCCGATCTCTTTGGCTGATAAGGTCCTGGTTGGCTTCCATTGAAGGAGATTCCAGCAGAGGACCTTGTAAAATTAACGTTCCTCTGTTGCTCTGAAGATAAGTGTTTGGCTGACCCCACAATTGCCACACTGACTGTGAAGTTCACCTTCTTTCCATATTCCAGTGTTGAAAAAAGGCTGCAATAGTGAATAATTCATCTGGCAGAGATAAGGCTGTGGCCTTGTTGGTAGGCTTTGTGCTGCTATCAGTATCTGTTATCTGCTTGGGACACATCAAGGGGTTTCACTTTCTGTCTTTTCCACTTAGAAAGTAAATACAAACTAACAGAGTTCAATAAAGGGGATCAATGGGGGTTATTTTTAAATTTCTGATAGTATTTCCCCTGTGCTATTGATTTTATAATGCTCTTTTTGCAATTTGTTTTGAAACAAGTTTATTTATTCCTTTTGCCTTGACTAGTTTGTTCTCACTACACAGTCACTCTTTGCTCTTTAACCTACCCCAATCCTTCTGCCTCAGCCTCCCATGACCTGGGATGATAAGGGTATGGTACCATGTCCACTTGTACCAAAATGTTCCAAAGAATCCATAGGAGCACAGTAGAAGAAACACAGATTTTTCTCTTCCTCGTGGATGAATCCTGCAGATGTCTGTCATGAATATATTTTGTACGAGTCTCTAAACACAGTGATTCTGAGTAGGGTCAGCCATGGGAACAATCCATAGAAAACAATCCTATCCACACTTTCTAGTCTGTTTTGCAGTTCTCCTTTGTTCACAGATATTTCCAATCAGTGTGTCTGTTGCCCTCTGTGAGAACTCTCTCTTTCTTCTGGGGATATGACAATTCTAGCTTGTTAACCCTTACATATGGGCCCTCTGAAAATTCCACCATGAGGTTGCTTTGGGATACATGCTGTTTCTCTCTGAGCCTAGGAGAACATGTTAAAGATGTAAAAAGAATGTTGAGCTGACAAACAGGAAAATGTTGGGGAGAGCCAGGGAAATATGATGAAGGATGGGGAGGAATAGCTTGTTGGTTGGAAATATATAATCAACTGCCAATAACTGCTCCTTCTTTGTTGGAAGAATATACTTCCAATAACTGTTCCTTCTTTGTGTTCCTCTTGAACATAATCTGTACAGTACTTAGTGCATATTTTTCTGAGTATTTGTAAACAGTCTTAAATTACAAATGAAGCTAGCTTGAAACTCACTAGGTAGTATAGGTTGTCCTTAATTTCCTGGTGGTCCTAGTACATCAGCTCGGTACTTCTGCCTAGTACTTCACTGATGAAGCTGCAGGTGTGAGCTACCTCATCTAATATAACTTTAAATTTTAGAATGATTGGAAAGTCTTGTAATAAACTCAAAGAATCCCCCAGAGATGAGCTTTTCTGAATTCTCTTGTGAACATCTCTTATATCTCTCCTAGCTAATTCAGTATCTTTAATATGAACTAACTAGTACTCCAAGAGCTCGTGTCTCTATCTGCACATGTAGCAGAAGATGGCCTATTCGGCCATCATTGGGAAGAGAGGCCCCTTGGTCATGCAAACTTTATATGCCAGTACAGGGGAATGCCAGGACCAAGAAGTGGGAGTGGGTAGGTAGAAGAGCGGGGGTGGGGTGGGGTATAGGGGACTTTGGGGATAGCATTTGAAATATAAATGAAGTAAATACCTAATAAAAATTGGAAAAATAACATTTATTGTATGGCTATGAGTTAAAAGTTAGCATCATTTTTAACTCTGTCCCCAGATCCTCCATTATTTCTGCCCCAGTTGTCTCTTGTTTTGGACATTCTCTGCTGTTTCTTAAGTATAGAGTAGTAATAATGAACGTAGAAAGTATAGAAACACCCCAATAACTATGGTATGACTCACTTTAATTCTTTGTAAAGCTATTAGTTTTTCAGGCTATCTTGAAAACTGTACAGTAAAAACAAAATTTAGAAAGAAAATTTAACTGTACTTGCATAGCTACAAGGTTTTACCCTCCTACATAACATGATAACCAGATAACAAGACTGGCTAAAGAATGTATTTCATTTGACAGCTCAGAAACATATGGATCTGTTTTTTTTTTAATCTGTTCCTTGCTAACAGGTATGTTAACAATTGTGGAAAGCCAATTGCAGTTTCAGACCTCACAGCTCTATTCCAATTGGTGTGGCTGAAGAACTGAGAGATCAGGAGCAGAGATGAGCTGTTAGCTAGCGACATAGATCTTCGCCTTGTCTGAGTGCTCGATTCCAAGGAGCACTGTCTCTTTGTGAAGTCATAGGTGTCCAGGTTGATCACAGGTTCTGTCTTTAGGTGATTCACGATGGAGAGATAATGGTAATTATCTCATGTTCCCAGCTACTTTCTCACGGGAAGGTCAGTTGGCCTCTTTGCAGTAATAGAATGAGGCCCACTCTCAACTGACAGCACTTCTGCCATCTAATACTAGACAGATTTGATTGGCAGCATGATTAGCCACATTCACCTGCAGCATGGGACCCGAAAGTGGCATACTATTCCCCAGAGGGAGCCACCTGGAAGCACAGCGAGAAGAAATATCTGTGGAGCAGTCTCCTGACACTGACTTTGGGGACCAAGCTACCAGCAAATAAACCTAAGGGCAGGTGTTTTTATTTAAACCATGATATAGCTGTAGTACAAACTCCTGACAGTACATTTTCTGACCCATGGTAGTTGTTTACGTAATATCTGTATGAGACTTTTTGCATATGTATGTACTATAAAATTTTTCTCTTACTCTTGCTTTCAATTTATTGATTTAAGATTAATTGAAGTGAAACCCGGTGGTGGTGGTGGTGCACGCCTTTTATCCCAGCACTTGGGAGGCAGAGGCAGGCAGATTTCTGAGTTCGAGGTCAGCCTGGTCTACAAAGTGAGTTCCAGGACAGCCAGGGCTGCACAGAGAAACCCTGTCTTGAAAAAACAAAACGAAACAAAAAATTAATTGAAGTGTTTCAAATTAATAAAAATCAAGCAATACAATCAATCTTGATATTCAGCAAGCAAGCAAGTCTACCCACTCTTAAGATTTTGAATTTTGTTTGTCTTTTAATTTTTCATACAAAACTTAGAGCTAGCCTGCTTACTTATGGAAGAGCAATCTGATAATATCATGGTCCTAGTGGCTTAGTAGCAGCACACTTTAGTAGATAGTTTTGTAATGTCTTTCAGAATTATACATGCATATATATACATCCTTTTATTAAAGTGTTATTATATTTTATTAATAGGAATTTATGTATTTTTTAACTTTCTGTTTTTAATTAGATATTTTCTTTATTTACATTTCAAATGCTATCCCGAAAGTTCCCTATACCCTCCCCCTGCCCCTGCTCCACTACCCACCCACTCCCAATTCTTGGCCCTGGCATTCCCCTGTACTGGGGCATATAAAGTTTGTAAGACCAAGGGGCCTCTCTTCCCAATGATGGCCGAATAGGCCATCTTCTGCTACATATGCAGCTAGAGACACGAGCTCTGGTGGTACTGGTTAGTTCATATTGTTGTTCTACCTATAGGGTTGCAGACCCCTTCAGCTCCTTGGGTACTTTCTCTAGCTCCTCCATTGGGGGCCCTGTGTTCCATCCAATAGCAGACTGTGAGCATCCACTTCTGTGTTTGCCAGGAACTGGCATAGCCTCACAAGAGGCAGCTATATCATGGTCCCTTCAGCAAAATCTTGCTGGCATTTGCATTAGTGTCGATTTAATATTTTCGATCTACTAGAAATTCTATTGTAGTAAGTGTCCTGATCTAATAGGCCGAGTCCTCTCTTTAATATAAATTTAGCAATTTAAATCTCTCTCTCTCTCTTTCTTACATATATACACACACATGCACACACATACATACATACACACACACACATACATGCAAACTTAAAGAGAGATATCTTCTGTCAGAGGTGTGATAGAAACCTCTCTGTGTATTATATATCTATTCTCCTTAGATTTTAGAAGTTTTCTCTGTTAATGTTCTCAGTTCTCCTTTTTCTTCTTGCTTGGGATGAAAATATCGAAAAGAAAATCGGTACCATCATAATAACAGGGAAAACATTAACTGCATAATCACAAGGTTTTGCAATAGTGTTGTTACTCCTATTTTATTGTTATATTTTGAAATGCATTTTTGGCATGTTGATGAGGGTTGCATGGAACTTACTTTACAGCCTTGTCTGGTCTCATATCTGGGATTTTCCTGCCCAAACTTTCTAAGTGGTATGATTACAAGCATAAACTACTACACCTGGCTATAATTCCAGGTCTTTTAGAACCCTTTTGATTCCTATTGTAGCAAGGCTTCCTACAAACAAATATCCAAAATTTCTGAAGTGAATTCTCTCCCCACAGAGCCAGGGCTTCGTCTTCTTTGTTACATTAGTCCAATATGAAGAAGATTTTTTCCATGTGCTAGCTCCTCTGATAATTTAAGTATTCCTGTGGACAATTGCGAATTTGGAAGTTAGTCAGTTTCTCCTCCTCTTCTTCCTATCTAGACGTGTTTTCTCCCTTTCCTTCTTTCTCTTCTTCCCAGAGAATTCTAGGTTTCCAAATACCTTCTCTGAACGCCTCCTCCTTGTCTAGGCAGTGTCATCCTTCTGCACATTGGTGCATGGAAATGCCCCCAAATTGTCTTATTTCTGATCTGCATTTGGTACTCAAAGACATAAATTTTACCCCATTCATCTTTGAAGATACTTCTATAGCAAGTGTCACATGTGGGTGTCAGCTGTCATCTAATTATCAACCTGTGAATGAATGAACAAGTGCAGACTTAGGTAACTTTGAGACTTTAAAAAACCTTGTTATGATTTTACAAATGAATAACACTCTCTTTTAAGTATCTGAGTATTAATAGCTTTGCTATTCCTGCAATCCTTATTCACAGTGTCTGAGATCGTGATTTAATATTTTTGGGTTTTCCTAAGCGTTCTGAACTCCTTTTGTGCATTTCCAGAGGTTCTGAAGTGAATTCTGAGCTAATGGGGATTTACTACATCTTTGGTAATCTTTCTATAGAGAAGTGTTTTTCATGTTTCCATTCATTTTGAGTGTGATTATAAGATCAATACAATTCCCAGAGGGAGAGAAAACGAGAGAGAGAGAGAGAGAGAGAGAGAGAGAGAGAGAGAGAGAGAGAGAGAGAGAGAGAGAGATTATGAGGATATGAATCACGGAAATACAGGAATGACATAAAGCAAAGCACAGGAAAAGAAGAGATGAAAGAGCAGTCAGAGAGATGGAGTTACTGACAGAGAAAGGAAGGAGGATGTGCATGTTTGGGACAATGGAGTAAGAAATATATAGGTGATGAGAAATGTTTCCTTTACATTTTCTGAAGTAAACTCAGTTAAAGTCTGGTGGGCATTCTCCAGGACATATAGCCCCAGTTTCTTGTCTCGCAGTGAGGACTTCAAAAGTTACCAAAAGCAGCCTAGCAAATGGAGGGTGCTGATGACAGAGGGAGGGGTGGGGATTGTCTGAGAGCTTCAGGTCCAGGGAGAATTACATCTGTCCATTAGGCCAGAGGAGGGACTGCTGCCATCATCAGTGGATCCTTCAATCAATGACAGCACTGTGCTACTTACAATTCTCAAGCCACATTTTTTTAAATGTGTCTATTATTCTATGTAAATATTATTATTATTATTATATTGGATATTTTCTTTATTTACATTTCAAATGTTATCCCCTTTCTCTTTGCCCCCACAAAATCCCTCTATACTATCCTACCTCCCCCTGCTTCTATGAGGGTGCTCCCCCACCCACCTACCCAATCCCACCTCCCTGCCCTAACATTCCCCAACACTGAGGCATCAAGCCTTCCCAGGACCAAGGGCCTCTCATCCTATTGATGCCGAATAAGGCCATCCGCTGCTACATATGCAGCTGTAGCCATGGCTTCCCTCCATGTGTACTCTTTTGTTGGCGGTTTAGTCCCTGGGAAATCTGGGGTGTCTGGTTGGCTGATATTGTTGTTCGTCCTATGTGTTTGCAAACCCCTTTTGACATAGATCATCAGAGTTTCCTCTCCATACACAGTCAATTACATATGGTCTGGTACACGGGCAGTGAAGACCTACTGTCTTATTTTACCACAAATATGTGGATACTAAGAATCAAGATGATTATGCAAATGTCCAAGCACCCCTAGCAAATTGTTCTTGTAACTTATCAATTTATATTCAGCCTTTCAAGTGCCCAGCACACTTACTTTTCCAGACAGCATTAGCTCATCACCTTGTATTTCTTATTGTGGGTATTGATCAACCAGCTACACATTTAAATTCCACAGAGTGTGACTAAGAATTTATGTGAACCAGAAATAGGTAAGTAAGTGAATAAAAATGATACATCACAGTATATTTCTTTAAGAATTAGTATCACCCCTACAGATTTCATTCCAGGACAGCAGTGCTTTTTCTGGGACCATGTAGGAATGACTGAAAGGCTGGTGTACTTGGAGCCACAAGCAGCCACATGTGTGGTTTTACCTCGTTTTCCCATGTGAAATCAGAAATTCTCAGTAGTTTATCCTAGCCCAATTTCAGTTGAATTTCCCAAGAAAACTTCATGGTGTGTGGCTTAAAATCATATACTAATATGAAAAATTATATTCATCTGAAATATGTTTTATTCTTGTGGCAATTTAGTGGTGCATCTGTTCTCTGGTTTACATGGTAATGAAGTGTGCACACAGTGCTAGTTGTAATTATTACCATTACATAGGTTACCTAACTTGAGTTGTCCTCATTTTCTCTTTTCAGCAGCAAACAATCAAAATACCAAGTAAGATGCCTGAACTCACCCTGTAGGTATGCTCTTCTTTGAGTCATTATAAGCTGCTCTCTTTGTTTCTTATTGTTTAACTCCACAAAGTACCTTTGCATTCTTGAGGCATGTTATCCCTGAACAACTTTCCAAGGCTCATCTTAGCCCCATCTTTTCCTTAAACTCTGAGTTATAGGGATCTCTTAATCATCTTTGCTATTTAGTGCTGAAATACTGCTCCTATTTAAATCTAAATGGTCACACCATTAGTGTTATCCAAAAAGCAGTTCTTAATATAGAACTTCCCCAATGAGCTCTTAACATATTTCAGGTCTCTGCTACATACAACTACTCTTTGATCTAACATTTTTGGTTTGATTGTATTTGTTAAACTGAAAATCTAGGCCATTTCTTAATGCTCCAAATCATTAGGCTGTTACCTGTTCACCACATTGAATTACTGGAATATATGAATCCTGAAAGAGGGCCAAATTCCAAAGACAGTAGTCATTGTATAGTCAGACATGTTTGAAGGTTCAGCACCAACATTATCTTTTTATTTCTACTGATTTCCAAACTACATAACAAAAGAATCTATTAGATTATAAGTTAGATGCTCTTCAATGGTGCCTTTTTGTAAAACTTCTTGAGAGTCATATATTATTGTCAAGATCATAAATAATTAAGAAATATGTTATCTGTAAAGATAAAATAAAATGGAGTTGAACATAATGATTTATTTCCAAATATAATCATTCATTTAAATGACAAATGGTGACTAGAATGCTCCAGGTTCTTGCTGGGTGTTTTAGATTTACAATAACTCCAAAGCAGATTAGAGGAAACACATTAGGAAAGTCAAGTCACAAATGTAATTGGTTACTCATTTCTGTACCTCCTTCAGCCTAATTATTTAAAACAGTGTATGAGAAATTACAGTAGAACATATTTTTTTAAGTTATGATGGTCAGGGAGGGGGAAAAAGTTATGAATGTTGGTTTTGTCACACTGATTCATACCTGGGAAGATAGAATCTAAACCAAGGAATCACATTTATCTAATTAACCTGTAGGCACGTTTGTGGAGATATTATTATTATTATTATTATTATTATTATTATTTATGATTAATAGTGTGTGCCTAAGGTGGTTTGAATTAGAATGAACCGCATAGGCTCATATAGTTTATTGCTAAGTCACCTGGATATGGAACTGTTTGAAGAAGATTAGGTTTAGCAGATTTGGGCTTCTTCTATAAGAATGAACTTATTAGAACAATAGTGACTGAAGATTTTGGGAGTCAAAAATCCCATGTCATGTCTTTCTGTCTTCTGCCTGGAGATAAGGATGTATAGTTCTAGGCTAGTGCTCTCCTACCATGAGTGTCTCCATGGAATAACTCTATTCCAATTCAATGCTTTATTTTATGAGTTGCCTTGGTCATGATGTCTCCTCACAGCAATAGAACAGTATCTAACACAGGACAAAAGGCCATTGTAGGTAATACTGTACCTGACCTGGTGACCTTTAGATGGCCAAAGCAGGATCTGTAGGACATGTAGGACAAGCCATTAAGCAACATTCTTCCTTGGCTTCTGCTTCAATTTCTGACTTGAGTTCATATCCTGATTTTCCTTAGTGGACTTGGGGCCAAAGATATATAAGTCAAATAAGTATATTCATTCCTAAGTTCCTTTTGGTCATGGTATTTTATCAAAATAGAAACCACACTAAAGTTCCAGTTTTATAAAAATTTTAAGTTTTTTATGAAGTTTGAAATTTAGAAGCCAAAGAAAGTAGAAAAACAGACAATTTCAATGTAAACATTGTTGTTCTTATAAAATATTTTTGGATTTTTTTTGTGCCTGTCAGGATCTTTGTGTCTTAAAGTTCTTAGCTCATTTATTTAATGATTATGTCTATTTCTACTAAGTAAGATGGAAGAGGAGAATTTGGTATTATATGCTGTCAAAATTAAAAAGCAGATCACATACTTCCAACATCACAGGTTATACATTGCCATTTCAAAGCTCCAGATAACCAGAATCAACTATCTCTATAGTCAGGAAATAAATGGGACAAAGCAAGACCAAAAACCAACTGGGCAAACTCCAAACTTTGTACCTCCATGTATTATGTCTAACTCCTTTAGCTTTGTTGACTGCAAGACAATACTTTCTCTCAGATGGTTCCATTCATTGCTACCAGCATTCCTTGACAGGTATCCAAGGGCTCTGGCATCTTTAACATCTTAGGGTCTCTAAGGAAACTTTAACTTACAGCTTCTTATTCCAGTGTCTGAGATCTACACATGATATTCTGTGTTCTCCCACAGAGTTTGGGTTACTTCTCCAGCTCTGCCCTCTATAGAATTCTAGGCTCTGGTTGACTCAACTCCACTGCTACTGTTGTTCTTGATGGTCATTCCATGGTATGGGCATCTTCTATATGCTGGAGTCTTCTGGTATAGGTAGGTTTCATCAATAATCTCTCATAGGTTATTTTTATGGTGGCAAGCCTCAATGTCTTTGAATGACACCCTTAGTCCTGGGCCATCAACTGCACCTTCATTTCTGGAATCTCAATGTGCCAACCCTCAGAGAACTTCCATAAACCTTTCATACTTTCAAAACCAGTACCAACTAGCTGCCAGCAAGAGGTCTACCTATTGAACATGGCTTCTTTTTGCTCTCAGAAAATACTTCCCAGAAGTTTTCACCTCAAGTGATTCTAGTGTCTTCTAGTCACTGCTAATTTATTAGCTCTAGATAGCCAGAATCAACTATTTCCATTGTTATGAAGAGACAGTATAATGAAGGCAACCCTTAAAAAGGAAAACATTTAATTCAGGCTCACTTACAGTTCCAGAGGTTCAGTACACTATCATGTGTATGGTGGGAAGCATGGGAACATGTATGTACACATGGTGCTAGAGGAGCTATGAGTTCTGCATCTTCATTTGAATGCAGGTAGAAGGAGACTACTCATCTGCATGCAGCCTGAAGGAGGGTCTTTTTCACACTATGAAGAGCCTAAGCATTGGACCTCACACCCACAGCAACACCTCCTAAAAGAGACACTTCTCATGGACCAAGCATATTCACACCACCACAGATGCTGTAGTTATGTAATAGATTGTGCTGGACTCAGGGCTTTCATTTGGATTCCTCTGAAGTGATAGTATGAATAGATCCAGTGTTTCAGGCTGATATCTCTTCTTAGTCTTAAACATGTTAGACAAGAAAAGAAAAAGATACTCTCTCCTCAATGAAGACACGTTTCTTCATATTTGTTTTACAACCTACCTTTGCAGAATTCAGGAACATGGTTGATATGTATGAACTGTAGTGGGAAGTACTAGAGACTCCAGGAAATTATATTGGGTATCAAAGATCCACCCCATCATTGCACTAAGTGGGGTCAAAGTCAATTATCCTCTATTCTCTTCATAGATGCATGGGAATTAAAGTGGGAACTTTAGACCTTGCTTCCAAATGCCTTAGGTCACTGTCCCTAAGACAGAGAGATTTGTGATTCAAATTTCAGAAGAAGAAATTCTTATGAAAAATACAATGTACAGGAGACATTCTGGTTTTGTCTTATGGTTGTGTAGGATCATTCATCATTGTCATTGTGATTCCTCCAGGCGAGGAAAAGAACTCTATGAAGGGAACTGGGTGGGGCAACATTTGGGATGCAAATAAATAAAATCATTAATTTATAGAAAAATCAGAAATAGCACAAACACATTACTTTGTGATTCACAAAAGGAAGAAAGAAGGAGACAGAGAGGAGAGAAAGATAGGTGGAGGAAGCAAGGAAGGAAGGAAGCTAGGTGGAGGAAGGAAGGAACAGGAAAGCCTTTGCCCTCCTCTCACCTCCAGGAATTAAAGTGATTGAATAATAGCTTGAATAATAGAGGAGAAAGAAGGCCAGAGAAAGTAATAAGTGACAAAAAAAGACCCTGCAGTATGTGCTGTTGGGAAGTTGGGACCTTCTCAGCTGTTTTATCTCCCTATCCCAACATTGTTCTCTCTATGCTGCCTACTCCATTTTTCCCTCGTTGCATATATTATTTTCTTTCTCTTCTTTCTCATCTTTCTCTTCTTTCTCATACCTTACACATACCTTACTTATGTTGTATCCTTCATATGCTGAATATATCAGGAGAAAGATTTTTGCCTTGACAATTTTCCGAAGTAAACCAAATACCTTGGCATACCATGGGCATGTAGGTGTGCATAGATCTAACATTTAAAGGATCATATGCGGGCACAGAAATGAGACCAAGACAAGATAACAAGTCTTCTCCAAATAAGTTGGCAGACCATTTTCTTTTCTAATATCCAATTCTCTCCTTATCATACTTGATTCTTCACTGGCATCCTCCACCAATAAAAGGCTTGTTATCCTCAGAAACCCAGTTCAGAGGTTAGGTTATAGTTTTTGGAATCACTTTTTGAATGAATAGCGATACTCTCTTGCATGATCTATTTATCCTTTCTCCAGGAAAAATGATTCTACAGTTTACTAAGAACCTCCTGGTTTAAGGTAAAGAAGAGTTTCCTTGTATGATTCTGGTGCTGCAGGAACATCTGTTACTCATTAGTCACACAAGTGAGTTCACCTGGCTGCACCAGCCTCCCTTGATTAATGATGGCTGCTCATACTATTCCCCAATCAGGAGAACTGCAACATGAGCATCTGCCAATTAGAAAAGGCACTGGACATGCACAGAAGCTGTGGGCTCTCCCCTGGGAATAAACTTCAGAACTAGGTGACAGGTGATCTGGAGGCAGGAATACAAGAGACTGAATTTTCAGAATGAGATTCCAGGGAATAATAAAGATTTGAGTGTGACTCTGGAAACATCTTAGACTGTGCCACAGAGAATAGAAGCTCTTATTTCTAGGACATATTTGGACACAGTTCATATAGAATCCAATCAGTGCAATGGATGTGGTTGAGTTCAATTTTGCATGTTTGATGGTGAATTTAGTTTTCTTTTTGCTTCATTTTGTATTCAGTTTTATTTAGAAAGGAAGCCCACTGAACCGAGACATGTCTCCCAACTACCGAACAGAGCTGAATATACTGTCACCTGTATAAGTCACCTCCTTCATCTGGATAATAACAATATAGATCATTTGTGTCTTCTGGATGGCAGATCTTATGCTCATTTATAAAAGCTTGGACATCTAATTCAGTCTACATGTTCATATTTAAACCCTGTTGCTTTTATAATTATAGTGATAATAAACAAAGATGCTGGGTATAATTCACATGTAAATCATGACCTCAGAAATACAAGGAAGGGTTTTCTCTCTGACGTCTTTACTGTTCAGTGACTCTACAGCTACTACCAGTTGTTTAACAGATAGTCCTTATTTTAATCAACTAATTTCATTACTTATCTATTTTGCCGGGAAAGGGCTTAATTAAATTCTCAAATTCACTGTTGTGCCATGTGTCTATGTGAAGTTTCTTAAGTTGAAAATATCTTTTTATTTTTTTTTGGGGGGGGGGGAGGACTCTGCCTGCACCTGACTAAGACAGATATAGATACTACAGCCAACCATTGGACTAAGCCCAGGGACCTCAGTGGAAGAGTTAGGGGAACGGCTAAAGGAGAAGAAGGGGATTGCAACCCCATGAGTAGAACAACACTATCAACCAACCAAACCACCCAGAGCTCTCAGGGACTAAACTACCAACCAAAGGGTACACATGGGATGATCCATGGCTCCCCCTACATATGTATCATAGGACTGCCTCATCTGGCATCAGTGGGAGGTAAGGTACTTTGTGCCACAGAGAAGTGGGATGCTAGATGGGTGAAGTGGGAGTGGGTGGGTGAGCACCCTCTTAGAGCCAAAGGTGGGTAGGCAGTTCATGGTGCGGAGAGGAGAACGGGGTATAATATTTGAAATGTAAACAAATAAAATGATTAATTTAAAAAAGTTGAAAATATCTTGTGTCTTTGAAGCCTCAGTAGAAATCACAAGAAGCCTTATGACTTGGATTACATTGAAAATCACCAAGAAATGAGGTCGACTTATATCCCGGTATATAAAGACATTGTATGCAGAGGAGTTGGTATTGTTATTTTCTTTATTTAAGTAATAGATATTCCTTTTGTACACTGCACAGTAGTTCTGAATCAGATGGTCTACTGAAGAAGCCTTGTGAATGATGGTTAAATCTCACAAAGGCATATATAAATACTCCTACTGTTTTACTGAACCATAGTGATGGCTTTAGTTATATCTAATTATGTTATCTAATCATTCATAAGGCTTTAGCTGATACACTATTGGAAGTATATATTATAAATTCTTAGAACACTCTCTAAAATGGAATATTATCTGATGACAATGTTGGAAGTATTGGTCATCTAGTATTGGAAACATTTGAATATGTGCAAATACATATACCACTGTTTGGAGAAAAATGCCCCAATCCTTAATTTAATTGCAAATAACATACAAGAGGAAAAACTGATATGAAAACTTTTGATGGAATTAAATCTTAAATAGGTTTAGGTTTTCTTAATTGCTGTCTTTTCCCCATCCCTAGTACTGAGAGCTCCAGTCTTGAGGAAAAAAAAAAAAAAGCATAATTTCTTTCTTTCATCTTGAGAAATAAACCAAATACATTTTTTTTCTTCCTTCCATCAGTAAAGACAAAATTCTGTGAGGCAAATCTAAAAATTACCATGCGATAATACATGGTATACATTTCTATATCCAGATTCTATGTCATCAATTGTCATTTTGATTTCCCCAGGAGGAAACAATAGTTCTCTCTTCTCCTTCCATAAAAGAATCAAATTTTTCTATTGGCCAAGTCATGGACATAACACCGAGCACTGCATGCCCAGGGTCATCTTTGTACACATGTTGCTGATTTCTAATGTTACATTTGTTATAGTCTTATCAAGGACAGTAAAAAGAAAGAAAGGAATCCCGATTGACTCCAATGGTTTGTCTATTTGTCGTTAGTTTAAATTTTTCTGTGGAAAGGGGTAAAGCAGGGTGACTACTTGTTGATTCAATCTGAATCTTAACACTCAATTAATTTCTTATATTGCAAGTAATCAGAGGAAGAAGGTCAACTGTCCCCACATGATATAATATAAGCCAAACATTGGACACCTAATTATATTTTGCAGCTGACAGTGTGTAGTTTTGAGAAGGAAGTTTTTATATCTTGAAAATTGGAGGAAATAAAGACTTAATCCCCATGTATCTATATATCATATACCTATCTATTGCTTGGTTTTATATATATATATATATATATATATATATATATATATATATATATATATCATCCATCACTGTCATCGTCATCTATCATCTATGAGTTCTATCTATTCATCTCTTTTTTTTACTTGCACATCTATCAACTCAAAGAAAGACAATAGAGGAACATGTTAACTGCTTTAGAGCTTGACATGTGGATGCATCCCTGAGGTATGAAAGAAAACACTATCATACTATCGTCTTTACTTTCTAATCATGCTTAGAAACATGGGTTGATGGAGTAGCCTATTGGGATGTCAGCTGTGAATTGGTTTGCTCAGTTTTCTTCTTTTCTGCCTAGAGAGACTATGAGTAACTAAGTAATCTATCAGAGTATCCAGTCCTAGCCAATAGTCCAGCACAACCTGGAGAGGTTTTCCCAATTCCCAAGCTATCGTTCCTTTCCTGTCTCCTAATAGATTTTAAGGTTGACCCCAGAACTAATAACTTGTGTTGATTTAGTTGAATTTAGTGTTGATTTAAAAGAAGAAACTGTTAGTATAAAATAGACTTAAAACTTGTCAATCATCATGCTTGGTTATCTATTAAATACTCTAGGAAATGAGATGTGGATCAGATACTCAGATAACACTGATGCGATAAGGATGAAAGAAATACTCATCTCTGTTTTTTATTCTACACATAAGAATGTCTCATGAAGCTTTTTACTTTCAGTTGGCATGCACACAGCTGTGGTGTACATACAGTTTTGTATGCATTAATTTGTATACATATTAGTTTGTATGTATTAATTTGTAAATGAAAAGTATGCATAATTCCCTTAGTTATGTGCATATTAGAGAAACACATTCAGTCTTTAATGTTCCTTGAGGACAGGGTTCATAATTGGTTCCTTACAAGGCACCAACTACAGACAAGAAAATCAGCCTCCTGAGGTTGAAAATGATTTACATACAATTAATTGTTTAGGATGAAATTCCTTACACAGTATGGGAGATTGGTAGGCAACTGGATAAAATATAGAGTTGTAGAATGCTCAGTTTTAATTGTGTCATCTATATGATACTCTTAAACCCAAGGCTCAGGTAACTTTTTGAAAGATGAGGCAGAAAAATTGTGAGAGTGAAAAGTTATGCAAAACATCAAGTACAATATGCTGGGCATGGTGGCCCATAACTTTAATCCAAGCACCTGGAAGCAAAGTGATAGGGAGTGTCTCTGTGAGTTTGAGGACAGTCTACATAGAAAGTTACTGGACAGCCAGGACAGCCAGAGCTACATAGTGAGACCTGGTCTTTCAAAATAAAATAAAATAAAGTAAAATAAAATAAAATAAAATAAAGCAAACAAACTAACCAAAAACAATTAAACAAAGCAACAAGAAACCTATAAACGAATCAGTATTTATTAGACATACAAGACATAAAAGGCAAGTGCATGTGAACTCACAGAGAGAGTGACACCAGGCACAAGACCTGCACCCAACTAGGCAAGACACATCACAGAAGAAGAAAAGTGGACACCAAATACTACCCTTAGAAGAGGGGAAGGTAGTAACTTTTCTATAATGGTCTTTCTCCTTGTAAGTTGAATTTATGCCAGGGCAGTGCTGTTTCCCAAGACTAGCTAGACAACATGAACTAGACTCAAAGAGTAAAGAAAATAAAAATAAAAGAGAAAAAGAAATATCAATGTTGGGTGGGGAGAGATTGGAGAGTGGAGAGAGTAGTTATAAGAGGTAAGGGCAGGGCAAATATATTAAAAAGCTTTGCATAAAATTCTGAAAGAACTAGTAAAATATCACTTAAAATCAAATCCTGGCTTGTTTTGTTTTCCCATAGCCATCAAGGTATAGTTGGATAAAAAGTGAATTAGCTCAGCTTTCCAAGTCAAACCATTGTATCAAAATCTGAATGAGTAAATGAAGGTTTTCTTAATATAATAAGCTGGGACACAAGCTTTGATGCTTAGAGATCAGTTAAAAAATACACATGTATGAGGCTTGAAGAGATGGCAAATATGACTCAAACAGTAAAGTGATTGCTTTGCAAGTGTGAAGAAAAACGTTTGCTGCTGAGCTACCATATAAGTTCTCAGGCTAGGTGGCATGTATTCCAGTTCTCAGGGCTGGGGAAGAGGAGACAGGAGGATTCCTGCATCTCACTGACAGACAAGTCTACCAAAAGTACTGAACTCCATGTTCAATGGTACTTCTGTCAACTCCCAAATCAATACTTCAAGGGCAGACCTCAGTCCTTCCTGTGTATATGCACACATGCATGCACTCACATGCACACACCTGCACAAAGAGATAAACTAAATCATAAAATCACATAACTAATAAACATACAAATTTTACTTTCTGTGAAGCAGTGGTTCTTCAGTCTTTGGATATCACTAAGAGCAAGAGAGGGAATAGAACACTTCCAGACATCCTCAGTTCTAGATAACTGAGTTCCTCTGAGGTATTAATGTCAAATCTCCACTTGCTTGCTTCAGTGTGTCAAGGACCTCTGGTCTGTGTGCCAAGTAAAGGCAGCCACAAATTCAGAGAATGCAGACTTTGTTTCTGTATTGAAGTGTATCAGTTCTTAGGATAACTGAGCTTGGAAATGGTCATAAGTGCACCCACGAGGAATCCACAGGGTATCTGCACTTTGTCTCCCTTGATACTCCTTTAGTTTTTCATACCTGATACACGGGAATACTTTGACTCAGTGATTTGCTTCTGTTAAACTCAAACAGAAGGGTATATTCCCTTCCCAGAGGCCCCAGTGAAGCATAACTGGAGACAGAAATCTCTCTGAATAGCAACAGGCATTCTGCTGATTCCTCAATCCCAAGAGAGCTGAATAGTAGACCATGCCATAAGGAAACAGTCCAGGTACATTCTGAAGTTGGAAGCTCTCCCCTTTGAAACCGTTAACTTCACATAAAGTTCCACGTTCTGAAACAGTACCTGCATGAGGAGGACTGTTGAGATTTCTATCGATACCAGGGCTCCCCGTGCCCCTTAGCAGGTAATTGCCTGCTCTGACACCAGCTTCCCTCCAAATAAACCAGGAATTCAAAACAGCTTGAGCTCAGCATGACCAGATTGGATCAGCTCCAAACTCAGCTCTGCAACCATCCTTTCAGTAGGTTCCTTCACTTTGTGCATCTCTGTGACCAATGCTCATTTATTTCTTGACATCAGTCAGGTTATTGCTGACAATTCAGCTGCAGCAACAACCGGCTGCTTCCTGACTTTTAATTGAAGGGCAGGATTTCATGGAGTTCAGAGAAAGCAGAAAGTATGTGTGTGTGTGTGTGTGTGTGTGTGTGTGTG
>NC_034604.1:23280519-23324697 GCF_900095145.1 Mus pahari | reverse complement strand
AGAGAGAGAGAGAGAGAGAGAGAGAGAGAGAGAGAGAGAGAGAGAGAGAGAGAGAGAAGCTCTAAAGTATAGATCTCATACCAATGATACAGATAGAGGTGGAGGCAAGGAACCAAACCTTCAGAGGTCCAGAGTATGGCAGAGCACATTTGAAGTGTCAGTGTATATAAATATTGGTGTTTCATTAATGAGATAATGTGAGGATGAAATACAGGAGAAAAATCTAACTATCTTCCTAAAACTGGCTAATTAGAAGTAGAAAGGGCATCCTGAAGTTTAAATCATATGTCAGAATTACTATCCTGAGATTTATTATACATCAGGTAAGAAACTGAAATAGGAAATTAAAATCTTCATGCTCAACACTGACAAGGCTTGAAGTTTACACTTGAGTGTGTGTGTGTGTGTGTGTGTGTGTATGCGTGTGTGTGTGTGTGTGTGTGTATTTTGATGTTTACAAATGAACTTAATACACATGCTCTCTTTTATCCTTTGTAGAAAATTTGTATGAGGAGGAAGATGCTTTTATCCTGTTATTTTGAATTTCCTTGAGTAGAAACTTAGAGCCAGAAAGTAGAAGAAAGAGTAGGCCCAGCAGAGGAACAGGACCCTTGGACCACAACATTATTGATACCCCTACCATGCATTTTGGGGAGTTTTAGTCACCCAGCCTAGAGCATACGGGAGAGGATTACTTGCAACATGTTTAAGAGAGCCTTTCTTATAGATGGAAGCACAAAAATTTGCCACTCTAGGCAAGTCACTACTACTCAACCAAGGATTATTTCACATGCCTAGACTCTTGTAACATTATCTATGCAATGAATTCTATGTGTTTCCCAGTCCCAGCTATTGGCTTTCCCACAAGTTTGTAACAGCCTTGGGGGTTCCTTATATCAACTCTCAAATAGATTCCCTTCCATTCTCAGGTATGTCTATGGGGATGTAAACACTGGTGCCTCTCATGTGGCTCTTTCTATAGTCTGTTCTTGAGATTCCTTTATTGCCTTCTAAGTACTCAATCTTGTCTGCCAGACTTATAGGATAGCTTAAATATCCGTGAGAAATGAAGCAGAGATCAATCCATGTTGATTGTTTCTGAGTCTTAAAAGGTAAAGCAGAATCTCAGATTCTCTGGTAAAAATAAAAGCTTGTTCAGAGATATTTCCATTTCTTAGCTTAAAGTACTGACTACTTCATAAACTTATGGAATCTTAGTACAAAGGACAGTGTGTTTGGTCAAGAAAAAGAAATCTAATGACCACACCTATCTACAAATTCTTGAAAGAATATCCACTTATTTAATCATTTTTTTTATTATAAAACCAAATGCATTTTTTCTTCTGATCTTCTTTTTTCCATGTCATTACTGGATGGCATTTCCCAAAGTTTCTTGAATGAATTCCATTGCACATGCTTCACCTTTCCCTTTAACTTTATACTGATTCTTCATTAGTTCCCAGATTTTCACCAAGAGTTCTACAAAATATGTTATATCAATTATCTCCTAAAGAGTGATGCTGAACTCAGTACCTGATTTTGTTCATATCCCTCTCACTCACTTTCCCCATCATTCTCCATGTTCTGGCTACATGGACTTCTTTCTTAGAAGAAGGTAAATTATTTCCAAGACCTTTGCAAACAGTCATTCATGAGCATGCATCCTTTATTTCTTCATTGGGTTCTTTATTTTTTCATATCAAGGAAACAAGTATACAAGAATAAAAGCTGTTCCTCTCACCATACATTTCAACCATTTCTGGAACTGCTGTGATGCTCAGCAGTTCTCTGTAATTTCCCAGAATATTTCTTCCTCATATTAGTACTTTTCATTGTTCTCATTTTACTATATCTATGTCTTTAGTGACAAGAGACTCAATGTTTCATCAGCTTCATGTTATCCTCACATAACTCTTGTTGGGTTGTATTCCATAAACAGTAAGTTAATGAGTCATGGGTGACTAAATGAACACAATTTGAAATAAGTTTTATTTAATAAATATTTATATGTTTTTCTCTTAATCTACATAATTCAATCATTACTTTTTGAAAACAACGTACAACATTTTCTGAGATGATTCTCAAAGTTACACATATTTATTAATCCATCAGAAACCTCTCACTCTCCCTCTCTCTCATGCTTCCCAATGGTTTGTGTATACTTTATCAGTTTTGAGTACCTGACTTACTAATAGTTAAAATATACCTTTGCCTACATATAATATTTAAGAAACATTGAAGTCCCTTTTCTCAGGTGAGAAACTGCTTAAAATCGCATTTACAGAGAAATAACCCAGAGAAAAGACAGAGGGAAGACAAAATATACTTTCGCCTTTTTCTTCTTGTGGGCTGTATATTGATCTCTCTGGCTGTTTTTATTAAAGATGCAATGTGTGTGTATCACCAAACACAAAATACATGCTGTACATTTACCCCATTTTCAAATACATGTTTTCTGCTGGCAACACTGATGAAGCTATACCATCCAAGTGAAGATGAGGAAGAGCGGATGGAGAAGCTGAAAAAAAGAGGAAGAAAGAGATTGCTTCTCCAAAACTCTCTATTTAAAATCTATCTAAGGAGTATTTTACCTCAAAGCAGTACTTGGCGAAGGGATTTTGGTTATCAGCACCCACCTCCTTGCATTTTTGAATAGATAAAATGAAAATATGGCAAAACAGTAACTGACACGCCTGAATGTCTATTTTCTTGTGAGATATGTTGTTGCATGATCAAACTTGGAAAATGCTTTTTGGTGAAAATAAATGGATATCACTCATGCCACGAAACCCTGTTAAGATAATGTGAGGGGTATTTTTCAAGAGATGCCTTTCTGTTTTCATTGCCTTCAAAACCTCAGCTCCTTCTTAGTTGCTTGTATGTAACTAAAACCTAATGTGTTTTTCCTAGTCTCACAGCAGTTTCACTAACAGAGCCTGTTATTCATAAATGAATAGATTTTGATATTGCTAGATAAAATTCTCCTTAAGAATCCATATGTTTAAACACATGGGTCTACCAGCATTGACCACCAGGCAGATTTGACCATTATGTTTCCTGGTTTTTGAAATTCTTACTGGGACATTAAAAGTAAATTTTTTTAAATCAAGCAACCATACATAAAATTAGGTATTAGTAACTGCCATAACTTGTGCTCTTAGTATTGTGTAATACTCCTTTGAACAGAAAAACACTTATGAATGGCAGGATAAAACATGCTGTCATTCATTTATAGTGTTTGATTGAATGTCCATATTTGGACTTTGTCTGTAATTCTTGGTCTCCAGGGACACTGGGCACTGTGAGGTTCTAAGTCACAATTCCATTCACTAAATGTGTGCTTGAGCTTGTAATGAGTTTGTTTAAAGCCTCTCCCACCTCTGCTTTCCATAGAAGGTTAATTTACCTTTCTGAAACAGAACAGAGCTGTTTTTAGATTTCCCTGATTTCCACAGACAAGCCACTCTTGGGAGCCTGCTGTAGAAAATGTTCGTTAAGACACATTCTTAGCTGACTGGCTGATGGGTGAATAGGGAAAACCAGCCAAAAAGCCTGTGTCCTCTGTGCTTCATCCCAGCCTAGGCGTTATTAATTGTACATCATAGCATTCTCTTCCCTCTAAATACATGTCTGAGTCCTTTATTAAAACTTCATACTAATTACTTCAATCCCATCCCTCAACGGATGATTCCATATGCAACGTATTAATTACTCTGTCTGCAAAGGCTCTCACATAAATTCCTCTGGTACCTGTCCCTTATTGCTTCTCAAAATCATGTCCCTTCATTCCTTTATGTGGTGATAACTTATTCTAGTTGATATGCAGCCTGCTCTACCTTCCGCTGAACATAGCAATATCATTGTTGAGAGATAATGAACAAAGTCCTATAGAAAGGGATTTTATATGCATGCAAATTGTTTTTTGTTCTTTTAATCTGACAAATCTGAGGTCTGCTTGTAAATATAGTGGATTGGCTGCTATCTTTTCTAGCCTTTTAAAACATGGAGCATGGATAGATTATTGAAAATTTGGGTAAGCATAATCTCATACACTTGTCCAGTAGTGAAGAAAGAAAGAGTTAAGACCTTATGCATTTAGATTATTCCTGGTAACTAAAGAATCATGGTCTATCTATCTATCCATCTATCACCAATCTATTGATCTAATTTTCTATTTATCTACACACACACACACACACACACATACGTGTGTGTGTGTGTAGTTAGTTAGTTAGTTAGTTAGTTAGATTGTTATAGTTATTTGAGTCAAGAAACAGCTAAACAAATCTACACAAGTATAGAGTGTATCAGCAGCTTCTTAGAGCAGGTGATGGTGATAATGTGCAATGGGACACACACAGTGTGACAGAGGACTAGATCTATTTCTAGAACTTCAGACAAAGGATTATCTCTGTAAGGTAATTCAAGCCCTGGACACTGTAAAAAGTTCTTGGTGTCCAACTTGGGTAAAAATATGGAGACAATCTAAGCTGTATTCTCACTATTTGTCAAAGTTCATTTTAGAACAGAAAGGATGAGCTGCCTTTGTATCTCTTGTTAATAATGTTACTTAGAAATGTGACACTGTACTTTATATTTGAAGACTTGGAAATATTCTTAAGTATGCCCTCCTGAAAGCGTGATTGTATTGCTCCTGGAAATACAAGTAAAGTTATAAACACTACCCATTTTGAATCAATTAATACATGTTGTTAAGCATATGATCAAATAGTCAGATAATGTATTAAGGTTAGCATTGAGAACAGACCTCACTTATAAAAATGCTGTTGATTCTAGATACTATAAATTATTACTGTCCATTGCTGTACAGAACAAAATTGAGAGAAGTATATAAACCTACTCATTGTAAACTTGCTCAAAGTTAGGTACCACACTGATGGATTCAGTCAATGAATTAACTTTGCTTCAAATTTATAACCTGTGAAATAAAAATAAAACAATACCAGATTCTTTATAGTGTTATGTTGTTCTGACTTTTGAAACATACTTGAAATCTGTGATAATTTTTCTGACTCATCATTACCTTTTCTGCTCTTTGAATACTTGGTCTCTGTTCATTTTACACAGTACTATGTTCTAAAGCCCTTTTCATGCAATATGCAATACACATTGACATCAAATATTTATGATCACAAAGATTTAACACTCGGGAAGTAAATGATTATCACTGTTGTTGGCATTGATCTAACTAGGCACCACCTACTTACAGGTTAATCTGGTATCTGTCTCCTATTTTTTCTTCTTTATCTGGACTGCATTGTTACAAATTGTTTAGTTCCAAAAATTGATTCCTTGAATCCATTTTGATTCTATTCTAATCTATTTTACTTTATATTTACTTGACAAATTAACTAATCTCATTGGGTAGTTCTAGCCTATAAATTAATTCTGAAAACCTTAGAAGCAGTTTTGAAAGTATCATGAAGCTCATATTTAATTACATGGAGGGAGCATTTCCTAAATAACCTTTGGAAATAACTAGACATTTAGAATACTTTCCCTTTGAGCTGCCTCTCAAAACATGGGCTTGCCTTGTAGGAGCTCTTCATAAGGACTTGTGGCTAGAAATGGGATCTCCATTGCTTTATTGACGTTGTATGCCCAAGGCAGCCTTCCAGGGAGCTTTTCCATGTTGTATTTCACTATTATAACTCCATCATGGTCAATTAGGAAGATAGACTCCTGGCTTTTATGCTTGAAAATGAGGCTTCCTGATTATTTATGTTGCAAAGATGTTATTGAGTAATTCAGCTTAGTAAAGATCTTCGATGTGTACCATCTCTGTGACTGTAAATCCAGGTGTTAATACTCTCTGATGACTCATCATCTCACTAGAGATGCCTAATAAAGCAGCCATTAGCTGAAGGGATATGGTGATGTAAACTAGACCGCTGGCTGAATTTCCCATTATCTAGAGTACCACTGTGGTGGTAAAGGACATTACCTAAGTAGAGACAAGGCATGATTCTAATGAAACCATTCTCATACTGTAGGCAAGAAGCAGGAATGGATTGCAACCACTTCTAAAACTGCTGGCCTACTACCCTTGAGTTATTTTCTTGATAGCAAATCTAGTATAACAGAGGGGATGAAAACCTGGTACTTGAAACAGGGCACTTCTGTGAGTACACATATTCAGAAGACGATTGCCTGATAAATATTTGGGTCTAAAATTAACATTTGAATGGTGTCTTCTGGGTGCAGGAGAGGTGTTTCTTTTCCAGTATATGCATATGTTGGCCACACTCCAATAAATATCTCTCACTCATGTTCTTACAACCAATTCTGGTGCAACTCCTTGGGACACTGTGGGAAAAACGATAGTGCTAGGAGATCTAGCTGGGAATTAGAATGGGACTTGCAGAGCAAGAGAGGACAATGGGGTGAGAGTGGCCAAAACACATTGCATCAAAATATGCAAACATAAAAAGAAATCCATTATGTATAATTAATATAGTCTAATAAGATTAAAGGACAAACGTTTTCAACTTGGTTTTCTGTTATTACAGAATAGAGAACCCTTAAAACCACAGGACCTTCGTTATCTTAAACACACTGGCATGTGGGATGTTAGGATGTGAACAAAGGTGAATCTGTAGAAATTGGGCTCTAGTCTTGATTTTTTAATTTTTTAAATTTTATTTATTATTATTATTATTATTATTATTATTATTGCACCAGCTCTGTCTCTGACTAGTCTCTTCACTCTGCTTCTCAGTCTACTCTCAGTTTAGGGCAGATATCAAAACAAAGATAGAGTTTGCCTACCACTGCTGCTGCTACCTTTTCTATGCCAGTGCATTCATTTTCCACTGCCTTATTTTCAAATTGCATCCCAGAGATATATCTCACTCCTCTAACTCTACTTCAGGGAGCTGTTTCTAGCTATGGGAGTCTATTAAGAATAGGTAAGGAACTCATTGAGTTATAATAGAGTTACCTGATTCCATGATATTTGCAGACTGCTCATCCCCCTATATTTGTTGTTAGCAATATTATTTAATCTTTTTCAATGAGGAAGTAGAAAGTATTTCCTATAGTACTGAATCTGTAATCCAATAGCTCACCCTCCTGTAGGCTCTTATTTTTCCTCTTAACTTTCCTTTTCTTTGAAATAATTTTTCTCATGATACTACAGGAAAGTTTCTAATAGTTTTTGACCCAGATAAAATATGCTCTTTCAATTTACCCTAGAGAAGAATTTGGTATGTAGTGTTGCAGAGTCTAAAATATTTGAATATGCCCTATCACTAGGTAGCTTTTCTAATCTTCTAAACATCAAATCACACACTAGAATTGGCTTAAACAGTGTGGGAAGTGTAGTCAGCTGAAAGCATGGGCTATGCCTTATAGGATTTTATATGCAGTCAGAGGATCGAAAATTATACCCAAAACACCCCCAAGGCAAGATAAAGTACTGTAACAATGCATAGTCTTTCAAGTGGCATCCACCCTACACATTGACAGGTTAATCTTCCACAAGCATGGCTTTTATCATCTTTATGCCTCTAGACAACTTTCTCAGCCTTATTTCTTCTCACATTAAGTTCAGTCTCCTCTGGTGCATTTTCAGGAGGCCTTGTGTAGGGTATCACCTGATTTATCCAAATTTATGAACCTCTCTGTCAAGCAAGAATGTCTTAGAGCCTATAGTCCTGATGCCTTTCCTAGCTCATTTGTTAGGAAACACACTTCCAGCACCAACCCATCTCAGTACTGTTTTCCACAACCAGGGCAGGTGTTTGATTGTTCTTCCAGCAGCCTCAGGCTGTCCAGTGAGAATAGATGCCTTAGTGTCTTTCTTTGGGTCTTCCAGGGCTTGCCAGTCCCAGGACTATCATTTTGTTTTTCATCAAAGGATGAACATATATTTCATAGTGTATTTTATGATATTTCAAATAATAAGTGATAGATTCAAACAGAGTTTGGAAAGTAGAAAACTACTGATTATTTAATATGGAATCCTTCTAAAGCTAATGTCTATTGTAAGCATAGATTAGAAAGAACTGGCATTCTGGAAAACTGGAAAATTGAGCAAGTTTTTCTCTCAAAATCATTTGAGTTACTGCATTAAAAACTTGAGAAATAAATTTCTAGATATAAACACTACAGCAAGTTCCCTGTAAACTATATGGGAAGTGGACCTAATTTTCCTGTTTTTGAGGGGAGATGACTCACAGAGTCAGGGAGAGCAGCCAATCTTGTCTCCCTTTTGTTGTCAAGAGGTCAAGCAGAATTGTATATGAATTTGGCTCCAAGAGTCAGGCTGCTCTTCAATAAATGTTGCCAGTGAGGGTAGGGAGGATTATTTGGTAACAAGATTGCCAAGAAGGCAGAAAACTGGTTCAATCTCCATCAATGAATAAACATGGACTGATGTTATTCCACTATAAAGGAAATAGATGCAGGATTAGTAATCCAGTATAATTCTCTGTAGCAACATGAGTTTTAAACAAGCCTGTACATATATTTTATAATAATAATAATGATACTACTACTACTACTACTACTACTAATAATAATAATAATAATAATAATAATAATAATAATTTCCCTGAAACTGAGGGCTGAGGGTTATAGTATGACAGCGAGGCGCTCTCTCTCTCTCTCTCTCTCTCTCTCTCTCTCTCTCTCTCTCTCTCTCTCTCTCCTGCCTTTCCTCTCGTTTTTTCCTCCCTATCTCCTTGTCAACTTCCTTCACTTTCTCTATTACCATGTTTCTGAAAAAGAGCACTTTGTTTTGTTTTCTTCTCTGTAATTATTATTTTTCATAGCTCTGCTTGTTCATTCTTCCCTCTGGCAGATTGGCCCTATATCATGCAACTGTAGTCATCTATTCCTGTGTCATGCATTCACACTTTCTTACTATTACTTGCAAAAAAAACAGCAGAATGGAGAGCCAAGAAATGCTCATGTAGTGTATTGGAAAAGCACTGACAATTGCTATTATTTTTTTACTTTCATCTCCTGGACATTAACAATATCTAGAGTGGCAGGATCACAGATCATCACATCAGAGGTGTCTCTCCTGCATGGATGGTACACTAACTCTTAATGAAGTTGGCTGATGTATGGACCTAGATATTTGAAGGTTTGTCTTATGTGAGAGGTCACAAAATACCTGAATACTGCAAACACTGTTGACATTCAGTATATAAGGTGTTTAACTTCAATGGCTATTTCATCAGAAGAAAGTGACCTATTTTTATATAGCATTTATTGATTACCTTTGTGTAACTCTGAGATAGAAACAACTTCACGGAAGAAAGATTTGTTTGGGCCCATAGATGTAGAGAGTACAGTCCACAGTTTTTCAATCCAAGGCATTTGAGTAGCCTATCAGTGTCTGTCATTCATGTCTCAAAGGACAGAACACAAAGAAAAAAAGAAACATTCTGTGTTGCTTGGACCCATGCATTTGGACAAAATCAAAAGAGTAGCAATATCAGTTAGCAGATGAGAGCCAGAAATGGGTTTACTTAGGTATTTCCTAAAGATTAAAAAAACAAAAAAACAAAAACCAAAAACAAAACTAGCCATCAGAAGTATAAGGAAAATTATATTCTATAAAGTGTGTGGGACATTATAGTAATCTAAGAGAGCGCATTAAGCTTGCTGATAAAGGCCTGTGCTTTCCCCGCCCCTTTTTCTGAATTTCTTTTCTAATTTCCCTACTAGTAAGAACTTATTTGGGGACAGTGCTCAGAATTAGGAAAAACTGGTTTAAATTTGCTATTATTGTTGTATATATGATATACATATGGGCAGACATACCACAGTGCACACATCAGGGTCAGGCCTGGTTTTCTCTGGCCACCATTACCTGGCCCTTGAAGATTTATCAGGCTTATGTGTGGAACATCTTTACCTGATGAGTCACTTCTCCAGCCCATTATTCATTTCTTATTTGGCAATCACACTTTATTTCCAACATAAATTACTAGGCCTCTGCGAATTAGAGTAGACATTAAAGATGTAGTAACTTCCTAAGCAAATAAGAAATGTGGATACCTAGTTTTAAATATAATTAAACTACAAACACATATAGCATTTTGTTTTTGTGTGAAAACATTAGAACCAGAGGGACTGAAGTGCATTCATTTATAGAGAAATATCAACTACTGGGCATGGTTTCTGACTTTGGAAGACTAGATACCAAGAGTTCTTAGTTTTACTTTTAATATTCTTCCCGTTAGAAATGATATAGGAATGTAAGGACAACTTATCTAGTGTTTTGCTTTGTTTTGTTTTGTTTTGAGACCTCATAATTTCATAAACAAGCTATTTCAAAGCAGGAAGTATCAAGAAATTCAGGGTAGATAGCTGTCTCTTGTGAGGCTATGCCAGTGCCTGGCAAACACAGAAGTGGATGCTCACAGTCATCTACTGGATGGAACACAGGGCCCCCAATGGAGGAGCTAGAGAAAGTACCCAAGGAGCTGAAGGGGTCTGTAACCCTATAGGTAGAACAACAATATCAACTAACCAGTACCACCAGAGCTCGTGTCTCTAGCTGCATATATAGCAGAAGATGGCCTATTCGGCCATCATTGGGAAGAGAGGCCCCTTGGTCTTGCAAATTTTATATGCCCCAGTACAGGGGAACACCAGGACCAAGAAGTGGGAGTGGGTGGGTAGGAGAAAAAGGCTGGGGGGGGGTATAGGGGACTTTCGGGATAGCATTTAAAATGTAAATGAAGAAAATATCTAATAAAAAACATTGAAAAAGATGAAGTATCTAGTAAATGCTTTGCAAAGTTACTTTCATGGTTTTCACTAATTCATATGACTACCAATAGAGAAAATATATTTTATATAGCACAATGATGCATTATATTCCTTTTAAAATACAAAGGTGACAAAAGTATGCCTCTGATTGTGCCTCACGGAAGCAATATAATATGGCTTTTGGCACCAGGTGTCTAGCTGAGGTCTTGACAGAACTCAGTAGAAATTCTAAATCCTTTCATGTTTCCATGGTACAGTGTTTTCCAGACAAATGGGGACAGTTCAAAAACCTATCACCATGTCACAGCCTAAACAAATACAGTAAGAAACACAACACATTACTAACAATAATGTTGGGAATGTGACACATATTCTCTTAGCCTTCTTCAGCTAAATTAGTAACCAGAAACACTGGAAAGTATAGCTTTGAATGTACATTCCTTTATCCAACAGTGTTACAGAATAAATTATTGCAAGGGGACAAACATGCTATTGCATTCACTGTTTGCTCTCTGGTAGTAGAAGAATGCATTATGGGCAAATCATCATAGCTGAAAGCAGATAATATCAAAAGAAATTTTTTTGCCTTGCATTAACTGCCTTGTTTATAGCAACTTATTCCACAACCACAGACCACCCCTACTTACAACTTCCCCCTTTGAGGGTCCTAAAGAGTGGTGGCTTTCCATTCCTACTACATCTTATGCAGAGGAAAAGCTTTTAAAATTAGACACGTGCAGTTTTTCTTGTTTTAGGAGCACATGTACAGTGTAATGCAGATACACACTTTGCCTAGTGGTTCAGCCAAGAACTATAGATCTATACTATCTGACTTATCATGGACCTAACTTTTATGGGTCAATAAATTTGGGGTCTGTTAATGAATCTACTATAAAAAAATAAAATTCATTTATAAATATTGATTCACAGTCTATTATGTTAGGATTAACTATAGATTAAAAATGAAAATGGTGTTAGAACAACATTAAAAGGTTAGATTCAGATCTTGGGCACAAATTCTCTTCAGCGTCCAGTGTAGCAGGAACTGAACTGAAATCGTTATATTAACTTGAGAAAGTAAAAGAGCACATTTTCTTAAATCATTGTCGTATAACCATGTAAGTGGGGTCCTCTGATTGTATGTTTGTTTTTTTGACCAGCTTCAGACAGTTGCCTTTGTATCTGAAGAACCTATTACTTGGTCCCAGTATCCTAGCTTGAGAGTCAAAGTCATAACCAGTGAGAAAGCCACAGTCTTTATAAATAGATGGACCTTGTTAATGAACATACGTAACATTGGTATAGTATAGACTTGGCCATGGGTGTCAGCGATTTTGAAATGCAATCCACTGAGCCTTTGACTTCTAGTCTTTTCTAGTCTAACTCACACTATTCAAGGTTAGTAAATATATTTCCAACTTGTGTCTGCTTGAGAAGTGCCAGGTTGTAGTTACCAAAACCTGGTTCTTATAAATAAAGTATCCAAGTGTTTGAAGAAGAGTCAGCAGGTGCCATTCAGATGATCCCATAGTGTTTCCCTGAGGCATGTGGGGATGATTTTAGTCCATGTTGTAGATGCATGTTAATAGTGATTCATCAGAAAGAAGGAAAAGTTACACCTCTTCTGATATAACTTTTACCAGATGTGCCTTACTCTGTACATTTGACTTTATTTGTTGAAAGAGCACATCCATTCTGTTTGTCTCTGATGTATTACATTGACAGGATTTCATATGCTGAAGCATTGCTGCATATCTGGGATGAAGCCTACTTGATCATGGTGGATGATCTTTTTGATGTGTACTTGAATTCAATTCGTGAGTACTTTATTGAATACTTTTTTTATCAGTGTTCATGAGAGAAATTGGTCTGAAATTCTCCTCTTACTTTGTTGAGTCTGTTGTGGTTTAGGTATCTTGGTGACTATGACCTCATAAAATGATTTTGGCAATGTTCCTTCTTTTAATATTTTGTGGAATAATTTGAGAAGTACTGGCATTACTTCTCGGAAGGTCTGGTAGAATTCTGCACTAAAGCAATCTGGCCTTCTTTTTGTGGTTGTTGGGAGCCTTGTTATGACTGCTTCTTTGTGTGTGGGGGGTGAGTGGCGGGTGGGGGTGGTGTGTGTGTGTGTGTGTGTGTGTGTGTGTGTGTGTGTGTGTGTGTGTGGTGTGTTTTCTAGGCCTATTTAAAATTGTTTATTGGATCTGTATGTAACGTTGGTAAGTGGTTCCTATTGAGAATATTATCCAGTTATTTTATATTTTCCAATTTTGTGGGGTACAGGAATTGAGGTAAAAACCTAATGATTCCTTGGATTCCTAGGTATCTGTAGTTCAGCCCACTTCTTCATATCTGAGTTTGTTACTTTGGATAGTCTCTCTAGGACTTTAGATTTATTTGGATAAGGGTTTGTCTATCTTGTTGATTTTTCTCAAACACCCAGCTCTTTGTTTCATTGACCCTTTGTACTGTTCTCTTTCATTCTGTGATTTCAGCCATGAGTTTGATTATTTCCTGCCATCACCCTCTCTTGGGTGGATTTGCTTAATTGTGTCCTAGAGCTTTCAGGTGTACTGCTAAGTGGCTAATATGAGATCTCACTAGTTTTTTTTTTTCATTTGTTCATTTTACATCCTGATCACTGTCCCCTCATCCTGGTATTTACACCCATTCCCTTATCCTCTGAGATAGGGTAGAACCCCCCCCCCCCCAGGTATCCTTTTCACCAAGTCTCTGGAGGGCTAAACACATCTGCTCACACTGAGGCCAGACAAGGCAGCCCAGTTGGAGGACCAGATCCCATAGACAGGCAACAGCTTTAGAAATAGTCCCTGCTCCAGTTGTTGAGAAACTCACATGAAGACAGAGCTGTACATCTGCTCCATATGTGCTGGGAGCCTAGGTCCAGTCTGTGCATGTTCTTTGGTTGGTAGCTCAGACTCTACAAGACTCTAAGGGACAAGGATAGTTGACTATATTGGTCTTGCTATGGGGTTCTTGTGCCTTTGATGGCCATAAATTCTTCCTCCACATTTTCTGTAAGAGTCTCAAGGTTTGTCCAAATTTTGTCTGTGGGTTTCTATATCTTTTTCAGTCTTCTGCTGGGTGTAGCCTCTCAAAGATCAGTTCTGCTACACTCCTGTTTGATTGCATTAAAAAGTATCATCAGTAGTGTCAGGGATTGGTAGTCGCCATCAATTGAGGGATTGGCCAATTATTACTTACCCATTCCCTCAGTCTCTCTTCCACCTTTGTTACTGCATTTCTTGTAGATAGGATAAATTTGAAGTTGAAAGTTTTGTGGGTGTGTTGGTGCCCCTATCACTCCACTGAAGTTCCTGCCTGGCTACAGTATGTGGCCTCTTCAGCTTCCATACCCCCATAGCCATACATCTCAGTTAAGGTTACCCCCATTGACTTCTCAGAACCTCCCTCATCCCATGTCTCTGGCATGTCCTAGAGATTTCTCCATCTCTCTGCCCCTGACAGTTTCAGATTTCCATTCATTCTCCTTCTGTTCTGCTCCTCTCTCCTGTCTTCTCCACTGCTGATCCTGAACCTCTCACCAGTTCCTCTCACCAGTCCTTCTCCCACCAAGTTCCTTCCTCCCATCTGCCTCTTACGACTACTTTATTCTCTCTTCTATGTGAGATTAAAGCGTCCTTACTTGAACCTTCCTTCTTGTTTATCATCTCTGGTTCTGTGGAGTCAAGCATGGATATCCTGTACTTTATGGCTGATATCCAATTATAAATGAGTACATACCATTCATGTCCTTTTGAGTCTTGTTTCCCTCACTCAGGATGATATTCTCAAGTTCCATCCATTTGCCTGCCAAACTCATGACTTCTTTTGTTGGTGCTTTGGTTTGTTTTATAGCTGAATAGTATTCCATTGTGTAGATGTACCACATTTCTTTATTCATTTTTCAGTTGAAGGGCATCTAGGTTGTTTCTAGTTTCTGGTTATTATGAATAAAGCTTTTCTGAACATAGTTGTGGTATAGTGGAGCTTATTTTTGGTATAAGCCCAGGAGTAGAATAGCTGGGTTGTGAGGTAGAGGTACTCCCAGCTTTCAGAGAAAATAGAGAAATGATTTCTAAGGTACACGATTGCACTTCCACATATAATCGAAGAGTATTCTTGCTCTGTATCCTTGTATGGAGGTACTTCGTGCTGTGAGTTTGCTCAGCACCACTATCATTATGGTCCATAAGTTCATGTGTTTTTGCATTCATTTTCATTGAAGTCAAGTAAGTTTTAATTTTTCTCTACTTCTTCCTTGACAGAGGGTTCATTCAGTAGAGAGTTGTTCATCTTACATAACTTTGTAAGCTTTCTGTTGTTGTTGAAGTCCAGCTTTAATCCATGGTTGTTGAATTTGGGACCTCGTTCTTCCTCCCTTCCCCATGCTCCCAGAAATAAGACTCAAAATACATTTACAAATACCTTGGCCATGTAGCTAGGCTCTACTCTGACGAGATCATAATTGAAAATAACCTATTTATTTTAACCCACATCCTTCCATGTGTCACCTGTGCTCAGGTACCATTTGTCATTCTTCTCACATCTTTCTGGGCTGCTCTTCCCATGCCTGGCTCTATCCCAAAATTTTCTCTGATCCCAGATGTTCTCCCTTTCATTTCCTGCCTAAGTCATAGGCCTTAGGCTTTTTTTTTGACATGTAATACATCTATACAATATACAAGATATTGTCTCTACATGTTCAGGGAGTTATATCAGTTTTTCTGTATCTGTTGAGAATTGGTTTGTGACAGAGCATATGGTCAATTTTGGAGATGTTTCTGCGAGGTGCTAAGAAAAAGGTATATTCTTTTGTGTTTGGTAAAAATGTTTCAAACATGTCTGATAGGTTCATTTGAGACATGACAACTGTTAGTTCCATTATTTCTCTATTTAGTTTCTGTCTGGATCACCCATCAATTGGTGAGATTTTGGAATACAATTCTCCCACTACTAATGTGTGGAGTTCAATGCATGATTTAAGTTTTAGTTAACATGGGTGCCCTTGCATTTATTTCAGAGAAATCTAACAGTCCTTCTTCATAAAAATATTGGAGATATCAGAGAAAGAAACTAGCTACCTAAACATAGTAGAGACAATATATGGAAAGCTGATAATTAATTTATTAATTTAAATGGAGAGAAACTTACAGCAACCCTAAAGCATTAAGGGAAAAGACAAGGCTGACTATTGTCTTTATAACTATTCAGTATAATACTTGAAGTTTTACCTAAAGCAATAAGACATTAAAAGGGAACAACGGGATACAAATTAGAAGAAAGATAATGTCGTCAAAAATATTGCTATTTGCAGATGATATGATAGTATACATAAATGACCCCAAAAACTCTACTTGGGAAATTCCTATAACTGAGAAACACATGAAGAGAAATGCATGGATACAAAATTAACTCAAGTATCCAGGCTCGGAACACCCAAGATACAATTCAGAAAACACATAAACCTCAAGAAGAAGGAAGACCAAAGTGTGAATATTTTGACCCTTCTTAGAAGGGAGAACAAAATATCCATGGAAAGAGTTACAGAGAGAAAGTTCAAAGCAGAGACTAAAGGAATGACCATCCAGAGACAGCCCTGTCTGGAGAACCATCCCATATATAACCATCAAACCCAGACACTATTGTGGATGCCAGCAAGAGCTTGCTGACAGGAGCCTAATAAAGCTATCTCCTGGGAATCTCTGCCAGTGCCTGACAAATACAGAAGTGGATGCTCACAGCCATCCATTGGTTGGAGCACAGGGTCCCTAGTGAACAAGCTAGAGAAAGGACCCAAGGAGCTGAAGGGGTTTGCAGCCCCATAGGAGGAAAAACAATATGAACTAACCAGTACCTCCAGAGTTCCCAGGGACTAAACCACCAACCAAAGAAAACCCTTGGAGGGACTCATGACTTTAGCTGCATATGTAGCAGAGAATGGCCTAGTTGCTTATCAATGGGAGGAAAAGACCTTGGTCCTGTGAAAGTTATTCCCAGTATAGGAGAATGCCAGGACCAGGAAACAGGAGTGGGTGGGTTGATGAGCAGAGGGATTGGAGGGGGTAGGGGTTTTTTGGAGGGGAAAAATGTAAAGGGGATAATATTTGAAATATAAATAAAGAAAATAACAAATAAAAAAAATAAAATTAACTAAAAAAGCCAGTAGTCATCCTACAAACAAATGATAAACTGGCCAAGAATAAAATTAGAGAGACAACACTCTTTACAAAACTAGAATCAATATAAAATGTCTTGGTGTAACTTTAACCAAGCAAGTGAAAGACCTACATGACAAGAATTTCAAGTCTTGGAAGAAAGACAGGAAAGAAGATGTCAGCAGATGGAAAGAGCTCTCACGCTCGTGGACCTGTTAAATGTTAGTGAAAACGGCCATCTTACAAAAAGCAATCTACAGATTCAAGGCAATTCCTATCAAAATTCCAGTACAATTGTTTATAGACCTTGAAAGAATATGTAACTTTATGTAGTTAAAAAAAAAAAAGCTAGATAAAATCCTCATGATATTTTCATAAGAACATACAGATTGACCAATGAAGTTCAATCAAAGACATAAAAGTAAATCCACTCAGCTATGGACACTTGATTTTTTACAAAGTTGCCAAAATTACACAGTGGAGAAAGAAAATATCTTTAACATACATTGCTAGCCTAACTGGATGTAAACATATAGAAGAAAGCAAATAGATCCAAATCTATAGCCATACAAAAAACTCAAGTCCAAGTAGATCAAGGACACCAACATGAAACCAGATACACTGAACCTGATAAAAGAAAAAGTGGGAATAATAGCCTTAGTGCCTTGACATGAGAAACAGTTTCCTGTAAAGAACACCAATCCTGTGGGAATTAAGATCAACAATTAATAAATGGGACTGCATGAAACTTAAAAGCTTCCGTAAGGTAAGGAACACAAACAAATGGACAAAATGGCAGCCTACTGAATGAAAAAAGATTTTTATTAACCCTATATATATATGACAGAATGCTCATATATAAAGTATAATAAAAACCCAAGAAACTACAAATCAGCAAATCAAATAATCCAATTTTTAAACTAGTATAGATTCATAGCAGCTATTGGATGGAACACAGGGTCCCCAATGGAGGAGCTAGAGAAAGTACCCAAGGAGCTGAAGGGGGCTGCAACCCTGTAGGTGGAACAACAATATGAACTAACCAGTACCCCCTGAGCTTGTGTCTCTAGCTGCATATGTAGCAGAAGATGGCCTAATNNGCCATCANTGGNAANAGAGGCCCCTTGGTCTTGCAAACTTTATATGACCCAGCACAAGGGAAGGCCTGGGCCAAGTAGTGGGAGTGGGTGGGTAGGGGAGCAGGGGCGGGGGTGTATAGGGAACTTTCGGGATAGCATTTGAAATGTAAATAAAGAAAATAATAATAAAAAATAGCAGCCTTATCTGTAATAGACAGACACAGGAAACAACTGTTCTTCAACTGAACGATGTATAAAGAAATTGTAGTATATTTGTACAATGGAGTGTTACTCAGGTGTTTAAAACCCTGTGGTCGATTTGGGGAAAGCTGGAAGAAGCTGAGGAGGAGGGAAACCCTGTAGAAGGACCTGCAGTCCCAATGAGTCTGCTCCCTGCCCCGAGATTCTCAAACACTGGACCACCAACCTGGTGGCACTGACAAGCTGATATGAGACCCCCCAACACATATACAGCAAAGGACTGCCAGGTCTGTATTCAATCAGGAATGATGCACCTAACTCTCAAGAAGCTGGGGGTCCCAGGGAGCAGGAAGGTCTGGTGAGGAAGTGGGTATGAGCTGGGGACATCCTCGTATAGTCCTGGAGGCAGGGAGGAGGTATGGGATATGGAACAGTTGGAGGGTGGACTGGGAGGGGAATAAAATCTGGAGTGTAAATAAATAAATAAATAAATAAATAAATAAATAAATAAATAAATAAATAAATAAGATGCATGAAAGATTAATTAAAAAAAAAAAAACAATGATATGAAGTTTACAATCAGATGTATGGAGGTAGAAAAGATGTTCCTACGTTCAGTAATCTAGACACCGTATGACAAACATAAAATGTACTCACTTACAAGTGGCTATAGGCTATAAAGTAAAAGATAATTATGCCATAATGCAGAGACCTAATGAGTCTAGGTCACAAGGAGGGCTCAAGAAGGGGGAGGGTTCAGGATGCATGAATCTCACTATAACAGGGAAATAGGTAGATAGTGGGAAGGGAGGGAGGAAGGGAGGAAAGGAGGGAGAAAGAGAAGGAAGGATGGAAAGATGGAAGGGAGAGAGAGAAAGAGAGAGAGAGAGAGAGAGAGAGAGAGAGAGAGAGAGAGAGAGAGAGAGAGAGAGAACATTCAGAGGTCTCTGAGAATCTAAAGAAATCATTTTCACTAAAATCTAAAAATTAAACAGTAAATGTAGTGAATATCATGAAACCAAGCTAATATTATCCTGGTGACAACTCATGCTATCAGAGGGAGAACACCTCATGATTTGAAGTCACTAGAGAGTAGTCCTTATAAAACCTGTGAACATGTTTAGGCAAGACTTTGTAAATGTTATTCATTAACATTCTCATGCATACTTTGTTGTGTTTTTGTGTATGTGTGTGTCACAAGAAGAAAAGATAGTGTTAATGTGGGACAAAAACACAGGAGAATTTGATTTAACTGAAAAGAAAACAGAGCTATGAAACTGGAAGGAAATGGATTAACTGAAAAGTGTTATATTACTGAGGGAAAATAATATCTAATATCACATGTTTCCTTTTATATCAGATCCAAGCTTTTAGTTGTATGTTTTCATTTTCATGTGAATAAAGGCAGAGGCAGGGAAAACAGAAAGTGACTCATGATCAAGAAAGAAAATGGTTTACAGAAAAGAGAAATGGAGAGAATGAAAGAAAACATGGAGTGTGGAACTGAAAACATAGCTAATGGCGCAGATGATATAAGAAGGAAGGAAGTTGGAAGGCTGTGTGAGTGAGGCAATCAACCAAACTATGAACCTATGAAAATGTAACAGTGACAATTGTTACTTTGTGGTCCAATTCAAACCTTTTGTGATGAAAATTTTAAAATGTTTCAAAATAAAAGAGCAGTGAGCAGAAAAGGTGACGGTGGGAGCTGCTCATCAAGTATCTGCTCCTGGGCTCCCCAGTCAGGAGAAGAAATAGGTGCCTGTCTCTTTAAGGCCAAGTTGTGCAAGTGGACACACAGTGAGTTCCAAGAGTTTAGTTTAAATATTTCTCAAAATTCAGAAGCTCAGAGCAAAGTAGCACCCGCTTCTCCTGATATTCACTATAGTTTGCCCTGGGCAAAATGCTACTTTTTACATTAGGTTAGAGGGAGAAAGAGTTTTCAAAGTGTGCCTAAAAATGCCCAAGAGCTCTTGAATATCAAATAGTTCCATTAAACAACATGGCTGATTGAAGTGTAAATGAATAAAAACATGTTATTTTCTTTTTCTTTACATTAAACTTCATTTAAATAAAAGCTAAGAGCATCTTATATGTCTGAAAAATATTCGGAAATATTTGATGAATGAAGCCAAAATATGCTTATGAATGCACAAAAAAAAATGTATGTGCTTACATCAAAGCACATAGGCAATGACTAGAGACAGAACTGGGTTATATCTATTTAATAAATAGCCTGAGAGGGGTGGGTCGTAAAATATTTTGTGACAAATATTGATAGAATGGGAGCGATTTGTTCCGCTGTCCAGCAGTAGATGTAACAACAGATGATTTTCATTTCTTTTGTTATAAATAGTGTTAACTATTCTAATAGGTGTAGGTATCTTCAACATTATCAATACCATCCTCCACCTGACCATTCAACTATCTTTCTTGCTGATGACCAGAGTGGATCCAATACAAATACTGGGTTTGGGATTTTGTCTCCCAGACTCGCAGCTTTCTCTATTCATAGGGTAAATAAGTTAGTATGCAAATGTACATACTTTCATATGTCCACACATATTAATATAAAAAATACAAAAGCACAGTATTTCGATGGTAAATTCAGTGTCCTCCTGGCAGACAGAGTTCTCCCAAGATATTCTGAAATTTTAATATTTTGTGGGCTAGCAATGAGCAATGCTTTTTTTTCTTTTTTGAGCATTTTTGGGTTATCATTTTCATTAATACTACATTTCTTTACAACTACACCATTTACGTGTGGTAGATGATACAAAATCATGGATAGTCTTAACTTGCTGGATTTTAAAACTTAGTTATGACTTACCAGTTTTGAATAATTTCTTGATCGCAGCTTCAAAAAATTGGCATGTACTACAGTCCTTGGCACCCTCTTCTTCCCTAAGCATGAACCTAAATTTTAATATACTCATTTCCATCAGGGCCAGCACAGACATGTTTCAACAGTATATATTAAACTGGTCCTCACAATAATTAAGATTGGATGGCACTTACATGCAGGGTCAGGTTTCACTGCCTGAAAGGAGAGATTTGCCTCTTTGCAATAAAGAATTTTGCTTGAATTTGATGTTATTTTCAAAAGTCTTAGTGGATATACATGCAGAATTTTTTAAAAGAATTTTTCTATATGAAGCAAGAAAACAACTCTCACAATTGAATCTAATGTGAAGTCCTGAGTAGAGTAGGCAGTTCAGTGGGTAAAACACTTAGCATGAACTCATGATTCTCATGAGGACCTGAATTTGGTTCCCCATCAATGGAGACAGATTAATTTCTATTCCTGAGGCTAGACACAGTCAGGACGAATCACCAAGTTCCAGGCTTAGTGAGATACCTAGACTCAAAGAATTAACATAGAAAGCAGTTGAGGAATATACCTGATGTAGGCTTCAAGTGTCCACCCAAGTACACATGCATGTGCACTCACTCCCGCACATGTTCATATACATATGAAATAAATATGATAATAACGTAAAATGTAGTAGAAAATGCACCATGATAATATGAATAAAATATTCCAGAAAGGAGCTTACTCATTTTTTCTTTTAATTTATGAGAGACATCAAGCCTGATCTGGACATCTTCTGTAACCAGGCAAGGCCTCAAGTGGAGAAATTGGAATATCAACCCAGCCACACAACTTTCTACCTACAGTTTGTCCTGATGGCAGAATGCTTTGAAACTGGAGCCTGGCAGAGTTGTCTTCAAATATACTAGAGAGACTACTTCTAGCAACTGATGGGACCAGATGCAGTCTCACTGCCAAACGTTAGGGAGTCCCGCGGAGTAAGAGGAGAAAAGATCAATTAAAGGGACCAGAGGGGTCATGGATACCCAGAAGAACACGTGGCCGACAGAATCGGACTCCACAGGACTCGTGGAGGCTCAGAGAGCTGTAGGCATCTAACCTAAATGCTTTGCATTAATGTGATGTCTCAGGAGCTTAGTGTTCTGGTGGGACCCCTGGCAGTGGCAGTAGGGGCTGTCCCTGACGCTTTTGGCTACTTCTGAGATGCTTTCCCTCCTACTGGGTTGATTCCTTGAACTTTGATGTTGTAGTATGTGCCCAGTCTTATTGTAGCTTCTTCTGCGGTGTTTGGTTGATGTCTACGGGTGACCTTCTTGTTTTCTGAGGGGAGGAAGGGAGAGTAATGGATCTGAAGGAGAGGGGACTTAGGGATTGAGAGAAAAGTGGGGGATGGGGGGGGAAGCTGTGGTCAGCATGTAATATGTCAGAAGAATAAAAAAGGAATAAAAAGAAAAACAAATCTAGTAAAAAAAAAACATGACTTAATTTTGTTAAGGATTTTAATAATAGCAGTCATTATCATGCATAGGAATGCATTGCTAGCTCTGCTCAGGGGTGTTTCTTGATCTTAAGCTGCTCTGCAGTCACCTGAGGCTGCAGTGAGAATCACATGCCTCACCTCTCATCGGGAATTTCTCAATTACTCTGTGTGAACATTTGTATATGAAAATAATAAGATATTTATTATATTTTTAAAGATTGGTTTTATTACATATATTCACATATAAATATATATACTTTCATTTCACACACATACAGATACACACACATTATTTTTAATATTTTAGTCATTACAGGCTAACTTACCATGTATTTTGCTAAGGTTTCAAGAGGGAAGTTAAAATGTGAGTTATAAAAGCAGGTCATTAAGTCTGATTAGGAATGGTCTTACCATTTAAAACAAGCACAGCTTTGCTCTGGAATGAGAATATTTCTATCTTTCTATATCATCTCTGGGTTCTCTCTTACCCTTTCATCTCTAAGCTTCATGGTCAAGACAAGTCCCTTCTCTTCTAATTTTCCATCATTCCTTTTAGGCACATGTTGTCGAACTAAGTTGCTTTTTCGCTCATCAAGTTTTTGCAAGTCCATGGATCCTTTCTTTGAATGCATTGGACCCCATTTCACTGAGGTACTCTTTGGCCCTAGTTTTTGGAATAACTAGAATCATGTGTGTGTTTATTTTGCCTCATTTGACAGGCATATTTATCTACCTTTGTTTTACTTTACTTCTAATCTTATTTCCATCTGACATACCACCATATATCACCCTTACTTGTATAGTGAGGATAAATAAATAACCCTTAAAATAAATTTAAGAAGAGCATTTCTGTTAAGACATGGTCCAATTCAGAAAACCACAACCAATCAAAATGCAGATTTGTGAAGCCCAGTCCCAGTGTGTATATCCATTAAACACTCCCACACCCAAAACTCAGCGAACATTGCAGAAGAAGGGACAGAAAGATCATAAGAGCAAAATCATTTGGGAAACCTATAAAATCTCACCAACATGACTGCTCACAGAGGACCTGAAAAAAGATGATACCAATAAGGATGCCAAACTGGATCAGAGACAGGCTGTGGAGTCTCAATCCTACAGAAAGAACTATAGGAGACTAAGGAAATCTGGGAGCAGGAAAGGTACTCTTACTTAAGGAAGAGTAAGTTAGGTGTCCAATACCAAACAATAAGCCCTGAAAACATATATTCAATTAACTTAATATAGACTCAAGAGCTAGTGTGTGTGTGTGTGTGTGTGTGTGTGTGTGTGTGTAAGACAGAGACAGACACAGAGAGAGAGAGAGAGAGAGAGAGAGAGAGAGAGAGAGAGAGAGAGAGAGAGAGAGAGACTTAACCACAGAGTTCTATCAAAAACATTAAAGACTTCTTATGATCCTTCCCCCCGCTTCTTCAGAAGGATTTCCCAAGCAAACATCACCTAATGTTTGTTGGATATGTATGGGTCTCTGCATCTGTCTCAATCAGTTTCTGGATGAAGCCTCTCTGAAAAAAATTGGGTTAGACACCAATCTACGGTACAGTACAATATTGGTCTTCTTCTCACGTGGATCTCATGTTCGACAGGTTAGCCATTCTCACAATTTCTTTACAGCATTTTTACACCAATATAAGTTGCAGGCAGGACAAACTGGAGGTCAAAGTTTTGTGGCTGGGTTGATGTCCCAGTACCTAAAATGGAAGCCTTTCCTGGGCATAGGAGGTGGCCTGTTTAGGTTCTGTGTCCCCCCATGACAAGAGTTTTAGGTATTGTCGCCCTAATAGATTCCTGGGAGTTTCCAGGGCACTAGTTTTCTACCTTGTCCCCGGATTGTCCTCTGATTTCAGTTGTCTCTCCTAGTACTCTCTCATTCCATCTGCTTCCCACCTGACCCCTCCTGCTTCTGTTTCTAGTCCACTACAAAGTCTGTTTTATTTCCCTTTCCCAGGGAGATCTATGCATTCCCCCTTGAGCCCTCCCTGTTATACAACCTCTCTGGGTATGTATGATTATTCTTTAGTTTGTAATTCAAATGTACTTATAAGTGAGTACATAACATATTTGTCTCTATGGATCTGGGTTACCAAGCATGTGTGTGTGTGTGTGTGTGTGTGTGTGTGTGTGTGTGTGTATAATGTTCCATTCCTTTGCCTATGAATTTCATGATGTCTTTGTGTTTTTAAGAGCAACTGAATAATAAGTCATTGTGTAAAGGTACCACATTTTCTTTATTCATCCTAAAGTTTAGAGAAACCTAGGTTGTTTGTTTGTTTGTTTGTTCATTTCAGTTTAGGCTACTACAAATAAAGCTGCAATGACCATAGTTGAGCAAGTCTCTTTGTGGTAGAATGTAATATCCTTTGGGTAAATGCCCAGGAATAGTATAGATGGGGTTTCAATAGAAATATCCCCAATTTTCTGAGAAACCTTCATACTGATTTACAAAATGGCTGTACAAGTTTTCACTCCCACCCACAATGGAGGAATATTTCCATACCCTTGTCAGTATGTGCCTTAACTTACATTTTTGATCTTAGCCATTCTGACAGGTATGAGATAGAATCTCAGAGTCATTTTGATTTGCAAATTTCTGGTGGCTAAAATCTAATGGTCTTCAGCCATTTGAGATTCCGTTTTTTGATACACACCCTCAAATAAAAACCCTCCACAGAATCAACAAACCTTGACTCATAGTCTAAACAGGGTTCACTGAAACTGACAATCAGGGAACCTGCACATATCTAACCTATACATGCTATAGTTAGTTGTACAGCTTGATCATTTTGTGGGACTCTTAACAGGGAGGGAGGACAAACTATAGTCAGGATATAATATATGAGAGGATGAATTGATAAAAAGAAATTTATTGTCGGATTGCTCTGGCTAGGACTTCAAGTACTATATTGAATAGGTAGGGAGAAAGTGAGCAGCCTTGCCTAGTCCCAGATTTTAGTGGGATTGCTTCGAGTTTCTTCCCTGTGCCCCCAACCTACTCCATCCTCTTCCTCCCTATCCACTCCTCCTTCATTTCCCATACAAAAAAGTACAGGTCTCACAGAGATTTCAAGTCAAATGTGGTGTATTAAGTTACAATAAGATTAGGCACTGCCTTTCATATTAAGACTGGGCAAAGCAACCCCGTAGAAGTACGAGGGTTCCCCAAAGCTGGCAAAAGTGTCAAAAACAGACCATGCTCTTCCAGTTAGGAGTCCCACAAAATGATCAAGCTGTACAACTAACTATAGCATGTATAGGTTAGATATGTGCAGGTTCCCTTATCCCTGAAAATGTTAAAGGTACCTGCCTGCCAAATTTTAATGCAATCTGCCTCGAGTCTATTCACTTCTTTATCTACAATAATCCTTAACCAGGAGCATACATGCAGACCCCTAGCAAAGAGGGAATCAAAGATAAGATGCTTTCTTGCTTCTCTATTGTGCCAGTTCTATGAGCTATAGCATAAACAACTAAGTTTCGTAAATTCTTTCTATTTCTATCTCTCAAGGCATGCCTTTATATTACTTTATAGCATAATTTGGATATAAAGTGTTAAATCACTTAATACTTTATATACAACATATTACATATACATATATAATTATTATAATTATATTGCTACATATATAAAAATCAAGTATCCATTGGCAGAGGCACTTTGGGATAAGTAGAGGTGATAGTTTGTTTCAAGCCAAAGGGCAGACACCTTTAGCTGTAGCCTACAAGAAGAAAGATTCTAAGAAGACAGTCACATTTAACGAAGCTATAGGGTAAGCAGCTCATACCATAACAGTAAAATCAAGCCTGAAAGATGTGTCTCAAGAGAGGTTCTTTACTTCAAGTGTCAAGTATCTGAAGACAATTAGCTTGGTTAGTAAGGGAAGGTATAATAAGCAGAGAGTTGAATGTTACATAGAATTTTATTTAAGTCAAACTTTAGACTTTAGAAGGTTGACTCAAAGCAGCAGAAACAGTGTCCAGTTCCATGCGTTAGGAAGCCAGGAACACCAGGAATGAATTGCACTGTGGGTGGAAACATGGTCAAACTACATGAATGGTCCTTCCATGAGTTCTAAGAGGAAAAGTGCATTTCTCAATGGAATTCCTTGATATTTTTGGTGATGACATAATATTGAGCTTCTAAGATTCCAATTTTCAAATTCAAAAAGATGATCAAGGCTAGTAACAACTCCACAGAATCTATGAAAATAATACAGCCTTAATAAGAAAATCTGACTTGAGTCAGAATCATTTAGAACCAATCTTAAGAAAAGGCCTGAGATAATATGAACTTGGAAGAAGAATAAAGTAATAGGCCACTGAGTTAAAAGGATTCATGTCTCTCAAGTGGAGCAAAGGGTATATGGACATTTATCTGAAACATGATTTTAATCTAGAACCAGCACTATCATGACTTTAAAATAGGGAGAAGCCTGAGCTGGTCAGGGAAGAAGTGTCCACACTGTGTCACCTTAGACTTCATCTGTCTCACTGGGATTCCCCTGGCCTAGGCAGGTGCATAAAACCTTCTGAAGTGAACCCATGCAGTCATTAGGAAGATGAACTGGTTCCCTGGGGATGCTTTGTGATATACAGTGTCTGAGCTTCTTCTTTATCCTTATGTGATAAGGTATATTATAAATGTTATTAGCTGCAGGTTTTATGGCAAATTTTATGCCATTTTGATTATGATGCCACTGGATGACAGCTAGTTTACATTGCTTAAATATCCTCTGTATCTAATGTCGAAAGGAAGCTAATTAGCTATAACCATGAAAATGGCTGTCATGTGCAAAGGAAGCAACGTGAAGTAAATGTCTTTGTGCTGAGATTGAGAACATGGCAAGATAATTCCCTCCAGTTTCAAAACATTTATACAAGCACAAACTCATAGGAAGAAATTCAAATATGAAAAAGAAAATAACTGTTGTTTTTGAAATCCCCCCCTTTTTTTGTAGGAACCATTCATGAACCAAATCCTTTAATAGTTTACAGCCCAAATGAATCACTTTTCCTTGGTCACCAGTTCTGTGTGTTTATATCTTTATTAATGTTTCCTGATGGATCATCATTCCATATTTCTTGGGAACATCCTAGATAACATGTTCCCAACATTATTTAAGACTCATTATTCACTGAAATAAAGCATGCAAAAGCACAAGTTGGGTAGTGGGGATATTTTATTAGTATGTGATGTATTCTAAGTCCCTCATCAGCATAAAACACTGTAAAGAGTCTATAAATCTCATTAAGGGCATTAGAATAAGAAAAAGTACTGCTTATTCAGTTAGTATAGGCAAGCCTCCCAGAAACAAAATTCTAACTTGCACTCATAAATGGCCCCTGGAAAACCGTTATTACTTTTTAATGCTGAATTGACATGGAACTGCTTAGTACACAGCAAGCAGGAAGAAAAGACCAATGTGTCTTTTGTTGAGGTATCTGAATATTTTCTAAAGAATAAATAAATAAATAAATAAATAAGGCAACACCTAGAGATCAGAGGCATTATTTAAGAGATTTCTAATCATCAGTTATGAAAACACTTTCTACTGTGCATAGGCACAAGCAAAAAAGCAGGACATACAGGGTGGGAAGGATCAGAAGAGAGAAGCCTTGGGAGGAGGAGGGGATAGACAGTGTCCTAAGATAACAAGTGGAAGAGAGCCCCACCTTTAAGCCCGACACACTTGTCTCCCATATTAGAGTGAGTACCACAGCTAGCTTACATTCTTTCCAAATGCTTATGAGCCACAGACAGTTTATAAACACAATGATACTTTTTAAGCTAATGTTTGAAATGGATGACTTCACTTAAAAGCCCTATAAATGGTTTCTTTTGGAGTTTTTACAACATAGAGCCAGTGTTCCTTTGTAGCAACTGCTATCTCTAGGTAGGGCTTCCTACTATCCATGCAGGTGCTCCATCTATTTACACCCAGAATGTTTTAGGCTCAGCTTCATGAACTCTCTAATCATGATGTAACTCTTCTAGAAAAGAAAGATTCTGAGCCCAGCATTGGAAATTTGTAAAGGGAAGGTACTAGTGACCCTCTGACTTCTCTCATATGGAGGTAATATTTGGAGATGTCTTACTATTTTTTTTTCTAATCTTTACCTTTATTTGTGTTTTAATGTGGCTACTGAAGAAAGTGTATATAATCTATTTTTTTCCTTCTGCTTTAAAAAAAAATTCTTTAATATTTTTTTTTTTACAGTCCAGACTTTATCCCCCTCCTGGTCCACCCTCTGACTACTCCACATCTCAGACCTCCCCACCACCACCATCTCCAAGATGTCCCCACCCTCACCCTACCAGACCTCCACACTCCCTGGAGCACCACCAAGTCTCTCAATGGTTAGGTTCATCTTCTCTGACTGAGTCCAGATCCAGCAGTCCTCTGCAGTATATATGTTGGGGGCCTCATACCAGCTGGTATATGCTGCCTGGTTGGTGGCTCTGTGTCTGAGATCCCAAGGGTCCAGGTTAGTTAAAAATACTGGTCTTCCTATGGCATCATCCTCCACAGCTTCTTCCAGCTTTTCCCTAATTCAACCACAGGGGTCACCAGCTTCTGTCCATTGGTTGGGTGTAAATACCTACACCTGACTCTTTCAGCTGCTTGTTGGGCCTTTGGAGGGCAGTCATGCTAGGCTTCTGTCTGTAAGCACACCATAGCATCAGAAATTGTGTCAGGCCTTGGGGCTTCCCCCTGAGCTGGATCTCAATTTGGGCCTGTCACTGGACCTTCTTTTCCTCAGTCTTCACCTTCTTGTCCTGCAGTTGTTTCAGACAGGAACAATTATGGGTCAGAGGTTTTGACTCTGGAATGGCAACCTCATCCCTCCACTTGATGTCATTTATTTGTAATGGAGGTGAACTCTACACAAGTTCCCTTTCCCAACTGTAGGACATGTCATCTAAGGTCCCTCCCTTTGAGTCCTGAGAGGGTCTCACCTCCAAGGTCTCTGGTATATTCTAGAAGGTTCCCCCACCTCCCACCTCCAGAGGTTGTCTGTTTGGATTGTATCTGCTGGCCCTCCAAACTTCAGTTCTGTACCCCCCTGCCCCCGCCAATACCTGATCATGTTCCCCTCTTCCCTACCCATCAACTGATTTTCCAGTGTAGGTCCCTCGTTCCTGCACCCCTCCTGTAATTGCATTCTTCTCCCTCCCAAGCAAGATTGAGGCATCTTCAATTGGGCACTTTGGCTTGTTAACCTTGAGTTCTATGGAATGTATCCTGGAAATTCTGTCCTTTTCAAGCTAATATCCACTTATTAGAGAGTATATACAATGCATATCCTTTTGGATCTGAGTTACCTCACTCAGGGAGATGTCTTTCTAAAGAGAAATGCTATGAGTAGGATGTTCTTTCTGCCAGGGAAGTCACTCCACTTTATTGAATTCTCTCTCAGGAGCAGGACCAGCAAGTGCAATCATCAAGTATCCCCATGCTTTTTCAGACCCTGGACATAATGACCTGTTGGTGGTTGGCTGAAGTAAAAGTAGCTTGACTCCCCTTGTTGCCATTTAAGAGATGTGTGCCCTTAACATTTCCTTACATTGGTAACTGGAGTATGTAATTCCACAGACAATAATACATTTCTTTAAGTTAACACCTCATCATGATTAAAAGGTTGCATCTTTTAAGAGCAAAGGTATTTTCTGATGCTTTATGGTTTCTCTCTTGAAGAGAGAAAGTATGAGTTTGGGGAATGTTGCCTGGTGGGAAAAGTGGCAATAACCAGCAGGATCTTTGGGAGGAGACTATGTATTATGAAGAACATTGAGCTGACTTGAAGCTTGCTTTCCACTGGTTGCTAGGATAAGAAGGATTAGTTAGAACTAATTACCATCATTTCCCTTATCTACTAGGATCTTAGAATGACGTAGATGAAACTTTATTTTCACAAAAAATTATATTTAGAACATTGTAATATTTTGTATCATGCTTTATCTTTGACAGCAAGTGACACATATAATTCATTCAGTGAACACCTTTGCTGAAATGTAACAGTCAAACAAACATTTTAATGTTAGGTTTCACTGATCCTATATGCTTACTGGTACAGCTTGATTTACCTATTGCTAAAAGAAAGAAGCAATTTAAAAGTGAAAACATCATCTAAATTAAAGTGTTTTAAAGATTTACTCTACTTCCACATATGTGTGTGGGTATTCAGTCGTGGCTGCACATGCATGAAGAGGGTATTAATTTTTCTGGAACTGGTATTTGAGATTCCTAGGCACTGCCCAATGTGAAATGGAACTGAACATGGGTCCTCTGCAAAATCCAGAAGCACTCTTTAACTGCTAAGCTCTTTCTTCAGCCTCTCCAGTTTATATTTTTGGGCAATATCTGCCAGCCAGAAAGAAACAAATTTGGCTGACAAGTATGATTCATTTTCCTGACCAGAGCAGATGTTTGCTGTGCAATCATACACAAATATATCTTCGTCTTCTTTCATTCACTTATTCTGTAAAGCACATACTGAAAAGCACAGAGGGGCATTCAGAAATGAGTGAAACATGGTGTCAGCAATCAAGGAACTGTAAATGTAAATTTTATTCTCCTTTGGTAATTTTTTCAGAAAAGTATTGCCTCTGTCTGCTAACCTAGGCCTAGTCTTGGAAGCATTTAGCTTCCTTACAATCTTATCTAGGCCTAAAATATTTTTATCCTCTGATACTTACTCTTGAATAAGTTCATCCCTTCCTAGTTCTTTCTGATCTTGGTTTGGCTGATTCAACTCAGCTATTCAGGCTCAAACTCCTCTTCAAGCTGACTGATTCAATCTGGCTTCCTCCTGAATTGCTCTGCTTGTCTTCAAACTAACAGAACTAATCTGTTCTAATCGTTGGGCTCACTCTCATTCTCTGGGTCATTCCATCTTTACCTGTGTCTAACTTGTTCTCTCTCTGTAAAACTCTCCAGGTAAAATTGCTTTTTCTCTCTCTGCACTGCCCATCAAGTAGCTCGTTTCCTTGCCCTTCTTCTGAGACTTGGGCATATCTTATTCTGTCAAACTTTTCTCTGATTCATCACTTTGTCTGGCACTCACTTAGACATTACTTTCAAACATGGGTGCTTCCTTCTACAAATTAATTTCACTTTCCTTATTTGAGATTAAAGGTGTGTACTAAGGAGCTTGTCTCTATGCCAGCCAGGGAGATTAAAAGTGTGTGCTCAGAACAGGTTTTTTAAGTAAATAACACAATTTGGGGTTAAAAGTGTGGTCACATATCTTGTAACAAAGAACAAACTGTATCTTGTGGAAAATAAACCCTTGAGCTGCAGAAGCAAGGGAACATCTGAAAAGTTCTCAGTCAGTTACACAACATGGAATGGGTAAAGGCATTGATAAATGGAAACAGTAAAACATTCAGCAGTCAAGAAAACTGAAAAATGTTCAGTGTTTTAGAAATATTTGCCTACGATGAACTGAATATATTTTTTAAAAACAAGAAAACTTAGGAAAATATTTGACTGATTACGTCTATGAGGGGGAGATAATTTGAAAAAATTGTAGATAAAATAGTTCCATTATTCAAAGAAAAACAAGTTCTGTTTTGCGAAATATTTTTAAAAAATGCAATTCACACTACTGCTGGCCCTGGTGTGCTGGCCGGCCTGTTCGTGTCTCATGGAGACGCTCTGATTCACAGCTCTGAAATCTCTCCACCCAGCTCACTAATTTCCCACCGGTGGGTCACTACCATGCCCATCCCATACTTCAAAATTCCCATGGCCTTTTGTGGTGCACTTCTTGCAAACCCATGCTTTGCTGCCATACCTTTCTCCATTTAACCCAGTTGAGCCGCTATGTGAAGGAAAACACCACACAAACTTAGTTCAGCATCAAGGGTAACTCAATCACCTGGCAGAACAACTAGAATTCTAATCTTACAAGCCATATTAAATCTAAATTCTCTGGTGTCAAATACTGGGAATTCACCATCTAAACCGGAGGTCACTAGTAGCTACATCTTGTTCTCTCGATGTACCTATCCAAAAGCCCAGATCTCTCCCTTGCCTATTCGCTTCCTTCCTCTGACCCAGAAGTACTGTCTACTTGACCAGTGATTGGTTTCTTTACTTAGAAGGGCCACATGAAGTCCTGAGTATGTGATTCACTTCTCATCCAGGCAACCTCTCTAAGAGAAGTTGAATGAATATGAAAATATAAACAGCACCAGGGCTATGCACAATAAAGTTCCATTACATTGAAAATTTTATTTTATATCAAATATGTACTAAACAATTTGACAGCCTCATGGAAAGGCAGACATCTAAAGATATTACTCTTACACTAGATACACGTCTTACTAGGCAGATAAAACACCAGAGTTTGGATTTACAACTCCACATAAAATTCCTAGCTGGTAGACCAAGTGTAAGATATCTCTTACCTGAATTCTCTGGATAATAGACACAAGACTTCTCTGGCTGCCAGTATATCTGCAAATTTAAGGAAAGAGTGTCTCAAGGAATAAGACAGACAGTGACAGGACAGAAACCTGGGTTTTGTTCTCTGGAGCTGCATGTATACAGATAGGTCTACATGCACACAAACATGTACAAAGAACAGGCATTAGTCACATCCACACACCAAAACATTCACATAGTTGTACACAGAGAGAAAGCAAAAATACAAATATACCTCTTTCCTTAAACACCACCCTCTTGAGACCTACAGAAGACAGAAGCATTGGTGCTATGTCAGCTTGAAGAGGCCTATAGATAGACTGTGCTGTTGTATTAGGAAACTAACTCATTTAATATTTTTGAAGGCTAAGTTAATTTATTCACTCTCCTCTATCATGTCCCCAGCTTGCCCCAAGTGAAAAAAAATGATATTAGACAGAGGATTCTGGGCAGACATGATAAATTGATTATGTGGAGTCTTTTGAACTAATTAAAATATCGTCAGGTAGCAAGTACACATAATGATCATTGATTGTTTACTTTACAATAATTTTCTAAATTATATTTTTAAATGTTTTTCTTATAGGCTGATTTTATTATACAATTTAAAAGTAATTAAAAAATAATTGCTCAAAAGGTTATCTACTTAAATATGACTTTTCAGGATAGAAAATCTACCTTGAGAATAATGAACGTGGAGGTAGGCAACCAGAATAAGAAACATTTCAGATCTCATTTATGAACTCTCTGAAGATCTCAGATTTAATGAAAAAGTTGAAGACTACATCCACATGAACACCCAATCTCAAAACCTGATGGGAAAAATGTCTCTTTAGAAATGGTAAGATTTGTAATTTACTGAGAAATGGGTTGTCAACATCTGTGTGCAGGATCTTCAGCAGAGGGTTTGATGTTTTGCCCCTCTATGGCCCTATTGAGAAATGAGTTCCCTGAGCTACTGTTGCTAATGATCAGCCATATCTATGGTTCTGAAAATTTGCTCTCTCATCCAGCACATAAACGCCATGCTCATATGCACTGGAACCCTCGAAATGAAGTAGTCAAAAATTTCTTTGTGTCTACTGTGAAGAGGTGTTAACTTTATAAAAACATGTTTTATATGTTTTAAATACTTTCTACAGCAGAATATTGCTTTCTATGTTACATTGCTACTTTTCCTACATACAAATTTAACCATCTTGTATTTATTAAATTCTATTATGTTTAGAGATATTTTCTGAATAAATTGGGTAGTCTTTTAAACAAAGAATTCAACGTCTGTGATTTATAAATGCATATATACATATCTCTTTCCATTCTTTGTTTCTCCTTAGAATTATTAATTTGAGGCAGAAGTTCTGCTTTAAATGAATACCAGAGTTGACTCATTGAGGGACATCATTCTCCAAAAGGTGAACAAGAATCTTGATTGTAATATGTCCATTAAAATGTCCCCACAAACCTCTCTAGTCTAAATTATCTCAGGCTGCTGTGCCTTTCCAGCCTTATTGATTTGAAAAATAACAAACAAGTATAAATGACATTTACAGCTCTTAATTGGTGTCATTAGCAGTTCTTATTATTCCGCAGGACAAGCACTAACCCTTTATTGAGAATTCAGTGATGCAGGTCTGCACGGGACTCATCAGCCTTAAAGACAAGTAATAAAACAGTCCAATGACTGACTTAAAGCCCTGTTCATCAACAAAGGCCACAGGCAGCCAGGCCCTATTTTCCCTTGATTTGTTTTATGCCATCTTCTAGACCTTAGGACTCAAAACCAAACAAAAGGAAAAAAATCCTCAGGCTCTAAACAGATTGGAGCTGAATTCTCTTATTACTCTGGGAGGTGGAATTCAGGGTATTTATCACATTGTGTCTGTATTTTCTCATCAATGTCTTCCTTGGTACACAGAGAAGCTAGGAGTAAGACCCTGCATTTTCTTTTCTTCCTCATATGCAGTACCTCTGACACCTACTGTGTTGATTGAATATTTGCAGATGTCTTGCCATTAGCCATGAGGTTTTGTAGATGTTTTGTCTTTACAAAACAAAAGATCTAACTTTGACTTTCTATGTCCTGTCCTTATTTAAAAAATACATTGAGAGACAAGTAGCTTTTCTGGATGTTTAGTTGTATAACTAGCTCTCAGCTGGTCAAGAAGTATTTCTTGTTAAGGGACCAGCTGTATTTTGTCTTCTTTAAAAAATAAATTATTATTTTTATTTTAAATGACTATACTATAATTATATGATTTTCTCTTTCTGTTTTCTCATTCTAAAGCCTCTGTGATCTTTTTCAAATTCATGTCCTTTTTAAATATGAAATAAATAATTATATATATATATATATAAATATATATATATATGACATGTGTATACATTTACATATAATGTAAATATATTAAATACAGACATACATATTGCTACACACATAAATATAATTTATTCAGTGTGTATAATGTTACTGTAGAAAATTAAGAGTTCTCTATAAAAATGTATCTACAAGAAATATGAAAAGTAACACCCATAAGGTCTCATCTACAAGAGCTAAACAAGAACAATAGCTATGCCAATAAGGATACAAGGATAACAAGGATAGTCTAAGAGACCTCAAACCTATAGGATAACTACAGGAACTAAAGACTGCTGAAGGTAGGAGAAGTATTTTTTTCCTAGTAAGGAACATACCAAGTAGTTCCCTAGTATTAATAGTCAATCCTGTTTTGTCTTCCTAGGCATGTGAGTCTGGTAAATAGAGACAGGTTACTTTCCTTTTCTCAGAGATCACTGGCCTCTTCAGTCATCAATTGCTATCATAACTTTTCTTCTTGTGATTGTCTTTGGGTCTAATTTGGTCTCATCATTTGCTTAGGTAATCAGTTGTTCTACTTGGATCTCAATCACAGAGATACTTCAAATGTTTCATATTAACTGCAATGTGATTATGCAGCGCTATGGTTGCTGGTATGTTTAAAAAAAATAAAACAGTTAAAAGCAAACATTCACCCTTCAATGTTAGAATCCTATGTCTATGACATTGACTAAATCCTTGAAACCAGGTAGCTGTAAATGCAAATTTAATCATCTATAACTTTGTTTCCTTATAAATGTAATTCAAAATCCACATGTGGGAGGTTATCGCTTTTAATTTAGTAATCTATTCGCTGATGGGAAACTCACTGGAAATGTACTATCTGGTTCTCGCCCACAAGCTGCTTTGTGCCTCATGGCATAAACTAGATGTATGAAGCAGACACTAGGCCCCCATGCTCACTGAACAGGTGGTTGCATTAAAGGTTGTCCCCTGCTTCTCCACGTTTGTCCTCAGTATCCTTTCTACAAGGAGACCCCATACCAGGTTATAGCTCCTTCACTTTATGCTTTTCATGGTAACAATTTGCAGTCTACTCACAGTCAAATTCAAATTAAAAACCTAGAGAATTATGAAAACATACAACATCATGAATTCAGTTTGTGTCATATTAAGTTGAGCCAAAAAAAAAAAAAAAACCATAGAGGAAGCAGAGTAAATTAAATTAGCTGATTCTTCACGCCATTCAAAAGTTGAGGGAAAAAAATCTGTGGTTTGATGAGTAATTTATTACACTGGTTTTCCTACAAATAACAACAGTGTGGTGTTTAGTTCTGCCTGTCAATGAGGTGTTCACAACTCATCTTGAAAAGTGGGTGCCTTTGTTTATTTTTTTCTTTCTCCTGGAAAAACTAACCTTATAGATGGGTGTTCTTTGGTGGGGACAAAGTTATGTCTTTCCACTTCAGCAGGTAATACAAGTGAAATGATTCACACTTCTTACTGGAAATCAGTGAACATCTTATATCCTGCGCTGCTACTACTGGGCTCGGTAAACCAAAGACTACATAACCTTATGAAGAGGCTTTGGTGCACAAGTTCTTGTCACTTCTGCACTCACTTACACTTTAAGAACAGTATTAGCTGATATACACATAATTTTGAAAAAGAAGATGACAAATGTAATTTATAATAATCTAAACTGGAGTTCTACATGTACCATAAAATGGGAAAATATAGGTAGTCTAATAAAACTAGAAAGAGAGAGATGAAAAGACTATTTCAAGTTGTGGACTTTGGATTTCCAGATATTAATGGTCCAAAACCTGTTTATACCTGACTAAATTTCTGAAAAATAAATAAAATATATTCAATGATCAGTTGAATCATAGCATCTTGTTATGTTTTTATCATCTTGCAGTGAAATGGTGTTATCGACCAGCTGACAAGCTTCACACTCTAACACTACCCTTGCATCTAGAAAAAAATCTCATAAATTTGTCAAAAAGGCAAAGATAACACATAACTTTGGTCCTCTATATCATTTCCTGTTCCTGTCCACCCATCTCTATGGGGAAAGGTTCTTAAGGAGGTTGTTGTCATCCTCCACATAAAGCTGGCTCTTCAAAGCCTGAGATGGGTACAAACCTACTTAGCTATAATGATAAGTGGCCTGGACATCCTCAGGAAGCATAGAAAAACTTTCTTCTTTGGTCAGGTGTAGTTTGCACAATCAAGATTGGAACATTTTAGTTAGTCAGTGTTCATCTGTGAATGGTATGGGATACTTTGCTAAACACATCTTACATATAGACTCCCTCTGAAATTCCAAGGTTCAGTGAGAGATGGCATAGCTCTTCTACAAAGAAACCTGATCATAGTTTTTTATCAATTCATCCAGAAAAGTTTTTGAGAGCAAAAGTCCATCTGTGAAACTATTTAAATGGTGTTTTAGACAAGACCTATGAGTGTTGCAAGAAAAGGACAACCAGAAGAAATCATATTTAAAATTTCTCTCTTCTTTTGGGTCAAGAAAATACTGACCTTAGAATAAAATATCATTTTTCCAATGACATTTTAGTCCAGTGATTTAGTAGAAAGATCATTCAATTGGGATTCATAAAAACCTGGATTTTAAACTCATATTTCTCCTGACTCACTGTGTGACCTTAAATTATTTACTTAATATTTCAAGACTCCAGTTTTCTAATCATAAATGAAAGAATCAAACTAAATGATTTGTAATATTCCTTCTAGCACTAACATTCTGGAAATTTATTCTTTGTCAACAGGAATCTTCAAATGAACACTTGCTTAAGGGTAAAATTGGTTTTATAAGTAGATGTAATATCTGTGAACTGTGAAGAATCCAAAATAGGACCTAAGAAAAGGGTAACTGTGTTTCAGACACCACAGAACCAAGAACATCAGGACTGAGATGCTGCATAAATATCTAGTGAACTCTGACCTGTGTTGCATCAAAAGATGTGGGGAACTGTGCCTCAGTGAGAGGAGATGGCTAGCTAGGGTGTTTATTCCCTCAGATAAAACTTTACAGCAGTAGAATATTCTAACTGAAAAACATTTACCGTGAAAATATGTGTTTCTATTTCAGATGTGTAGGTATATAAGAAACACTTTGTGTATCCGTATTGGAACCTAGGACTTCATTCGTAACATGCTTTCTAAAGAAGAAATTAAATTAAAGGAAAGCTAGAAGTGTCACAAGGGGTACACTTAATAGTTTTACATAACCAAAATTACACAGATTAAAAAAATGCTAAACTGGAGTAACCCGTATTGTACCATGATGTTGTTAAGTTGTCAATAGTTAATCATACACATTCACAGTGTTTTTTATTCAGCCCCAGAGATGATCTTGGAGATACTTCTAGTCCTCTTCCTTTGTATTGTCTATTCCTCTCATGAATGGAGTAATTCTGAGGGCAGAGGATGAAGATCAGCTCAGCAGTGGCTAACCACAGAACAAATCATGTCATGTCCTCTAAAAATTTGTTTCTATATCAACTAGTCCACAGAACATATAATAGGAAGTATTTAAGTTCCTAACTTTTAGAGGATAAATATTTAGAAAGATAATAGGTAGAAATGGGTACATGATAGAGAGACACTTGCTTAATAGCTTTTTTTCTTTCCCTGGAATTTTTGGGAGGGTACAAGTCAAAAGGCAAATTGAGTTTTTAGTTTAAGAGATTTCTTTTTCTCTTTTCTTCTCTTGTCTGCTGTAGAAACATATTAAACAATAAAACTTCAAGTTATAAATATTTAAACTTTTTTTTTGAACTCAGAGCTTGGATGCAGAGGCATTAAGCACTTTAAGAAATAGATTGAAAAGAAATGTCATTATCTTGATTTTCTGAATTGATTTGCTTAATAACAACACTTAGCATTTATATAGTGTTCTGTATTTCCAAATTGCTTTATAATCATTAATCAGTTAATTCATACAACCTCTCTGTGAGGTCAAGATTATTATCCCAATTTTACACACAAAGAAATTGAGATGTGTAGAAATTAAATGACTTACCCAAGGTCACGGAGGAAATGAATGACAGACTGTGGATTAAAACCTGGAGACCAAGTCCACACCGGTGAAATGATTGTCGAACTGACACAGTCAACTGAATAATTAAAGGAGAAAGCACTATTTTCTCCAAATAGAAAATTTAGAGAATATCAGTTCCTAACTACACTTGAGTACTTAGAAAGCTGTGTCTCATAGTTATTTCTTAATAGTTAAGTATGACCTTAATGGTATAAAGGCTGTTTTAAAATAGTTTTCATTAATATTTGTTCAAAAGATTTTCAAAACAACTCTGTAATATGTTGAATTTGAATCTTTTTCCTTGTCCCCTGCCTTGTCCCAGGGGAGAAAACCAGCATACAGATTAATGTAAAGAATATTTGACTCTAAGTCCAGGATCATTTGTAATAGACAACAAATGAAATAGGGTGATGATATAGTCAGACAGCATCTTGTAAGATCCCCTTCAATGGGTAAGTTCAAAAGCTGAGACTGAAATAAGACAGAGCAGAATTAAAAAAAAAAAAAAATCTATGTTTTTGTCTAGGCTAAAAAGGAAGAATAAAAGGAAATTAAGAGATAAGAATGAGGGAATGTAGCAGAATATAAAAAAAAAGGACCTTTCTCTCACTTGCTTGCTCTTGTTTTCTCCCTCTCTCTTTCAAAATCAGGAAAAAAATAAATAAAAGTATGTAGATATTCTACCTAACAGAGGAGAAAGCATGAATAACTAAAGGTAACAAAGGAAGAAACACTCTTCAGGGAACAGGCTGGGTTCAATCTTTCTCTAAAAGGAAAAGAGGCTAGAATTCATAAGTAAAGGACCAGAACCATAATAAAAGGATGAGAACCCTCCAGCATGTCCAGACCATGAGTCAAGCTAGCACAGGACACTTGGGGTTGGGTAGGAAACATCTTGGAGTGAATAGATTCTTGCAGTCAATTATTCTTCACTGATGCCTTTGTTTCTCTCCACCGTGTGAGACCTCACAATGGAAATTAATGTGAGAGAGACAAGGAGGCTTCCAGTTTCCCTGTGCTTACTCTGCTCACTGGTAGTGGTAGTTTTGGAACCCTGGCAAGGTTCTCCTGTCTTGGGAACTCAGCGTCAACTTTACACTTGGGGAATTAGAGTCATAAAGAAAATGAATGAGCATCAGCTGAACACCATAAGTGGGCATTGTACTGGACCCAGTCTTCTACCTTAGGACACTGGGATACCGCTCTTTTTATTTTGGCTAAGGAAATGGATTTTGAAAAATGTCAGAGTGTTAATAGAACTAGGAATGAAATTCTGACTCCCAGTTTTAAAGCCTGTAGTGGTTTGAATATGCTTGGCCCAGGGAGTGGCACTATTAGGAGCTGTGGCCTTGTTGGAGGAAGTGTGTCACGGTGGGGGTGGGCTTTAAGACCTTCCTCCTAGCTCCCATTTGCCTTTGGAACAAGGTGCAGAACTCTCAGCTCCTTCTGTGCCATGCCTGCATGGAAGCTGCCATGTTTTCACCTTGATGATACTGGACTGAACTTCTGAACCTGTAAGGCAGCCTCAATTAAATGTTGTCTTTTATAAAATTTGCCTTGTTTATGGTGCCTCCTCACAGCAATCAAAACCCTAGCTAAGACATAAGTTGGTACCAGGAGTAGGGTCTAGATGTGATAGGCCTGACCATGTTTTTGTTTGGAGGAATGAATGTGGATTTGGGGACTTTGGAAAGCAATGGAATGCTATATGTTGGGCTTAATGGGTCATCCTAATAGAAATATGAAAGATAATGATGCTGAGGGTGTTTTGAACTGCGAAGACCTCAATCAAGAAATTTCACAGGAGAAGAATATTACTATATGGCCTAGATACTGTATTTGTGATAGTTTGGTGAAGAATGTGGCTACTTTTTGGCATTGTCTATAGAGTTTACCTAAAGCTAAAGTGGAGACAAAATCAAATGATATTACATTCACTAAAATGGCAGAGCAGCTAGTCAAACTCTTCCAGAAAACTAACAAGGACTGCATCTATTTGAGAAAAGGGTTTCTAAATTTTATATGATAACAAAATTAAATTTTCCAATTAGCAGTGAGATCACCTGATCCTATCTGAAGTTTTAAAAATAAGGAATCTCCCTCATTTTATGATAGTGTCTTTTTTCAGTGAAACTGGATCTTTTGTCTCATTCTCATATCACCTCTTCAGCATCATATCTCATTTCTCCTGACACAGAGATCTGACTGGAATAACCCCAAGCCTTGATTATACTGGAAATAATTACTTGTGTGTCTCATTTGAACAATCTGTTTTAGCTCTATTTCTGCTTATGAGAGTGTAGATGCAAGGACATTGAGTTTGGACACATCTAGACTTTAATCTTAGTCCCACCAACAATATATTAAAAGACATTCAATCTCACCAATCATCTATCTATATGTGTTTTAAAAAGATTCAAAGCATAAATATTTACATCATAACACAATCAGAAGAGAGTAACAAGAGATCCATAGTGTGGTGGTTTTAATAGGAATGCCCCCCCCAATAGATTGATGTCTTTGAATGCTGAGCCCATATAGAATGGCATTAGGAGGTGTTGCCTTGGTAGAGTAAATGTGGTACTATGGGTTGAGCTTTGGGGTCTTAGGAGGTCAACCCAGTTCTTTTCTGGATGCCTTTAGAGCCAGATATAGAACTTTCAGTGTGTCTAAAATTGTTTTATAATTTTTTCAGGATTAGAGAAATACATACCGTTTTTTAAGTCTTCTATGCCATCTATTTCAATATTTTTTATGCTGTGTTTAAATACTATATAAAATGTACTGGGTGTGGTCATAGTGTTCACTTTGCCCTCAGCTCTGAGAAGGCCAATGCAGTAAAATAACAAACTCAACACCACTTTGCTTGTATTAAAGACATCCTGTCCCAAACTGCAAGAGAAAACAAAACTGAACAGTATATTACCTGGTCAGCACCTCCAATTTGGAAAATGAATGAAAAAAGTAATTTATAAACAAGTTTTCTTAAAAGTCTTTGGGGTCTTGTTACTTATATACACTAATCCCTTTATTCTCAATGAAGAAGAATGAAGACAGCATAGGACTATGGTTCTCTGACCTTGAATTATGATTATCTAGGGTTATGTTCGGTAGACCAGTATTGAAGATGATTTTGATGACATAACATAAAAATCCTAAACCTGAACTTACAACAAAAAAAAATGGTATCTTGAAAATAAAGAGTTAGATGACTTCATTTCACTACAAAGTTCAAATGTTTTGATTTTACATTTTTTTCAACCCTGCTACTATGCTATGTGTAAATAGCCTGAGAATTTCAACAGTAGACATCCACTACTGTCTAAGTAATTTTACCAATTTCTTCTTAAATTTTACAGATAATTTCTTTAAGACTTCATTTGAGATTTCACTTTGAGTTTCCAGGTAATTTCTTCAATATTCTTTTTAAGTAATATTTATTTTATTTAATGTTATGGGTATATGTGACTTTAAGTATAAGCATGTTCAAGACCCACTGTAAGTTAGAATATCCTTTGGAGCTGGAGTTGCAGACAATTGTAAGCCATCATGTGGTTACTGGAAACCAGATCACAACACTCTGCAAAGGGAGTACTTCCTGTTAAGCATTGAGTCATCACTCTAGCCATTTCTTGAGACTATTTGGAATTTCTGGGTTAAATGAACATAAAGCTCTCAATTTCTATCCCAATACCAAGATTATATTAGACTGTGTTTTCCACACCAATTGCTTTCTCAGCATTGGAATGGAGACTATCTGTAGTTTTTTTTTTTTTTTTTTTTTTTTTTTTTTTTGCTATTCAACATCTTCTCACCTTTAAACAGTGCTCATCATACCTCCAAAAATCTTCCCTAGGCACTGATCAGCTCCCACAGCCATCTTTTTTGTTTAGCATTTATGGTTAAGTTTCTTTATATTAGAAAACACTGGAGAAGCAATCATTAACAAGTTTCAGGTCTCAGATATTCTATGTGCAAGATTTCATTTCCAATCTTAGCCTTGACCAGCTACTTCTGAATGGTAAGAGCTATTTCTGAACTTGTAGTCTCTGAAAGACCACCTTTCTAAAAGTTGCTTGCAATATTCATGCTTATTGTTTTAGGGAAAGAAGAGAAATAAAGAGAATTTCCAGAAAGGGAGAGTAAGTGGCCTACAAAACAAAGGGTGACATTCTGGAAATACCCAATGTGCACGCATACTTACTTTGTGGATTATCCATGGCATTTGAAGAGGTCTCCTGGTTTCCTCGCCCCATTTTTTAAATGTCCCCTCCTTTCTTTTCTTTCTGCTTTTTTTCTTTATCTTGATTCCCTCTCCATTTTCCTCTGTTGTTGGTTGGCATATGCTTTGGGAATGTAAATTATTACTCTAGCATTAGACCAAAGCAAAAACATAATTAGAAAGTAAGATCAAAGATGCACCCTCTAATACATCTCAAGGCCAAGTATGAATGATCCTGAATGATTTGCTGTTTTATTAAATCGCTCCACATGGATAATCAAGAACTATGCCACCATATCTAATCTTGCATTAACCCCAGCAATTTCAGATGGCTAGTCTCAGCTCTCCATGTTAGTTTTATTGTTAACTCATTACAAATAGGTTCTTAGTGCAGAATCTGAATAAAACAGAGTATTTAAAAGAGCCAGACAGGAAAAAAAATGAAAAAGAATACAAAAAGCAATGAGCAGCATCCAAAGCTCTCGGGATGATTCCAGAATCATCTCTTCACTCTGGGGATAGGTGTGAGGGTTTGGGTTTTTTTTTTTTTTTTTTTTTTTTTGAGATTTATTGGGGAGGAATGATGAGGTTTGTAGTGTCACCA
>NC_034604.1:23190401-23280443 GCF_900095145.1 Mus pahari | reverse complement strand
TTTTTTTTTGGTTTTTCAAGACAGGGTTTCTCTGTACAGCCCTGGCTGTCCTGGAACTCACTCTGTAGACCAGGCTGGCTTGGAATAGGTGTGAGTTTTTAATCACAAGAGCTAGAAGACAGGGCCACTCTATTGATGCTCTGATTGCCATGGTATTCTTACTTTGATGATAAATATTTTCTTATGTTGTGATGCCTATTGAAGGTAAACTCAGCATTCCAGGGTCACTTATTTTCTGCACCTTGGTCACATGTGGGTCTTTGTGATAGTTGTTATTTACTACAAGAAGAATCTTCCCTGAAAACACTTGAAAATGTCACTAACACTCTTTTCAAAGTTCCCGGATCATTGGGGTACAGGGGCTTGAAAGACTATAAGAGCCAGAGGCAGGAGAAAACTTCAAGTGGGCAGTGTCTTATGCAGACAGCAGGGCACATGCTCAAATGATCTCACAGTGGTTGTGACAGCATCCTCAAGACCTACGCAATCTCAAACCACACAAAATCCCAAATGGAGCAAGAAGGAGATGGGAACAAAGTCTCACCCCTAACTGAGGAGCTATTGCTAATTGACAGTTTCTAAATGAAGGAATGGAAGTTTTTCTTTACGGGTCTGGTCACTGGTAGATCTAATCAGTTACTGGACGGCCACACATTTAAGAGTATGTAGTCAACACTAATAGGACTTAATGGGTATAAAATAATAATGAATGGGGAGGCAAAGGCTTGGGAGATGATGGGGGAAGAGTATAAATATGTTCAAAATATAATATATGAAATTCTGAAATACGTGTGTGTGTGTGTGTGTGTGTGTGTGTGTGCGTGCATGTGTATGTGTGTGTGTGCATTTGAATCTGTAAAAATTTTGTCCCAATGAAAAATAGAACAGTCACATATTTCCTTAAATAATGATATATATGAAATTAGGTGTAAGAGTAGGAAGACATTTGATAACTTTTAAACAGACAAACAGAATAATAAATTGAATGATACACAGAACTCAGTAATCTCAATCTTGTTTTTCAAAGATGAAGTGATGATACCCCAGACGAAAGGGACTTGATCAGGAAAATGATCTGCTTTGAGTTGTCAGAATTACTGTGAAAACTAACCATAGTGAAGACTGACGCATCTCTCCTTTCATTATCTCACCATAGTAAAACATAGCACAGACAGAAGTGTTGGAGAATATGTGAAATGTTTTAAGAAATGTAGACATTTCTTTTCAGAAGTTTTCTGAAAGCTAGGTCTAGTCAATGTGGGCTGACTCAATTTTCATAATGATTTAAGGAAGTTGATTTGATACATTCTTGACTGTCCCTTGGCTCCAATGAGTCCCAGTGACTTTGCATTTGGAAATGGCTCACCTCAAAGCATTCAAAACTCATCACACATTCCAATTTGACGTATAAGGTAATTCCTAGTTCCCAAGGCAATTTTCCCTGGGATATCTACCTATCTAGGTTGAGAGGACATTCAGATGTATACAACACTCAACAGCCCATCTGACATCAGAATATTGATTTGTCTCGATTCCAAGCCTGGGAAGCGCTACTTACACAAAATTTGTACCATCTTGGATGATAGGGGCAAATCTTACCTTGCCATCTGTTCCAGGTACTGGAAAGAGTTTGTTAGAGGAGGTTACATTCCAAAGCTGCTTAATAGAAAGGGATGGCGAGAGAGGCTTATGACTGGGCAAGGTCTTAGTCATAATTTTCACAACTTGTGAACCAAAGGAGTTGTTAAAATGATCAGGAATGTATAAAAACCACTTTGTTAACAGTAAGTAAAGCCACGAGTTTCCTTTCATCTGATTGTAACTGAAAGTTGCTATGGTTGTTCTACTTGGCAGAGATCGGTAAAGCTTGACTCATTGTTTGTTTCTTTAAAAAGTCTAGTTCAGTTTGCATTATTATCAAAAAATTTGCACTGGCTATACTCTTTAGTTATGTGGTTTGGACCACTTAACTGACCCAAATTATCCTTTTGTTTTTATGGATTAAGCTACTTATTTTAGCTGTAGAACTCTTTAAGAGGCCCTGTTGGCCCCTGGAACCTAGCTTGCCTAGCCGCAGGGAATGACACTTGATTCTCTTGACACCTTATTCACATCTGCACAGGCCCCACAAATAGAGATGCTATATATATCCAGGAGGTCAGTTAAGTGAGTCTTCAAGGAAAGCTTAGGTATAAGACATACTAGATACTTTTCTTTTGCCTTTCACAAAGCAATATTTGGAGATGACATGGAAGCTTCTCTAAATCACAACGTTGTATGAGGTTAACCTTTTGCTCTGTAAGAGTTACAATTATTAATTTTTATTATGAATTTGAAGATGGTGAATTAGAATGAATCCAAAGGATAAAGGGTCTGGGAAAAATCTAGATTGCCTTAATCAATGGAGACTAGAATCTTTCCATTGGTCATGGGCCAGGAACCACATTCCATCAAGGAATTACCAGTAGCAAGCACTTTTGTATTCCAAGGTAACTTTAGTTGATAAGAAACAAGGCTTAAGACTGTTTGAGATTGGGGTGGCTTTCTCTCCCAACTCTGGGGCTCCTTCACTTGGCAATCAATCAGATTTTGAACTAGTAGAGGCCAAAACCCATAAGTTTCCTTTCTAGGAAAGGATCAAGATTGTTAGTAGTGAATATAAATGTAAAAGGCATTCCACCAGCTTCCTTTCTGTAAATACTAGAAATGATCATCAGGGCATCCAACATGAATGACCCACTTTTACTGCTCCAATGTGTTAAAGGTATTTGACCCAGAGGAAATCTAAAGTTTCCTTGAAAATAAAATTGTTATGTTAGATAGGCAATTTATCAACACAAGATGTCTCCACTAAAAAGGTTGGGTATTGATGGTTCATGAAACACATTAACTTTATTGCATAGCAACAGGGACACCAGAAAATATTAAGCAACTCATTTTAAAAAGGTAGCTGAGTTATACTGACATGGAGATAGTAGGAGACAGAGTTATGTTTAGAGGAAGAACTAGGAACCTGTCTTCCTGCGACAGGTGAACCTGTGGCTTGTTGTCTGAATGTAAGTCTGGTAGCCAGGCAGAGAAGCATGTGCTTAGAAAAGAATCATGGGCAGAGAAGAGAAGAATGTCAAGTTCTCTATCCAAGGTAGTGGATCCATGTCTTTGTCATGAAGAAGAGAGGAAAATTAGTATAATAGGGCAGGAAAATCAAAAGATAACACCAGGAACTTCCCTTAATCTTCCTTTGTTTCCTAAGGAGCCTATGAAAGAAGCAGGAGGAATGCAGAAGTGTGCCCAACATACTTCAGCCCTGCTGCCTTGTGGACGGAGACATTGGGAAACTGAGAAGGAAAATGTCTTACACAGTGTAACATTTTTTTGCAGCCCTTTGTGAGCTGGGCATGAGTAGAGGCTTCCAAGAGATTCTGTGCCTCTCTCCATGTTGGCTCAACAGTCAACCAAGTCCTTCACAAACAGAGTTGTAAGAACAGGTAAGTCTGCCTGGGTGTGTTTACATCCCACCTCTGCCTCTGTATAAGAGAAGGAATTTAGAAGCCATGCACTGTCAAGTCCCTGCTTATACATGAAATTTTGGTAAATCACTAGGTTTCCTTACCAGAGTGTTCTCTATATGTTATCCAGAGCAAACATGCATATTAACAATGAGCGACAAAAAAAAAAAAAATTATTTACTTCAAAATTTCTCAGAAAGAGAAGTATGAACATGTATGACAAAGAGACATAGACTGAATTTTCAAGTTTGACAGTGAAACTGTTGCTGGCTCCTGTATTTATATTCATGGACATGAGTGAAGACATCAACCAAGGACTGATAGTGATGGAGATCCTAATGGTGACAAAATGATAGAACATGCCCTTTCTGAAAACTTCATTAAACTATATATTTTATTCATTTAACATTTATAAAGCACCCGTGTGCACCACTAGCATATCAAGGAAGGCAATGTGGAAGGAATATGAATCTCAAGGTCAGAATTCAATCTTTGCTAATTTTTTTCCTGGTTTTATGCCCTTACGTGTATGGCTTAATTTCTCTGAATTTCTTTCATGTATTTGTCTATAAAATGGGGATTTTAAGTACGATGCCACAAAATTACTGTAAGGTTTAAATAAATTAAAGCTTGTTTCTAATGCATCTCTGTGCTTGGTGTGTTCAATGTCTTCATGGTTTTCCTTAAACCTAAGTTGTAAAGGAAGATGTGAAGGACTTGTGAATCCTGAGACAGTTACAAAACATGTAGCTTGTGAAGCATCATCATGACCAGTTCAGAAAAGTTGCAGATTGGAGAACTAGGAATAAAATTCATCCTGTTGAAACAATCACCACTAGGATACAAGAATGGTTCGAGCTTACTGTTAACAAAGTGACAAATGATGACTCTAATATGGTCATTACAAGACAGAAGAAATAAGTTTCTATGCATCTTAACAGGGCAGAAAGGGAAATTCATGCAGGTTTCCATATTTGAATGAGATCAATAGCAGATGGAGCATTGGAGAAAACAAGTGGCAAGGGAAGGAGAGAAGAACTGAGGAGAAAGAGAAGGAGAATGGGGAGTGAGGACAGGGAGGAAGAGGAAGGTGAGAAAGTCCAGGACTGACAGAGACAGAGAGGCAGAGATCCATCCAGTCCTTAAAGTGCACTAAATAGTACATCCATAGATATATGTTCGAAATGTAAGAAACGAGCAGATAACCCTAAGTGAGGGGGAGCGAGGGAGAGAAGGAGAAAGAACAGCAGAGCAGGAAGGAGGTGAAGGAGGGAGGAGCCATGAGGACGAAGAAGAAAAGGAGGAGTAGGCCCAAGGGAGACACAAACCAGGTGAATAAAATGAGGATAAGAGTTAAACAACTTTGCAAGTCTGGCCGGGGCATTTGGAATTAATAAGCACCATTTTCTCAATGAAGGAAAGGAGCTTTGAATTAGCATCTCTCTCCTCCAGCTGGTAAACTCCAGTGTCAAGTTCCAAGTCTCAGCAATGAAAGACCATCCAGAACTTTTAACACAGGCACCTCACAAAGGATGCTCAGAAACAGCATTGGACATGTGTATATTAACGCAGAGCCAGGTGTGGCCTTGCTGGGGACAGAGTAATATGGTTCCTGTCCCTGGGATGGGGCCCCCATCGTGAGTCTCCACAAGTTTTAATGGCTGCTGTGGGCAAAAAGAAGGCAGGAATCCAGGAATCCAGGGTGTGGCTGTGTTTCAGTAGGTAAACACTGGAACCTTCAGGACAGCCCTTAAAACTATGGAAAAGAGCTCTATATACCTGAGTTTGAAAATATATACTTTCTAAACTATGCAAAACGTAAGGATGCAAGACAAATTAGGTGAGGGGCTTTAGGAATCTAAAGGAAGAAATCAGCTGCACTAGTAGTCAACTTGCTGGAAAATTACTAAGGAAGGAGATAAAGAGATTTAGGCAGTGGTGATTGCAGGAGATCCACCCAGGTAAGTTTCTTTGTTTATGCTTACAAAGTCAGATTCCTCAGTTCATGATCAGTCTATGCTAAAGCAAGGATAGGCTCAGGCACAGCAGAAATAGTAATTTCAGGGCAGGATTCCACCCAACTAGCTAGTCGTTTGTGCTTAGCAAAGACAGACAATTCTCTGAATTCTTTTGCAATTTTAAGAAAAATATATGCTTGTTCTCTCCCAAGACTCAAAGGGCTGGTGTCTAGGGTGTGTTGATTCATAATATAATCAAAAGAAAACCTGGAATAAATGACTGGATTGATATGTAAATTACTGGACTTCTGTTTTGTAGGAATTGAGCTATCCAGAGAATCTTTTAGGATTAAAAAGAGAGAGCTTCTTGGAGAACTGAGACAAGCCAGCAGGACTTGGACAGTCTTAGAATAGCAAGCAGAACAGGAACAGAGAGATCTCTTAGAATAACAAGCAAGCAGGACATGAACAGAGAGATCTCTTATAATAACAAGCAAGCAGGACATGAACAGAGAGATCTCTTAGAATAACAAGCAAGCAGAAGAGATCTCCAGATAGAAGGCAGAAGACAGAGTGAAACAAACTGAAATGGCTGTATAAAGCAGAATACAGGTCATCAACTTGGACCCGCAACTTGGCTTCAAGTCATTTGTTTGCACTGCTTCCAGATACCCCTTCTCTCAGAACCCCTTTTCAAACTGACACTAGGTCTTGGAATATTAAAAAATATGATTTTTTTTTCAGGAATTTTATTTAGATAAAAACTACATGATTTGTGAGCATGTTGAAATAAATACACTACATATTTGTATATGTTTATGTATATACTTGTGTATGTGTGTGTTCTCCAGTGCACAACAGTATATCCAAAAGAGAGACAAACAGTGGTCAAACTGGGGTAATTCTCTTTAATGCCCTTGTCCTCATCATTGTGAAAATCTGATAGATTAAAACAGTTCAATAGAATCCCAGGATTTAATGAATTCCATGGGATGGTTCTGGGGTGAAAAGCAGCAATTTTGAATTCTGTACAAGAGCAAATATTATTTGGGCAGACTTTTTAATATTTCTAGTCCTCAGATACCTAATCTTTTCCCATTTGGGGTGACAGTGAACTCAAATCAGCTATTCACAATCTGTTGGCAAGAGAAATCAAAATATATGCTTAGACAAACTTTTTTGCACATCTACACAGAGAGAAAAATAATCGAAGGAGTTCTCAGCTGGAAATATAAACTATGCTGACCATTACACCCATTCTACCTAGATATTCCTTGCTAAGCTCTGCGAGGGGGAGAATACAATACAGAGTTTACCTTGCACATGGAGAAAAATCAATTTCATAAGAGATATATCTTCATGTGTCATGATCCAGTGTATGATGGTGGCCTTTGATGTCTATTTAGCTGACAGAAAATTTACAGCCATAACTTTTAATTCCTAGAAATAAGGGCAGCAAAGATAACTTAAAAGTTAAATAGAAACCTTGTACTCACTGGGTGGCTATAATCTACTGCCAAGAGTGACCTTGAAGTTGGACATTCCTCTCTACTCAAGCACCATTAGCAGTATTTTTCAGAAAGCAAGCCATTTAGCTGGTTGACTAGGGAAAAAAAAAAAAAGCCGATAAAAATCTACTCTTGGCTACTCTCAAAATTACACTACAGTGTCTCTTCACCAGCTAGGGGTTGAAGATCACTGTATAATAAAAGTCTTTCATTGTGTAATAATATGAACACCAGCAGTAGTAATTATAAAATCAATAAATCATAATAAATATGTCCTTCTTATATAATTACTAAATGATTGCAAAACCAATATTATGCACTGGTTAAAATGGAAAAGATTCCAGTTAAAGACTTTCTATAGCATACACTATAATATGAATGTTAAACCTCTTGGAAAAATGAAGAGAAGCATTATTCTCATCAGAATTAAAACTAAATACCTTATCTTTCAAGCCACTAAAAAGTACTTGATCCATGTGAAAGTGATTTTTATATTAATATATCTGTCATCAAAATGGGTATGTACAGTAGCCCTTCCATCTTTAGTGCTTTTTGACTGATATTATTGTGTCTTTCACTCAAAGAAAATATAAACATACATATTACAATTCTTCCTAAATTAATCTAATTGACATTTTTATGACTTAAAATAAATTCCTAACCACCTGGGAAATAGTTATCATCTTTCAGCTGGACACATGAGAACAGTGGCTCCTACTGGAAGCAATAGCTGAATGTCTGTCCTGTAACAGGAGGAGTCTGTGGTCCTTGACAGAACCTCTTCTGAACTGTTCATACCCCTAAGAGGCTGCTGAAAACTTTCATTCTCTTCCATTCAATACCCAAGACTGGCCATCTAAGGGAACAGTCACATTATTACGGGAACGCTTTGACATCAGCAGACATCCTGGGTGTCTGTTCAATTTCTGGCCTAAATTTCCTGTGCTTCTGCCATGACTCTAGTTGCAACTTGGACAATATGAAAACAGCAAGAAAATGGCGGATTTATGGGATTCACCTGCAGGACAATTGTTGTCTATGGGAGGAACTGAGGCTTTTGGAAATACTTAGCAGAAATTATATTTATGTCATAGAATCTGAGAATACTTTTCAAAATTTTAAACTGCCATGAGAAATCAAGATGAGGGAAAATATATCTCAATAACAAGGGTGATGCAAAAAAAAAAAAAAAAAAAGCCAACTTCTTGCTAACCTCTTACATTTAATGCTCAGCTCTTAGACGATAAGAGAAGTGGAAATCACACACCCACTCTGTCACAATCCCTTGTGGTTCTAGAAAACTGATGTCTGCCTTAATAACATACTCTCTCAGAACAAATCTTATTGCACTTATATTGAACTTCCTCACTTTTGCGGGGTTTTGCTTAAATAAATAAATATCAAGAAAGTTGATTTTTTTTATTAGTTTCAGGTACTCCATTTTATTCTCCATTTCTTTATTTTAAAAATGTTTGACAATGTCATATATATACAAAATATGGTTTTATTTATCCTAAATCACCATCTCCTACAACTCTCATTCATGCTGACCCACATATTCTTTTTTCTCATTTTTTTATTCATTATTTTATTTATTTACCCTTCAAATGTTATCCCCCTTCTCAGTTTCCTCTCCACAAGCCCCCATCCCCTCCCCCTCCCCATACCTCTATGAGGGTACTCCCCTAGTCTCCCACCCACTCCTGCCTCAGCACCCTAGTATTCCCCTATCCTGGGTCAAGCTACCACAGGACCCTCCCATTGATAAGGCAGTCTTGTACTACATATCCACCCGGAGCAATGGGTACCATCCTGTGTACTATTTGGTTGGTGCTTTAGTCCCTGGAAGCCCTGTATTCTTAACCAGCCTTTCTCTTACTTTCTTGAGTCTTTTCCAATTCTTATACTTAGTAGGAAAAAAAAATTATAACTCAAAATGTATTTTCATGCAAAATAATTCAATCATTTCGAGTGCAGAAGCTTTTCCTACCTACATTTGAAAACCAGAAATGTGTCTCCCCGAAAGTCTTGGACACCCTCCCTTTCATATTATCAGAACTTATGCAGATTTCTGTGTTTCTGTGTATATTTACTAAAGTAGAAAGTTGCTATTTATATATTTTTCTTTTTTATTTGAATTTTGACCATATGGCAGAGATAGCTGAAGGATCCAAACAGGATGTTATAAAAATTAAAATAAAGAACAAAGTAAAAAATATATTAAGAAACAGAGTAAACATGATTTCCTAACTGTTCCTCAGCCAGGACAGTGTACTCATGCTAGTCACTTCCTTGTGCGGTGATAGACCCTGACATTACAGTTTATAAGCCTACCCATATAGAACAAATACTCCAACTCTCTTCAACTGTTGCTTACTAGAATTTTTCCATTCTTTCAGCCTGGATATAATTTCATAAAGGAACTGAACTTATAAGCTAAATGAACTGAATTTGTAAAGAATTCCAATAGACAAAGTTTAATTATTCTTATGTAGATGTTTGTTGGTTTCCATAAGCATTTTATTATGATTTTTCTTAGGGCTTTTTATTGTTACAGTAATCATAATATTAAGTGATGTTGTTGTTATAATTTTAAATATTTTCCTAACTCTTCTTCCAACCATTCTATGTTCAAGAGTTTTCTATGTTCTTTCTATTTTATACACTATAGCTCCTTTCTTCTCCTCTCTTTCCTTCTACTTCCACATTGTATACCCATTTTGTCCCAATAAAAGTCCTCCCATCTGGAATCTCTGGACACTCATAAAACTTGGAGACATATAAAGTTATGGCCCAACATGTACCTCCTTGTGAGCCATGAACCATTGCTGGCAGAGTAGAGATGTCTGACCCTGTATGTTCGTTGAGGTTCTCCAGAGATGTAGTGTCATAAGTTACCATCTATGTTGAGGTATGATTTGGGGTAGTACTGCTGTATTTGTGACCTTAGTGCTTCTACTAGCTGGTTTTATGTGTCAACTTGACACAAGCTAGAGTCATCAAAGAGAAAGAAGTCTTACCTGAGGAAATGCATTCATGAGATTCAGCTGTAGGTTATTGTCTCAATTAGTGACCAATGAGAAAAGACCTAACCTATAGTGAGTGGGTGGTGCCATCCCTGTCTGGTGGTTCTGGGTTCTATAAGAAAGCAGGCTGAGCAAACCAGGAAAGCAGGCCAGGCATGGCTTCTGCATGGGCTCCTGCCTCTAGATTTTAGCCCTTCTTGAGTTCCTGTCCTGACTTTCTTGAGTGATGGATTATGTTCTGGAAGTATAAGCTGAATAAACCCTTTTCTCTCCAACTAGCTATTTGATCTGTGTGTTTTTTCACACCTGTAGAAGCACTAACAAAGACAGTGCTCCTGTAATTTATCCTCAATAAATTTATACCCATTAAGTTATACTTAGGTGGAACTGTATCTTTCTGTGTATCATTAGTGCCCAAGCTGAGATAATAGATATTTAATTATATCTTACAAGGAGAGTCAAACAACATTCCTTCTTTTCCTCTCTCCCTTCCTTCCTTCTACTCTTGGCAAATATGCACATATGAATACACTAAACTATATCTTACTTTTACCTATCAATGTGATTATCCACATAATAATACTTTCTCTCTATAACTATCTTTCTATAATCTATTTATCTACCTATAAACAATCTTATCAATCCAACTGTTATTATTTATCATCATTAGCATCATCTAAGTATCTATCTATTCATCTAGCATCTGCCATCTATTATGTTCTATTATCTATCATCTATCTATCTATCTATCTATCTATCTATCTATCTATCTATCTATCTATCATCTAAGTATCAATTCCTCTATCTTTCATATATACCATTATATTTTTAATTATCCCCCACATACCTATCTTTTAATCACCTAGGTATGTATGTATGTATGTATGTATGTATGTATGTATGTATCTACCTACATAAATACCTACCTACATATCCTCTTTAAACTGAAAATAGCCATTAGTCTACTTGTGAAACAGAAGAATGACCTGCCTTTATCGTACTGATTTTTTTTTTTCTGGGAACTTCTATTTGTTGCCTATTCTTTTTAGAGTGCCTGCTTCCTTTCTTCTAACTATTTCCTACAAAATTAATTGTCCTCCCACCATTCATTAAAATAATTCTTACTACTGACCAATAAAATTATTTAAAATAATTTTGGGGCTCCATGGAGCTTCCTACTTTCTGTTCCAGTTTCCAGTGTTGCCTTTGAAACATATAATGTCATCTAGTTTTGTTTCTTTACGTAGAATTCTACTACTCTTGTTCAATAGATTTTTCTCATATCTGTTGTGTTTTAGTTAGTAGTTGTTAATCAAAATTGCATTTTGTAAAACTTATATCCATTCTTTCTTGTGAGAAGTAGTTATATACTACAAATTGAATTGTATTAGACTGGGATATTTCTAAGAATGTTTCATCTTTAACAAGACAACACAGCCTAGAGTAACTGTTTCAAGAATTTTGATCTACTCAGCTATTGAAATATGTAATAAAGAGATGTAGATATGGAAACTACTTATAGATGAGCCAATCTTTAGTGGGTGTTTATCATGCCATTTGGAAGATGTTGAGTGGAGCTGTCTGTGAGATTTGCAGGGAGCGATTCAGAATAGTTATTTAGTATGAGAGGAGTATGCACTAGAAAGATAAACTTTTGAATTAGCACATATATGGTTTTAAAACTGAGCCAGGATGTTATCGCTAAAGGAATCAATGTAGCTTAAGAATAAAAGAGGATTAAGGTCTGGGCCCTGGGGCATTACAATAATAAGGGATCAGGGAGAACTACAAACCAGACTGAGAAGAGGCAGCTAGTCAAATAAGAGGAAATGAAGCGTGTGGTGCCCTGAAATCAAACTAAACAACATACACAACAGAGAAGAGATTGTTCAATGTGTAGAGTGTTACTAATAGTCGAAGAAAGGTCAGGACAGAAATGAAACCATTAAGCTCATCTATATTGAGAAGAGCAAAGGGATTGGGTGTAGATATCTCCCCAAACATGCCCAGAAAGAATAAGAGAAAAAAGATTTGAGAAATGAGTTGTATCACAATGAAACCACAATTGAGAAAGTGTTTGTTTCTGAATTTCTTTTAAGTTAAGAAAGAATTGGGACTAATTCGTTCATTGAGGAAAATGCTTCAGTGAAAGCGAGTGTAGATATAGGTAAATAGTTAAATGGGGTTTTTAGAACACCCTTCTAGTAGGTACAGAGAAAAATGTTCACATATCAGGCTTAAAACTTCATTCCTTGAAAAAGCCTAATTATTCCCGTTGATTTGGTGTCTGAGAATTTGGTTTTCAGAGTTCTTAAAACTAACCAGTAGTCCCCAGAGCTGTGTCTCTAGTTGCATATGTAGCAGAGGATGGCCTAGTCGGCCATCAATGGGAGGAGAGGCCCATGGTATTGTGAAGATCATATGCCCCAGTACAAGGGAATGCCAGGGCCAGGAAGTATGAGTGGGTGGGTTAGGGAGCAGGGCAGGGGGAGAGTATAGGGGGCTTACGGGACAGCATTTGAAATATAAATGAAGAAAATGTCTTAAAAAAAAACCCCAATAACTAAAGAAAGTATCTCAACATGTCTCAAGAGGATTAAGGTCTAGGCTCAGAGGGCATCATAATAATAAGGAATCAAGAAGAAGAAGACCTGGAAGGGACAGTTACTGAAATAAATGGGAATGAAACATGTTGAGTCTCAGATGCCAACTAAACAATATATACATTTTTGAGTAAACAAAGTGACTTATGTTGAACACATTGTAAACTTCTGAGAGTAGGAGATTTTGTTGTGTCCTAGACATCATGCAAAAAAAAAGTGGCCATCTCTAAATAGAATCCTAGGATTCTGAGTATGTCTTGACCTTCCATAGTAATCAATACCTCACCATTCCTAGAGATATTAACTATATCTTTTGTAATCTGCAGGAAGCTGACATGAGGTCCTGGCTTTTCTGTATTTTGGTCCCTCTTGTTGTGTACTTCATTGCACTGTGGTAAAGTGTAACACTTACTTTAACAGGAGATGCATAAGCTCATGGGATGGTGTTCATTGAGATCTCCATGTGCTATGCAGATTATCAACAGCATGGCTGGCTTCTACATATTGATGGTGACTATTCAAATAGACTGCAATACCCTCTTTAATTGTACTCATGTAGCTCAAATCTATCACTGCACTTTATTATACAATAATGTTGTCTTGCTGAAGCATAACCTTTCTTGTTTTTTTAGTACATTGAAAAATGCCTTTGTGAGTTGAGACTTGCCTGATCTATATTTCCTTTATTTACTTCACTCTCTGTATCACTTAACAGAAATTAGAAGCATTTCAGTAGGCTTTGGTTGACTATTTTCTTTTACATCTATTAATATAGCAATTAACTCTGGATCTCTCTCTGGGTTTTGTCACAATTATCCATGACATGCAAGTCAAATCTCAATAAAGTGAAACTATTATACCACAAAGGATCATTGGTGTTGCACCATTATTCTATCTCAAAGAAATTTCCTCTTGTTCCTCTCTCTTGCACTCATGAGATAGATGTTCTCTTACTTGTATTGGATTTCTGATTGTTTTTACATTAGGTGTATTCATATCACTGATGTTAGCCCAGAAGCTCAGAATCCTTAGAAGGGGAAACAAAATACCCATGGAAGGAGTTAGTCACAGAGACAAAATTTTTAGCAGAGACTAAAGGAATGACCATCTTGAGACTGCCCCACTTGAGGATCCATTCCCTATGCAACCACCAAACCCATACACTATGGCAGATGCCAACAAAAGCTTGCTGACAGGAGTCTGATATAGCTGTCTCCTGAGAGGCTCAGCCATTGCCAGGCAAATACAGAAGTGGGTGCTCACAGTCATCCATTGGATGAAGTACAGGGTCCCCAATGAAGGAGCTAGAGAAAGTATCCAAGGAGTTGAAGGGGTTTGTAGCCCCATAGGAGGAACATCTATATGAGCTAATCAGTATCCCCAGAGCTCCTTGGAACTAAACCACCAATCAAAGAAAATACATTTTGGGACTTATGGCTTTAGCTGCATATGTTGCAGAGGATGGCCTAGTTGCTCATCAATGTGAGGAGAGGCCCTAGGTCCTGTGAATGTTCTATGCCCCAGTATAGGGGAATGCCAGGGCCTGGAATGGGAGTAGGTAGTTTGGGGAGCAGGTGGAGGGGGGAGGAGATAGGGGATTTTTGGAGGGGAAACAAGAAAAGGGGATAACATTTGAAATGTAAATAAAGAAATTATCTAATAAAAATTTAAAAGACATAAAAAATAATATTATGACCCCAAAAAAGATTCTCCTACATTACAAAACAGTGAACATCCTTGTAAGAAATCCAAGTTTCCTTTGTTCAAAACATCAAACATGAAGAGTAGAGTCTTGAGAGGTTCATTTGTCCCACACATGTAACGCTTTTGTCTTTAGACAATTTTTTTTCCTTGAACATCTGAAAATCAACCAACTGTCCATATCACTTTCTCCTGAAATACTGTATTTCAGTAACTATGATAAGACACACCTACTCACTCTTCTACTGATCTGTCAAGCTATTTACTCCAGAATTTGTTCCATGTATTCATGATATTGACCTAACATACTTGGGGTATCTGAAGTCTATTGGTTTTTCGTGAATGTGGCAAGTCATATAGGATGCTTCCTTGATAAATGTTCACCAGAGTGCAGAGTGTCTGAACGCTGTTCAGTGATCTTGCCTAGACTTGCTGATATCCTTCCTAATATCATGTAATAACTATTGACATAACTACTTCTAAGTAACATTTTTATATAAATTAATAAATTTCTCATAACACTTGAGTTATAGTTTTCTTCCCTCTGACAAGTTTTCCCTTCCTTTTTAATAATAAGTCTCTCCATCTTATTAAGATCCTTTGGATACTACTTCCCACACCCTCTTCATCACTCTTAATTGTTGCAAGAACATATCTTGGAATTCAAAAGGGTATTTTACTTATGGTTACTGGTTTATACAACACGAAAGAAACCACACAGGATAACTGCATTGGGCAGATTATGAATGCATGGAAAGTCGTGCCCTCTCAGGTATACCACCACCCTTCTTCTTGTTGAGCTCACTTCCTAGACATCCCAGAACCTCCTTCACTTTAGGGTGTCTTAACAAAATTTTGTCTGGTAAACTTGGTCAATAATCAACTCAATCTTCCTCACTTTTTGTGTTCTACAAATATTGGGACTGGAGCTCAACATTCAAGAACTTTGTCTTTCTCCAAAGCAGCCTCCATTTTATAGGTGTTTCAGAGCTTTCCCTACTATGTGCCTTTCACTCAGAAAATTCTAAAGGATTCGATTCTTTCTTGCAGGTCTCAGAGACAAAGACAACGGTACATATTTATTACCATGCCGCATCAACTACTTCTCTTGATAAACATAAGGCAAGCTATGTTTTGGATATGAGGTAATCTACCTGCCGATGGTAGAGAAAGAGAAACTGATTCTATGCTGGCTATAAGCAAGGCAGCATCTTTCTAATGGACAACAAATTCATGAAAATTAGAAGTCTGTCACTATGTGTCCATAATTCTTACTCAGTCTTCAAAGTGAATAAAACATAATACAGTAGATAAACAAGTAAATAAAGCCTACAATAAAATCTTTATTACTTTGTTCTGCCTAGAAATACTACATATGGTGTATCTTTCATTTTTTTTTCCTTTGTCCTAGTCGGTAATACCATTTTCCCTTTTGCAAAATTATCTATTAATGGGTCTCAAAATTTTCTTTTGATGAAATATTTTCATTCTTACTAATATAATTACTAAGAAAATAGATTAACATTTATTTAGGTTAGATTTCTACAGACAAGGAAAAAAGAAAACCCTTCGATAAATCTTTGGTAAAGGAATATAGTTCATTTCCCTTCTATGGTGATTATTTTTCACTGTAGCTGGACAAATTGAACTACTCTTTGAGTAATTAAAAAATCAAATTGGTGTTCAGATGGAATTTGGTTGGCTATTTCATTACAAGGACTATCAGGTCCTCACTCTTCAATAGCATTCATAAAATGAATGGGCTCATTTATAAAAACTTCCCTAAACAGCTAAGTATGTCTTTGCTGAAATATAAAAATCTGCATTGAAGAATCTTTCAGGCTAAGAAATGCATCACTCTTAGTCCACACTAAAATAATTTCTATAAATACAAGCTTTCATTACGTTTTCCCTTTTTTACCTATTTAATAGACTGTATTTACAAGGTTTGGCTGGGCTGCAGTACTATCTACGAAAATTAATCATTTTTATATTAAATTTGCAGATTGTCACTTATTTACTGGCCTGGGGGGCAAGGTGTGCTTTACTTTTCTTACCCAAATATTAAAGAACTCCCCTACAGAAAATGACTTTCTAATATTAGATATTCTAGAGAACGGAAGGGAAAGCCAGTCTTTGAACTGGAACATAAATGGTTTACGTATGTGAGGCTATGCTGGATTACACTCTGATGGAAATCAGAAAACTTAGCTGGTAAGGAGACTCTCCCCACTAAAATGACAGGATTTACACAAAATGAACTGTGTGAGTTTCCTGGATGGAGAGATACATGAAAAACGAAGCATACTGTGCATGTTCTCTAGGTTTTATAACAATGTCTTTGCTCATTGCCTATACTGTTTTGGGGGAGAGTAGAGTTGATGCTTTGTGTGTAGTGGTGGATGTGTGATACATATATAGAGTGTATGCACATGAATATGTACTGTGCGTATGTCCTGTGTTTCAAGACCCTGCATGCATTATGTGTGTATGTGGGTGAACCATATATAATATGTGTACAGGTATGTGTGCTGTATATAGTAGTAATTTGTATTTGTATGGTATACATATATGTATTTGTTGTGTGTGTGTGCTATATCTGTGGTGTATATTTGTATAGGTGTGTGTAGTAAAGTATGCAGTACATTTACATAGTGTGTATGGTGTATGTATGGTTGTGTGTGTCATGTGTTTGTATATGTATGGTGTAAAGTGTGGGTGTGTGCTTGTTTAATACGTGCATGTGTGTGTGTGTGTGTGTGTGTGTGTGTGTGTGTGTGTATGTGTGTGGCCTGTTTGGGCATATGTAATATATATCTGTGTGTATGTGTTTTTAAATAATTAATATGCATAATATTTAAAAAATATAAGTAGACATTCCTGTAACATGTTTGCTCTCCAAATAGTGAGACAAATGTGCATAGTATTGCTACCTTACTAGATTTAGGATTTTATGAGAGTTCATATTCATAGTAAATATATAATACTAAAGGTAGAGATAATAAAGTTCCAATTGATTCTCATCCGGTTTTCTCTAGCATTAACATCTTACATTATCATGATATATTTGTTCAATTAGTGAATTAATATTGATATATTGTTTTAAGTAAAATCCATATTATTCCCATTTTCACCTAATATCCTCCTCTTTCATGATGCCAGATGCACATTAATTACTCCTTACTCCCACATAGTTTGCCATTGCCTTGGAAAATGTCTCTCTTTGTCGTTGGTGTTCTTGAAAGACTATGTGAGTATTATGAAGATATTTTATAAAATAGTATAAATCCATTTAGGGTTGATTGAATATAAATCTGAGGAGCTTTTTCCATAATTATTCTGCTATGTTCTTGAAGAGAAAGAATGGACATGTTTAACATGTCATGTCAAGACTAAACAACAGCCACATGCCTAACCACCACTAAAACCAGCTTTATTCCCCTGGTGGGATCAGTCCTCCTCAGCTTTCTCATTCGTCATATTGTCATTTTTCTGACACTTTGACATCACTTTCTCTTTGGAAGGAGATCACTGGGCCCAGTATACACTTTAAGAGTGAGAAGTTATGCTCTAGTTTGCCAGTGGAGTGAAATAGATTTATTATTTGAAGATTGTTTGCATGGGGAATTATTACCCTTCCTGTTCATTATTAGTTATTTATATTGATATTATATTATTTATCTCCATTTAAAAATTTGTATTCCAACTTTATTTGTTCTGAGAATTTTCTTGTTTCCTAAATCTTATTAATATATTTTAATAATTGAGAACATTAACATTTTTATCTATCTATCTATCTATCTATCTATCTATCTATCTATCTATCTAGTGTGTGTGCATGTGCTTTATTGTGTGCATGTGTGTGTATACATATGAGTACTTGTGTACATGTATATATGCATTTGTACATTCATCTAGTATCATTATGTGCATGTTTGTGAATGTGTGTATGTGTGTGAGTAGTTGTATGTGCAGGTATGCTTGCACGTGATATCATATGCCTATGAAAGTTAGAAAACAACTTGCAGCAGAAGTTCCTCTTCTTGCTGCACATGGAATCTATGGATCAAACTCAAATCATCACACATGCCAACAAGTGAGTTTATAAACAAGCCCCAATGTAGCCTTTTAAATTTTCCTTTATTCTTTTCTGATAGTACAAAATCTTTCATTGGACAAAAATGTAGCTCAGGGATTAAAGCACTCACTGTTGCTTCGGAGGGGCTGGGTTCAGTTCCCTGTGCCAACCAACAGCCATCTGTAACTCTAGTTCCACAGGATCCTAGGCCTTCTTCATTCTCTGTAAGCACCAGGCATACATGTGTTCCACAAAAGTACCTGCAGCCAAATACTCATGCATGCAAAATAAAAATAAACAAGTCTTTAAAATCATCCTCAGGCTTATCTTGAACATTTCCTATTTTTGTTGTGATATCAGTCATGTTTTCTAATGAACTCTTACTATGTTTATTGGAAAGTAGTACTAGAAACCAAGATTGTGGCATTGTGGGTACTCATTCTTCATAGGGTGTCATTGTTAATACCTTAGTACAAGGACAGTAGATAAATAAGTAGCTTATCTAAATGCACAGATTCACAAATGTTTATGTATGTAAAAATTCATATCAAAATTAAGTTTTTCATTGCATGCTCAATGCTATTTTGTCATTAGACATAAGTTTCTGGCACACAAGTCACATGTAACAATAAGCCTTTTCTTGAGTACTTGACTAAAGGCATTCTCTGTCCATCTGTTTCCCTGTTTAGGTCAATTTCTTAAACACTTCCTACTATACAAAAATGTAGCAAACAAAAGTAGAATGTATTTGCGGATTGAACCCAGGATCAGGTGCAAAATAGACCAACACCTCCTACTCAATTATAGTCCCAGACTTCAGAATTAGAATTTTTCACCCCTCACCTACAATTAAAGCACAGACAAAACAGAATGCACACAAAGCAAGCATCATAATCTTCTCCAACTAGCACCATGAACTTGCTTAGCCTTCCCTTCCACCTCATTTCCATAGCTACTGAGGTCAAACCATTCCTACCCTGGGCCTTTCAAAAGGTCTTACCTCAATTGCAATAATTACATTCTGTATCTTGGACCTTTTGGCATCTGGTTCTCCTGTCTATGATACGTTGTTTTGATATGTAGCTCTGAATAAATACTTTCCCCCAAAATAAATTTAGGCTTACCGTTTGGGTGGGATGCAGTTCATGAAGACAGGGAAAACACAGAGTCAGTGAAAGGGCTGGTGGAAGAAGCAGGGCTTGCCTGGTATCTAACAGAATGCAGGCTAAGATATAAAGCCCAATATCTACATGCCGCCCCACCTAGTACCTCCCACAGAGAGGCCCACGTCCTAAAGATTCTACAACTTTCCAAGCATATTAGCCTATGTGTGATATCTCACTTCTTTTTCTCAACTCTTTTTTTTTTTTTAATTTTGGTTTTTTCAACTCTTGTTATAAAACTTAACTGGTTTTTGTCAAAATACGTGTTGTGATGCAGCCACATTCTGACCCTATACAGAGTAGCGCCACACCCTGTCATGTAATCAGTGATTCAACTCTGTCTTCTCTCATACTTTTATATAGTCTGTAATAGTTTCTTTTGATTTTAGACTCAATTCAAACTTAAATGAAGAAGAGATACTCATCTTGATGGATTTATGAGAGAGGACTCAGGAAGAATTAACCAAGGAGGAGAAGACCCTCCCCCAGAGGGTGCAGCACTAGATATAATATCAGAGGAAAATGCAGTGTTGCTTGCTTTGCTTCATATCAGTGGAATACATCTATCTCTGCTACTGCTACATTACAGTATTGACAGGCACCAGATTCAACTATAGAGCTGTGAAGCTTTGACGATGACCAAACTCTGTCATTAGGACCTGTTTGTGATTACTGAAGCTTCAACTTTGTGGACCAATAAGGTACTAATTCCTCAACCTTTCTGGCATACAGACTTCCAGATAGTCATGCAATACCCAGTATCATTCGGTTGTAATTAGATTTTATGCATGTATTCTGTCAAAATACTGACCTATATTATTGCATTTTGGCAGAATTGCAGAACTTTTTATTTTTTTAAATTATACAGTATATAATATTTTCAGGTTTGCATTCTGAATTCAAAGTGTGCACATGAAATCTATCTGTGTCTTATCAGAAATCCCTAGAATATAACTTTCTGTCATGGTATGCACTCATGCATGTGTGTGTGTGTGTGTGTGTGTGTGTGTCTCCATCTACTTAGTAACTTAGACTCCATATTGCTTTTATTATTTTTAGTTGATTTGCATAACAGTTTTTCAATGGATTTAAGTTCTTAGATCAGTGGCATCACAGAGTAAGGGTTGTGGAAACAGGTTTTCAAGGTAAGATACAGTGAGAAGTTTGGGTGGTAAGACTTCATTTATCTTTTCAGGAAACTGCCCAGGAGTTTTCAGAATCGACTCGACCATAAACACTTTTTGCCTGTAACAACAACAGCCATCATATGCCTTCTTTGCTAGCATTGTGTTGTCATGTTTTCTTTCTGTTAAGTGTATTCTTGGATCCTTCTGATGGTTTAATTCACAATTCTGTAATGGCAAATCATATAGAAAGCTCTAACTTGCTTATTGCAATCTGCATCTGTTGATATATGGGTTGATATATGTGGGTTGTTTTTACTAGAATTATTTTTCTATTATAGGTACTACTAAACAATCATATATATATACATATATATATATGTATATATATATGTATATGCAATATTCAAAATTATCTTTGAATAGTCATTTCATTGTTTCAACATTGTATCAGATCTTAAACTTAGTTACATCTCTCACCAAGCTACTCTTTCTTGTGTCTTATGTCTACAGCTAGAGTGTTAAAACTCATTATTTCACTTGCAATTAGCTGGAAGCAATTTTATAGTTTTGCCTTTTATGTTTAATGTTTTTTAGAGATCTAAGTTTTCTGAGCTCACTTTAAAAGCTATTGACTCAGCCTATGAAATCTGCCTTTCAGAATTCATGTGCTGGATCTTAACCCCATGTGGTAATATTTGGAAGTGGTCTTTTAATAAGATTAGGTCATGATACCCTGCCTTCATGAATGGGATACCACAGGTGTGTGTGTGTGTGTGTGTGTGTGTGTGTGTGTGTGTGTGTGTGTGTGCATGTGTGTAGCAACAATTAAAATAGGATCCTGAGTTTTAGAGAGAGGATAGAGGGGAATAGGAAGTTGAAAGCAAAGGCACTTTTCATTTCTCTGAATGTACAACAGTTATGCTTTTATTCAAACATAAATGAGTTGGGGGTATGCAGAAGCTTATCTTACAATGGTTTATCAATGAACCATTTGAAAGCTCACAAGAAATTAAAACACTGCTAATGACTGATGTTATGTCAAAGTTCCTGCAGAATTATTGTATGAAATAAGGAAGAAAGTCAAGACAAAATCAAGAAAGAGCTACAACATGGATCCTTATGAACTAATCTATAAAATTAAACCATTAATGTTGACTGTATTTTTAATAATGTAAAGTAGTCAGATAGTATACATCTCTTGATGCCATCTCTAAATTATTATTATCTGAATCCATTGAAACCAAATGCCAACCAGTCATTTCACTCATTTCTTAAGTAGAGGAAACCCAACCTACATAGAAACATGTTGACGTTACTATGAGGGTATGGACAACAGAGTTCCATAGGGCTGTGGGATCTATCAAAAAAAAGCCTGAAGAAAAACATCAGAACATCTGTTATTCTCAAGAAGCCAGTGTTTAGCTGGTGCTTGAACTGGGAATTGAAATGTGGATTTTAAGTGTTATGGTCTTTAAAGAATCTCAGATAAAATGACAGATATCTGGCAATTGGAGAAGTAATCTCGGTGCTTGCATGTGTTGGGAGTTGGTTTGGTGACTCATTTGTCTCTGACTTAATCACAATAAATGACTTAACTATATAAATTTATATATTATTAAGTAATATCAAAAAGGGCAAATAAAACCAATAACAATTACAAGAATGAAATGCTTCTACTCATTGAAATGACAAGGACAAGTAGTAGTATACTGAGCTTACGAGGTGAAATACATTGAGTTAACAAAAGACAGTAGAGAAAGTGTCCTTCCTGTACCCTGAAGACTTGGGAGGGAAAGTGGATGAGGTGGGGTGGCAGTAGAGAGAGAGGGGAACCTGATCTTGTATTGGGTGAAGGAAAAGGACTGAAGCCCTGAGGGCCAGAAGAAAGAATGGAAACAGGCAACCTCAGGAAATAGGAGGTTGGGGGCACCACCCAGAATGCACCAGACACCTGGCATGTGAGAGACTCCCAGCACTCACAGGGAGAGACCTTTAATGAAATGCCTGACAGTAAAGGGAGGGAACCTATAAAGAGCACCTCCAGCAGGAAGACAGTACATCAAGTGAGGGATGGGGTTGCTGTCCCACAGTCACAACTCTGACCCATAATTGTTCCTGTATGAAAGAATTACAGGGATGGAAATGGAGAGGAACCCGAGGAAAAGATGAGTTTAGTTTTCTAAGTAAGGAGGATATCAGCTCACAATATCTGAATGACCAAGTTTAGGGATTAAGAACACAGAAAAGAGAGACTTACATTTAAGATATAAAGCAACAAAGGTTAGGTGGGAAAGTGTGACTATAGCTGGATATGTGGAAGTTCCAAGGTGAAGTATTTAGGGGAATCAAGTGTTTTGGCAGTTGCCAGTAGCGGCCTAGTAATTATTTGAACAACTAGAGTAAAACAAGGGGAAAAAGCCTTTCTAAAATGAGAATCCTATGCATTAGTGAGTATAGTTAAATGTACCTGTAATGTACTAAAGAGTAGAACAAACACTGGGAAGAACTTTTACTTGTGAGGTTTCATATCACCAACTCACACTTCTCCTCAGTAGTTAAGTATAAACAAGATCTGTTCTATACCTAGTACAAAGTACTGCTTATGTCTCATTTCTGTAGATTATATGTAATTTATTCAGCTCTCAAATGTCTATACCCCCAGTTTATAGTGGTGATTCTCAGGTACTCAGCGATATACGTAGGGCAGAAATTTCTGCAGGTCTCCCCTTTTCACACAATGCCCATTCATTTGCCCTCCCCACACAATAGCCAGACTTCTCTGATTCACAAATACCACCAAATTTCACTTCCTATGTTTACGTTCATCTTAGGGTTTTTCATGCTCTGCTGGGCTCTACCATAACCATGGCCACCCTTGCAATGGAAAGAATTTAATAGATGCTGGCATAGAGTTCAGAGGTTCAGTCCATTGTCATCACAGCGGGAAGCATGGCGGTATGCATGCAGGTGTGATTTTGGAGAGGTAGCTCAAAGTTCCATAACTGGATCAGCAGACAGCAGGAAGAAACATTGGATCTGGCTTGGGCTTCTGAAACCCCAAACCTCATCCACCGTGACAAGGTTCCTTAAGCAAGGGCACACCTATGCGAAAAAGGCCACACCCCCTAATAGTGTCACTCCTTACAAGTCTATTAGGACCATTTCCATTCAACTACCACAGTGTTCTCTTTTCTCGGGAGACAAAGTATAGAAGAAATAATTATTGAAGTGTTAGATAGAACTTTATTACTATCGTGTGTTAATTGTTTCATTTATTTTATTTTATTTTCATAGCTAATACTTCATGTCTCTTATGATTCTTATCTTTTTAAATGATAAGTGGCCCATAAGGGACTTGAAGTGAGATGCTGAGTTCTTTTCCTTTATCTCATTAGCTTGCACTACCTGGCATATGTACTGGGCTCTTAAAAAACACTGTTGAGGACATTGTTGGCTTGATTTCCTCAGTTCAAGTTTGAGAGCATACTTCTCCAGAGAATGTTATGTTTGATTGACTGCTAGAAAATATACTGGACAGATTTTAATGATGTCAAGCCATTGATAAAGGTTTACAAGGGTCTGGGTTAACCTTTTTCATTCTTTTAAAAGGGCAGATTACCTCACAGGCCATGGTGCAAATGTCAATGACTCACTGGAAGGAACTGGGTCTAGTCAGCACATGGCTTAATCATTAACTCTAGAGTGTGCTAATGAAATATTGATCCCAATATAACACTCTTTGGGAAAGTCTATAGGTTAATATCTGCCCCCTAATTCGTGTGGGTATATTAAGATCACTGGGCTGTGAAATGTGCAGACATGGAAGTTCATGGCTATCTTTAGTCTTGTGAAAACTGTCCAGTGTAGTTGAGAGGGAGTCACCCTTGATTCTCAGATTGTGGGGATGATGTATTTAACCCCACTGAAGAGAAGAGAAACTTCATGTGAAATCTGTCTGTAAGTCTGTGTCAGACCTGCACGTGACTCATTTAATACGCTTCACAAAGACATTCATGTTTTCTGAAAGAAGAGGGTCACCATGTTCAGGCAGCTAAGTGGCATTAATATCTGACTAGCAGATGATTTGGAGGAAACTTTCAGAAAATTGGGACTACAAAACAGATGTTGGCAGGTTCTCAAGTGAATCGTACACAAGATTCATCACTTTACATTTTAAAGCCTTTAAAACAATTCCATCATCAAACTGAAACCTTTAATTGGACATGCCCATACTGTTGAACCTACGCTTTACAAAGATGACCGGAAACCTTGACCTAGAGATACTAAGTCAACATACTTTACCTGATTCTTTTTACCAATCTTTCTCTCAGACTAAAACTATTCTGCAATTGAACAAAACAAAACAAACAAACAAACCAAAAACATCTAAGAAGAAATCATTGGGCATCTAGGCAAAACGCTGATCTGTGTGGTAAATAAATAATACAACCCAGGGAAGTGTTTGACAATTCCAGTTTCTTCCATTTACCGTTGGACAAGTGTTTTACTCATCTCAATGCACAGGAATGATATTTCCTTAAGTGCATGTTGTCTAGTGCTTGTGGTCATCTATCAGTCTTTGTTTTCTTTCTGCTATAATATTAATATTAGAAGAGGTGAGCTGTAACTAGGAATCCCCTTAAATGTAAAGGGTGTCAAATTACTGGTATGCATAAAGGATTTTTTCAGGGAGAAATTCTGAATGAATATTAAAAGAGTGAGGGACATATTACACTCTCACAGAAGTAGAGGATCAGCAGAGAGTATTAGGCATGAATCACTAAACTATCTGATTAGAAACATCCTACCATATTCATGAAAATTCTGAAGTTATATGCTTTAGCTGAAACATGTATATTTTTTCAGGTAATTCCACAACTTACCATCAAATTAAACTGATATAAAAATAATCAATGATAGTCTTTGGCAATCTGTAATTCTAGTATACTGCTGTGTGGCATAATTTAACAAATTTGACTTTATAGTTAAATGGCTAGATTTTTGACAAACATATTAATTGCAAAATTTCTACTTCCAAAATGAGTGATATAGATCCAATTTCTTTTGCATTTAACTTTTGGTTTTATAATTTTTATATTGTAGATAATAGCTAACCCAAAATGTTAAAAGGGTAAACTTATATGATACGGCCAAATGCATGATACAGTATGTATGCACTAAGTGGTTTTGACAATTGGTGGATAAAATGGGGAACTTTCATACCACTTGGATCCCTTAGGGCATGGCCTCCACTCTGTACATCTATCCCCATCGAGTACTGCTTTCATATGACACACCTTTGAACACAAATAACCAGTAGATTGCTCTAGGCAGCTTTCAAAACGTTTGATCAAGTACTACATTTGTTGTATCCTAACTCTTTTGTGTCTTTTGTATGGATATGGGTTCTATTGGTTTATCTCTTTAAATATCTTAAATCCTGAAGCAATATGGAGAGATTGTCTGACATGTAGTAGGGGGTGAACTTACCCATGTGGTAAATAAGACAGGACGAAGACAAGATTTCAAATCAGGAATGAAAATTATAAAAATAGGACTTTGGTAAGTAAAAGGAGGAACTTAGTATATTTTGTTATTGTATGTTATTTGAAGGGTTAAAATCATATATATTTTTTTTTCAGTGATAAACCCACTGAATCTGGCATGAAAACTGGCTGTGAAACTCGTGGCTTTCCAGAAATTCCTCAGAGTTAATTTACATATTATTTCTGTATCTGATTACCTAATGAACTTTATGCTTAATTTTCTTTTAATATCTAGATATGGAAGTTGTATAGGGCTTATGATTGGATAGCAAAGATGGTATCGTCCTCACCCCATGGAATTAGTAACAAAGATAGTCTTAAACTATTCCTTGAAAGAGAATTTTAACATGGCAAATGCTTCTCTGAAGACTGTAGTCCATTAATGGCATGCATTGCTAATGATATTAGCAGAATAAGACTATATTTTTCAAAACTGTCACCTGTGAACTCCCAACCTTCAACTTTCTTGAACGCTGGTGGGCACCTCATGCTGCATTGTTGCAATCTGTGCTCGCATGACCCACGCAACTCTGTGCGCAACAGTAAACCCTCCTGACTCAGAAGTTCTTAAGATATGATTCTACTGACTCAGAGGCTTAAAGTGGAAAAAATGTAATTAGCACTTTTCAGCTTCAAAGGAGATTATAAACACTGGCTAATTAAACTTCCCAACACCTCCCTGGTACAAATGCATCTTTTCCCCCCTTTCTGGACAGGTTAGGGTATCTATTTAAAGCAGAAGCATACAGCTGCTCTTCTCCTGCAGGGCAGCAATGAAATCTCTCTCCACTCAGCAGGAGTTTAGACAGAGTTAAGTTTAATCAAACATTTAATCACCATCATTTTACTTACTTAAAAAAAAAAAAAAAAATGTGCCTTGCTTTGTGTTCTGTGGCCAGAGGAAAGAAGAGTGTCTGACTCTCAGGAGCTCCTGTCTTTAGAGAATTTAACATGAGTAGACAGGACATGAAAAGCTTGGAGTAAAGTACTGCAAATAAGAATGTAATCGAGAGTGAAACCTTTCCGTCTCAGGTTAGTATTTTGTCGTCCATGGAAGCATTGTGATAAGATCTTTCTGGAATGCAAATCTAAATCGCATTCACCTTCTGGTTGTATTACTTTTGTGATTTTTCATAACTAAAGGATTAATTTCAAATAATTTGCTAACCTTTTTTGGTGCTGGCTACCATGTACCTGTCTGGCTAATGTCCCCTCACATATAACTTCTTCAGTGAGCTGCCTCCTCAATCAGTGAGTACCAAATCCACTGTATGGTGGGATTTTGTACTGCCAGCACGCCTGACAATCCTGTTACACAATGTTTGCCCAGAATGTTTTCTACCTCACTTCTCATGGGTTCATTTCCTATCCTCAAGAACCTATAACATATCCCCTGAGATATTTTCTAAGCCCATCTTTCTGTCACTTCTTATTCCTCTGAATCCACAAATCAGTTTCAAAAGATAAAATATAAAATGATTATAACCAAATACTGGCTCTAAGCAGAAATCAAAATAATTGATTCCATATTCCAATCACTTATTTTATATATAATACATACTGTCATACTCATATATGCTAACTCATAAAAGACAGAATATAAGGCTGCAGTTATTCTCATGTTTGTGGATTTTGAGCTGAACAAAGCAGAATGACAGCCACTCCTAGGCCCTGATTGTTTTCTGCATGTTTCTTCCCAATCCCTTCCCTCTTTGCTGGACTCCAGTCTTGCTGATGTACTGGCCCATCCCCAGGCCCTTATGCTTAATGTTTTTTTCCAGTCTAGGACTTACACATTCCCAGACCAGTACTAACTCAGCTTCAGAGACAAAGTGACCTGTCAGGTCACATCATGTTCCTGAACTAGATGCTGACTACATTTCCTATGCTGTCATTGAAATACTACATATCTAGAGTGTAGCATTCTTTGCCTTGTCTTTACTTTTTGTCGGAGCCACCGAATGATGAACTTGTTCCCATGAGTTATTGATCTTACAAATATTCTGGTGCTCTAAATGTCTTTATGACTGGTAATTTCTATTTGATTTTAAACAAGTTAGTAGAAATAATTGATGATATACAGATGTCGGCTTTGATAGTGTTAGGCTGTTTGATGGAAGAAATGTGTTGAATTTCTCTTTGGGTGGTAGGAATTAGGTAGGATGTAGAAGGGGGAGATCCGGTTCCATCTTGAAGAGCAAGCAACAGAGACAGATACAGTAATTGGTGTAGTTCCTAGAAGGTTTCTTGTAGACCCTGCCTTATTTTTACAAGCGTATGCTTGATGTGAGTTGTTTCAGAAAATGTAAATTAGAGTATGCTGAAGAAAGTAAAGAGAGCTAAGACAGATACATTTTGTTAGTTAATTGAGGCAAGTTCTCTAATCTTCTTTCCTAAATTAAGGAATAGATTAATCTTCACACACTCAAGAGTGTGATCCTTTTGGTTTGCAATGCTTTTATAATAAAGTTTAAAAATAAATTGAAAACAATCAAAATGCATTCTAAATTGGTCAGTATTCAAAGAAGGCATCTTGGCTTTATGTTCTTTCATGCTGTGGCTTCGCCATGTGCTGAAGGGACAGAATGTTTGATAAAGTTATCACTGACTCTTACGTGTTTGGATTCAGACTGGCTCAGTAGCTCTCAATGAATAGGAAAGCAATAGACATTAGAACCAGGCTGGAAAGAGCTTACAAGCACCTCCACTCACATTCTTCTGCTCAGAACTCAGTCCTATGGACATGTCCCAAAAGAATCTGGGAAACATTTACCCTGTGCTGTTTGGAGAAAAGATACTTGAGAAACAAGGAAATTCTATAAGTTTCTACTCTGCCCACAATAAGCATTGCTTCATGTAATCCAGAACAGGAAATAAGTATGATATCCTGGAATATTAGTAGCAGTATCCAAAGGGTATTTGAGGAAGACTGAAGTGCTATCAGTACCGTGGAGAGAAAAATGACACTGAGGAGAAAAGCAGAGGAAAAATGCATATTTTCTTCAAGCTTATTAAAAATATCTCAATACTAACACTTACCATGGATAAGATTTTAGGAAACAGAAGGTGTCATTTCACTTTCCAGTTTGATGAATCCCTCCTGTCCTGGTGCATTGTCGTTCAAGAAAAGATTAATGAGTTTAATTAAAATACAAGTCATACCTGGAACTTCAGGAACTGTACTCAGATCTACACCACAGCAATGTCTGACATTTTAGGGAAGTTGGTGGTTTGTTAATGGGTACAGACACACATTAACACCTGGTGGAATGTATCTCCTGGAAACTGGATGATAACTCATGTGAGTAACTTCTCTCCTTCCTCCATGTGAGTCTCAGGGATCATCATACTTAAGACATCGGGCACAGCGATGGCTATCTTTACCTACTGAGCCATATTGCCTAGCATTTGGCATCCTTACAGGATTTTGATTTATAGCAGGAATGAACATGTGGTAATTACACGTGTATACATACATGTAAGCAAATTTGTTATTTGTACTGCCTGCATGTATACATGTGTGTTCTGTACTATATAGGACTCACATTCCAAGTAGCACAATGTAGTAAGATGGTAGCAGGTAAAGAATTCACACATCCAATATATACAAAGAGCTCAAGAAACTGGACTCCAAAAACTCAAATAAACCCATTAAAAAATGGGGTACAGAGCTAAATAAAGAACTCTCAACTGAGGAATATCGAATGGTTGAGAAACACCTAAAAAAATGTTCAACATCCTTAGCCATCAGGGAAATGCAAATCAAAACAACCCTGAGATTCCATCTCACACCAGTCAGAATGGCCAAGATTAAAGATTCAGGTGACAGCAGATGCTGGCGAGGTTGTGGAGAAATAGGAACACTCCTCTATTGCTGGTGGGATTGCAAGCTTGTTCAACCACTCTGGAAATCAGTCTGGCGGTTCCTCAGAAAATTAGACATAGTACTACCGGAAATACCTCTTCTGGGCATATACCCAGAAGATCTTCCAACTGGTAATAAGGACACTTGCTCCACTATGTTCATAGCAGCCTTATTTATAATAGCCAGAAGATGGAAAGAACCCAGATATCCCTCAACAGAGGAATGGATACAGAAACTGTGGTACATTTACACAATGGAGTACTACTCAGCCATTAAAAACAATGAATTTATGAAATTCTTGGGCAAATGGATGTATTTGGAGGATATCATCCTTAGTGAGGTAACCCTGCTTGTGGACGTTGTACATCGTGGTGCGCACTAGGCTCCGCACCACGATGTACAACGTCCACAAGCAGGTACATTTACACAATGGAGTACTACTCAGCCATTAAAAACAATGAATTTATGAAATTCTTGGGCAAATGGATGTATNTGGAGGATATCATCCTTAGTGAGGTAACCCAATCACAAAAGAAGTCACTAGATATGTACTCACTGATAAGCGGATATTAGCCCAGAAACTTGGAATATCCAAGACACATTATGGAAAACAGAAGAAAATCAAGAAGGATGACCATTTGTGGATACTTCATTCCTCCTTAGAATAAGGAACATAACTCTCATGAAAGGATATAGGNACAGAGACAAAATTTAGAGCTAAGATGAAAGGATGGACTATCCAGAGAGTACCCCATTCGGGAGTCCATCCCATCATCAGCCACCAAACCTAGATACTAATGCTCATGCCAGCAAGATACTGCTGAAGGGACCCTGATATTGCGGCCTCTTGTGAGGCTATGCCAGTGCCTGGTCAACACCGAAATGGATGCTCACAGCCAGCTACTGGATGGAACACAGGGTCCCCAATGGAGGAACTAGAGAAAGTACCCAAGTACCTGAAGGGGGCTGCAACCCTGTAGGTGGAACAACAACAGGAACTAACCAGTACCCCCGGGGTTTGTGTTTTCTGGCTGCATATGTAGCAGAAGATGACCTAATCGGCCATCAGTGGGAATAGAGGNTCCTTGGTCTTCCAAACTCTATATGACCTAGCACAAGGCAAGGCCTGGGCCAAGTAGTGGGAGTGGGTGGGTAGGGGAACAGAGGTGGGGGGAGGGGTATGGGAAACTTTCGGGATAGCATTTGAAATGTAAATAAAGAAAATAATAATAAAAAAGAAAAAAATGGGGAAAAAAAAAAAAAAGAATTCACTACTTTTCAGGAAGTAGAGACTTCCTCTTCAAATGCCTAAAATTATAATTTGTAAATGGTTGGTTTAAGAAAAGACCTTGATTTGTTTCCTTGTATGGAATACAGTTGTGTAATACTTCCCAGCTGGACTTTGTGCTTGGTGGTTCTGCTCCGGATTCTTACCTCTCAGCTCTCAGTGAACAAAGCTGCAGTCACTGAGGAATGGGCCTAGGCACTGCACTTTAAGTAATCCTATGCCCCCTTTTGTCTTTTGTTCTGCTTTGAACATTTGAGTATTGTTGTTGTTGTTGACTCTTTGTGTTTTCCTTAGCCATTGATAAAATTTTCTCTCCCAGTCTCTTCACCAAACTCTGAGCTTTGCACTATATTTCTAGTGTTCATCTAGAGAACAGTGAGATTTGCTGATAAGCAGAAAAAGTGCCGCCACTCTGAGTAATTAGTAACGTCCTATCTAAAATAAGGCAAAAGGACTTTAATATAACTCCATGATTCAACACTGGTCTAACACTGAAGACTCCCAGGGTTCAATTCTCAATGTTGCAAAGATAAATAAATAAAAATGACAAAATGAATATTAATCTCTGGTCTCCCGTCTAGCCATTTCTATAGCCATGTTGGAAGCTAGCTTTCTTAAGAGCATCTCACTGATGGAGGATTCATTCCCCAACCCCCAGGAACACAAATAATCCTATGCATGAAGCATATATCTTCTATTAACATGATTCAGAGCCTCCTCCTTGAGGAATATTAAAACCGGCATCCTTGTGTGAAGGAGCATTTTGACTTATTATAGAGGCAGATTACATTTCAAAGGTCATCAAATTAGTGGGATGAACTTGGACCTATTTGAACCACCTGGAATAACATCAACTAATCCCAAATATATTATCCTTGATCCCCAAATCTCTCCTGTGATAGAAATGGAGTAAGAGGTAGGTCTTAGAATTAGCTTCCTTCGACCCACTCAGGGACAGAGCTTTGGGATATTAATGGCAAATTAGGTACTCATTATGACATGAGCCATTAATTCCTTGGAGGATTTTAATACCTAGAAGATTCAAAGGAAATCCCAACCAGCTGTGGTCTTTTGTACCAAACATCCTAGCATTTTGTTGGAAATTTGTGTGGACCACATCAAGTCTTACAACTATTGTCTAACAGTAGTATAGTTATCATGTCTTGATATAACATAATAATAGATTATATTGTTAAATGTTATATAATATATATTGTGTTATATAATAATGTGCTATTATAATATAATATAATGTCTTGCTATAAGCTGCATTCCTTACATTTTATTGTAAATCAGATCCATTGGTTGACAGTGAAAGAGGCAATGACTTGCAATGTACATTTTTTCCAGGATATCCAGCATAGAAAAACCAACTCTGAAGATGTGGGATTGGTTTCACAAACAGGCAATTTCATTAGGCCTAGGGTTCCTCTGAAGATGATGGCTGATTGATTAGGCTAGAGTCCACTGGGTTTTAGAACTCCAGAGAAATAAGAAGAGAAACAATGGAGAGTTTACAATAATTGAGGTGGTGTCAAAAAGGAACACACTCGAAGGCTGAGCAAGGTCTCAAACCAGCCTTATGCCAAGCTACCACTTAGCTCTCTACTCTTCCTTGACGTCTGAGTCATCTTGTGCTACCACTGATAGCTGTCGGCTACAGCCAGTCTTAGCGAAAGGAGATCTTGATGAAAGAATGCAAGTTGAGAGACAGTAGGAACTACTGAAGGTCTTTCAGTAGCAAGAGGCTCACGATAAATAAGCCATCATAACAGGAGACCTTCTTTTCTAGACTTTTATCAATTTTATAGCAAAAAAAAACCAAAACCAAAACCAAAAACAAACAACAATTGGCTAATCCACTATCTGTGTTTTAATATCTAGCTAATGAGACTGCTCTGCCTAGTTGATTACACCCTTATTTAAGCTTGACCTGGTTCTTTGGTGAAGTCCTAGTGAGTTACACATAAAATTATCAAATGTAAAATTTTTCCATCAAAGTCCTGGGGTTTCTCAGATTAGCCTGCAAGAAGGTGTTTCACCTTCCTTAAAAATAAACATGCATGTAAACTAAGGTTGTCTTTATCTAATTAAACTTACACAAAGAGATACAAATCTGTGTAAATCAGTCCTCGTCATACACTTTGCTGGATTCTCTCAATTATTTCTATATTACACTGGGGTCCTAAACGATCCTAGGTGTAGGAAAATGGAGGAATTTCTTCTTCTTTTCTCAGCTTATGCTGGCTACCATGCTGTCCCCCTTGCCTTTTTTTTTTTCCTCCGAATGTGTGCAGATGACATATGTATATATAAATATAAAAGAAGCCCATTTCTTTCCAATAGATCCCTAGTGGGCACTGTGTTTTTACCCTTAGGTCAATTTAGCCTTGAGCTCAATTTTCCTCAGCTGAGTGATCATCTTGATAAATTTCTTAGGGCTTGATCCCTAGAGAATTTTCTTAAATCTAATTTTATTAAAACTCTAGGATTTGAAACCCTTGTTTGCATAATTATCTATGTTAAGTATTTCTACCTGTTTCTTTGGAGACTTTTCAAGTAAATGCTAGTTTTTTTTTTTTTTTTTTTTTTTTTTTTCCATGTTAGGATTTTAGACTTCCTCTTCAAGCCAGGAGAAATGTAACAGTAAGAAGACAGTAGTGTGTGTGTGTGTGTGTGTGTGTGTGTGTGTGTGTGTGTGTGTGTGTGTGTAAAATTAGCCAAAGAGCTGCATAAAACATATTCTGATGGTCAGAGAAACAGGGTGTCAGTTTGTGCCATGTTAGAATATTAGGTTAGGAATTTCTCTTTTTAGAGTACTGACACCTGAGTTATTAAATCGTACACAGTGCTGGAAAATCAAGGATGATTATTTTATCTAAACTACTTCTAAGTTTCCAAAATTGCTTACATTTAAAATAGGATCATGCTGTCATTCCAGACATCTTGATGCTACTTTTCCACACCTAGAAATCTAGAAGCTGCTTCTTACCTGTTGTGTGACAAACACTGAGGTCAGAGGTCTGAAAGCCTTAACTGCTCACAGAGATTGAGCCAGCCTGTGATTCAGTTCCTGTACTTGTCAATTTAAAAGTCAAGGATCTGAAACTTTTCTGTCAAGAAAACTATGCTACCAAGACTCAATGGGGATGACCTTAATCAAAATACCCAACAGGGGAGATGGAACCTGAAGAGACTGCCTTTAGTAGATAGACAGAACTCCTTGTGGAGGGATTGGGTGACCAACCCACCTTCAAATTTTTGATCCAGAATTGTTCCTGTCAAAGAAATGCAGAAACAAAACTGGAAAACAGACTGAAGGTAAGGCCATCCAGTGGCCAGCCCAACTTGGGAATCCATCTCATGACCAGGCTCCAAACCCTGACACTATTCCTGATGCTAATTTTTGCTGGCAAACTGTAGCCTAGCATGGTTACTAGCATAGCCTCTGAGAGGCTCTACCAGCAGCTGACTGAAACAGATGCAGATACTTACAACCAACCATTTCACTGAGGTCAGGGACCCCTATGGAGTTAGAGGAAGCGCTGATGGAGCCGAAGGGGGTGGCAACCCCATAGAAAGACCAAATGTCTCAAATAAACTGGACCCCTGGGAACTGCCAGAGACTAAGCTACCAACCAAAGAGCATACATGGCCTGGTCCATGGCTCCCAGCACATTTGTAACATAGGACTGCCTTGTCTGGCTTCAGTGGGAGAGGATGCCCTCAGTGGGAGAGGATGCACCTAATCCTGTAGAGATTTGATGCCCCAGGGAATGGGGATGCCTATGCCAGCACAGAGAGGGGATGGGTGTTGAGTAGAGCATCTGCTCAGAGGCAAAGGGTATGGTAGGTGGAGTAAAGAACACTGGGTGGGGAACCTGGATGAGGGGCAATATTTGGAATATAAATAAATAAAATAACCAGTTTTTAAAAAAATGAACTGAAAGATCCATGGCTTTTGGAAAAAACAAACAAACAAAAACAACAACAAAAAACCCAACCGAACAGAAAAACAATGTGAGGTGAGCTAAGTGCCCTGGATAGGTGCTGTCTTTTTAATGCCTTAACTCCCAGAGCTTCTTGCAGTCTGCTTTGTCCTGTTACCATATCGTTGGTACCACTTCTGAAATTCCACTGCAGTATTTTCATATATTCACTAACAATGCTCAACAGTCACTTTGTTAGCAATTCTGTTCAAGGCCATGGCATCCCTGCTGAATACTCTTCCACTACTTTACAGAGCAACACATGCTTCAGCTCCTGATTGTTGTCACCACTGTGTGCTGCCCCAACTCTTCCCAGATGCCAGCTCTCTTCCTTGAGTTATGTGGTTGCACTAGGGCAGCAGTCCTCAACCTGTGAGTTACCGCCCCTTTCAGGGTCAAACAGATATTTACATTATGACTCATAACAGTAGCAACATTACAGTTATAAAGTAGCAACAAAATAATTGTACAGCTGGGGATCATCAAAACATGAGGAACTTTGTGAAAGGGTCACAGTATTAGGAAGGTTGAGAATCACTGCACTGGGCAGTAAGAATTTCTTTGGTCAATGGTGATTTCCTGAGTACAAGTATCTTTATAGGTCATCTTGATCCTATCAGCTACTGTGATTTCCCATATACCAGTGTTTTCCTGGAAAAAATTTTACCACGTTTAAATCACCATTTATGATGCAAGATTATGTTTGAGATACTTTTCTGTGACACATAAATGTGCCAAATCAGGTATGGCCTTGTTAGGAACAGAATGATATGGTTCTTGCCCCTGGGACAAGTCCAGCAGGCATGGGACTCCAAGAGTGTCAATGACTGCCAGAGAAATAAGGCTTCTTTGTGTAATAATGTACATAATTTATAGTTCTTCCCTCAAGAAATATCCTCCCCGTTACCTTTAATGACTCTACGACAATCAGAGACAACAGGAGTCTAGGAAGTGAAGGTGATGCTATTGTCTCAGCAAAAAAGCTGAGACCTTCAGGACAGCCCTTAAGGGTATGGAAAAGAACTCTAAAAACATAAGTTAAAAAATAAATAATTTCATAAGTATGCAAAAATATAAAGATATAATGTGAATTGTATAAAGGGCTTTAGAGATCTTAAGGGACAGAGGCAGTTATACTATGAGTCAGTTTGTCAGAAAGATACTAAGAACAGGGATATAACATTTAGGGAGTGGTGGTTGCAGGAGATCCCACCCAGCCAAGTTTTTGTTTGTTTGTTTGTTTGTTTATGCTTACAAAGACAAACAAATCCTTTGTTTGAGGTTATTCTGGGACTCAGCAAAGTTAGTCCCAGTTCTGGCAGAAATGGTGATTTCAGGACAGTGTCCCACCCAGTTAGTTTATTGTCTGTATTTAACAAAGGCAGGTAGATATCTGAATTGTTTTGCAATGTTAAAAGAAAATATGTGCTTGCTGTCTCCTAAGAATTAAGGGGCTCAAGTCACAGGATGCTGATTCAGAGGATAATCAAAAGGTAACCTGGAACAAATAACTGAATTGATACATAAATAAAAAACTGGGCATTTGGTCTTCATGAAATGAGCTAGCAGAAGGTGATAGCAGTTCTTTAGAATTTTTTCTCTAGCAAGAGGTGAAGAGTCTAGAGGTCTCTGGAGAGGGAAAACAGCTCTTCAAGGGATTTTTTTTTTTCTAACAGGATTTCTGACTTTGGTCAGAAAAATCCATGAATGCTGTCTGAAAAGGGAACACAACTCTTTTAATTTTTTTTTATGGGAGTTATTTTCCACACCCATAAGTCCTGTCATGAAGATCTCAGCTTTTACCATTTTGCTGAGACTTTTGCCACACCTAGGCCTCCCAAGACTCCTGCTGTCTGTGATTATTATAGAGTGTTTAATGTTAACAAGGAGGACATTCCTTGAAGGAGGAATGTAAATATATATATATAGTGTTATTCAAACATGCTTTACACCCATGGCAGCCATCAACACTTCTGTAGGTCCATTTCTGTCTCAGGAGCAGGAACCATGTCATTTTGTCCCAACTAAGGCCATTTTGGAGTCAACATAAATATTTATTTTACTAGAGTGCATGGCTAGCATCACTTTCCAAATTGCTCAGCATCTGGAGATTCAAGCTATACCAGACTTTGGTGAAGAGTCTTTTTTGAAATTATATACATGTTAATTCATGCATTTCTTAGACCATGAAATACAATGCTTCTTGAGGAAGGAGGAGAGAATTTGGAGTGAGCCTGTTCTAGCATTCAAATCTACTCTTACTCTAAGCAACTCTAGAACACTGAATTAGCCCCTTGGTACCTTTGGAATTCCTCACTTTTTTAACCATTAAATTTGGGGTTATATAAACCTTAAAAGGTCATCTTGAGTATTTCATAAGAAAATATTGATCAAGGACAATGCTGGCTAAGTGGCTAAATAAGTAACATTATTATTACTTTTATTTATTGTTATTATTAGCTGTGTTTCCCTGAAGCATTCTATGAGCCTTTTTCTGAGTACAATGATAGCAGCTTGGATAGACATAGTCGCAGCAATGCTCTCATTTACTATCATGGAGCTCCAGATACAGGAAACTAGATAGCATGGGTCAAAAAAAAAATCACTTTTGAGAAATAAATATCAGTGGGGGAATTCTGTGGCTATGACCCCATTGGTCAGTTGGGTTTTAATAACATTGCCAATGTGATCTCTAGAAGCTTTACCTGAGTAAGCTTAGCCTCAGAATCCAATTAACCCTCCCCCACGCCATCACACCAGCCAGCATGGAAATGGGCCGTTTTATTATAAACTAATTACTATTCACTTTTTATCAGCCAACAAATCGATTTGTGTAGGACCTTTTAAAATTCAGGAACTGCAGGATGAATTTGTTGAAACAAAGAAGGTCATTAGGAAGTCCTATCACCCATCCTCAGCTCTCTCTTGGGTTTTAATTATTCCAGGCACAAGGAGATAGTGAAAGAAGGCAGGTCACTGGGGTCTAGGTAGTTTGAGTCCTCTGTGCTTGGTCTTCCTAAACTTCTGTCAGCTATATGACCTTCCTTCTTCCTTTAAGACATAGCAGTGATGGCAGGAGACCAGGAAACACCATTCTCCTCTAGTCATCCTCAATTAACCATAGGTATACCTTCCTCTGCACAGCTTGCAGAGTTGATGAATCCTTGGGAGTAGATGCATTGCTCTAGACCAAGCTGAATTGTCTTCACAATAACCTCTGAAGACAGTAACTTGGGTATATAACTGTTTGGTACCTCAAAAACAGAGGCAAGTTCTACCAGCATGAGGATACTTTAATTATAGAGAAATCCATAAATGTTAACGTGATACCCTCTAGCTATACTATATAACTTATCATCATTCCTGTTCTTTCTCCTCCATTTGTACTAGACTATTACACTTTACAATTTTTATTGTTTATCTCTCACTTAATTTCAGTAATTTAGATTTATAATTATAGTACCAACACATTTTTGTTTCACTTACATTTTCCATTATTTTCCTGTTAAAATATATAATGATGACTCTCTCTTGCTTGATGAACAATACTAGACACTTGGTATTTTTTTTTTAAATCTCACAATACATTAGGTTTGAACTTTATATTTCTCCAATGTGTGATGAACAGAAATGAATTTCTCAATATTAAATTGATTAGTTTCCTCAAGTGTTTAAAATTATTATTTTTAAATTACAGGTATTATGACCAAGTTAGTCCATTCACAAGTCTTAAACAATCAAAAGACCTGGGATATGCATGGTGTCCTTATAAATCCTGATCTGCCATGCATATTTTAGTTGTAAGTAAGTGCAATCAGGCACCTTCATCGGTGCAATGATTGTGTCTCTTCACAAAATTCTGTGGGAATTTCTTTTGAGAGGATTGCTACTATAAAACAGTCTTAGCATATATGAGAGTTGTGGCATAGATTGATTGTGACAACCCTAACAATCTTGAGTGACTCAGACACCATCTACTTAATTTTACATCTCATCCAATTTGGGGATGAAATGTAATTTGGTACTTTTGAAGTTTGGAATTAATGGAAGCAGACTCTGAGCCTGCCTAGAAGTCAGGATGCTCATGCCAAGCCTCTGGGATCCTGTGGGTTTCCTATGAATCAGAGAGAAACTGAAGGTTCTAAACAGTTTCTGCCTTTCTTTCCAGTGTCTCATGCCTTACACTGTAAACCGCCATTTGTGTTAACCTTCGGTTACTCTGATAAAATGTCAAGGGACTCAATTCATAAGGAAGAAAGGTGTGTTTTAGCTCACTGCACCATATCTGATCTGTGTTTTCCTGGATCCATTGTCGATGGACTCATGGAAGACAAAAATGAGCAAGAAAACAGGTATGTTGTAACACTCAGTTCAAAGGATGCCCCTGATGATCTTCCACCATGCACTGAAGTCTGCAGGCTCCACTACCTTCCTACAGTGTCCATGCTGGAACCAAGCCTTTTGCTCATGGGAGATGGTGGTCCCAAACCAAAGGAAAGAACATTTTTCTTTAGTTGCAAACTAACCCCTGGCACAACTAAATTAACAGTTTGTTTGAGTTTTGTGGTAACACTGACACCTTTTTTTTTTTTTTTTGTCTCCCTGATGTTTTGTACTCATGCCTCTGAATATGCTATTGTTTTATCCATTGTTTTTGCTTGGTTGGTTTTTGTTTTGTTTTTCCTTTTTTCATTTTCATTTTGCTTGTTTCTAAAAGTTCAGTGAGAAAACCAGAAGCAGGAAGAGAATATGGCAAAGCATAAGATTTCCTAACAGTGGGAAGGGGGACCTCACTCCTGTGACCAGTGAAATGGAGCATGATAACTGTAAGACAGCAACCCTGAAAGATCTCTCCATATACTCCTGGGTTATATTTGAAAAAAAAAAAAAAAAAAAAAGAACTAGTGTTTGTCCATCATGTGGCATTCACTGTATGTTTTCTTTCTCTTAGGTCCCTCTGGGTCATTGGTCTTAGAGAAGAAATGTCTTTAAACTTATGCAAGGGCTTCAAGTATCATCCATTCTCTCTAGTAACATGTGTTTTATGGTTCTCTTTCTAAAGCTATTCATAAATACTTTGCTGCTCATACATAGCATATACCTTCAGAATATTATATTAACCATAGAGTTATTAATCAAATATCTATGTTGTGCTAGGCTTTGTGCTATTTACATTATGTTGGCCATTTAAAATTTTAGGAAAACTATTTTATAATGGAAATATTTTCAAGTCCATATTACTTATACTAAAATTTTATGCTAGGTGTCCAAGTCACATGTTTTGTTGTTGTTTGTGTGTTTGTTTTTTAATCAACTTTCCAAAAGCAAAGTCATCTGGTGAAAGAAAACTCACCTGAGAAAATACCTCCATCAAATGGCCTTTTGACATGTCTATGGTGTATTTTTCTTTAGTGATGTTGGGCAGGGACATCTCATTGTGGCCACTGCCATCACTGGGCAGGTAGTTTTCAGTTGTATAAGAAAGCAGGCTGAACAATTCATGACTAGATTTTCACTGTCACTTCTACCAACAGACTGCAGGATGTCTTACGTCATGTGGTATGTGGATACATGGAAAAATGTAACATAACTCAATGCAGATAAGGATAAATAAACATTTTAAAAAGTGAAAAACATAGCCGGGCATGGTGGCGCACGCCTTTAATCCCAGCACTTGGGAGGCAGAGAGGTAGGTGAATTTCTGAGTTCAAGGCCAGCCTGGTCTGCAGAGTTAGTTCCAGGACAGCCAGGGCTACACAGAGGAAACCCTGTCTCGAAAAACAAAAAAAGCAAAACAAAACAAACAAACAAAAAAAAGTGAAAAAACATCACCATTGCCTTTATAAACGGTTATATACATAACAATTTATATATGTTCATGTATATATATGTCCATTTATATATATGTATTATATTAATGGACATATATAATATTAATATATATTATATTAATGGACATACATATACATGAATATATATATATATATATATATATATATATATAGAGAGAGAGAGAGAGAGAGAGAGAGAGAGAGAGAGAGAGAGAGAGACAGATATATACACACTCAAATATACACATATATTTGTTCAGGCATCACGGCTACCCTGGATAAGGGTTGTCAGAAACTTGAAAACTCTAGAACTCTCTTACCCCTAAAAACACATTCCAAGTTTCTTTTAGATGACGCCAACTTCTCATCATCAGTGTTTTCTCCCTAAATCAGTTTTCAAATGTAATAAATACTTAACACTTCAAGCTTTAAATCCTATGAGTTTATGTCCAGAAAACGAGCTTATTAAACATGTGGATAAATTCTTTCAAACACAGACTTGCCAGATTATTATTTTTAATTTTGAAAACATCCTCAATAGACCTAGTTGAAAAGGAGAAGAATTGGTTGACCTTGGAGACACACATACACTCTCCTCTGACCACACTGGCCAAAAGGAAGAGCATTTTCTCAGAAGTTTCATAATAGGAATAGTAGGAAGAATATTTAGCTGGGTTTGTTTTATGGTTTAAGGGTCTTTTTTTTAATGTGGGAAGGTTGGCTGTATTGGCACCTTACATAATTCTGTGGTTCCCTTAAAAGTATGACATTTCTTGCTTTCTACTAATTTCATCTAGGAACTGAAGCACAATGTTTTGGGTTTCTTCATGCTGAAGCCCTGGACATATCTCCCTCATGTCAATTAGCTTCTGTCTTTATTTAAGTAAATGGAGATCCGCTAAGGAATGTATTCCCTACTAAACAGCCATTCTGTATAGCTCCTGGCTTCCTGGTTTTAGATTAATCTCATTTGATGCATTCCTACCTTCTTTTCCCTTCTCTCTCTTCAAACCTCCCCCCTCCCTATGCTGAGGCCTCTCTATTAAAAGTTGTTAATATTTTAACATTTGCTCCAGTTTTAGGAGACAAAGCATGTATTTGGCCTACAATTCTAGGTTAGAGTCCACCAACTTGAGAAAGTTAAGGCAAGAATTTAAGTAGCTAATCACATCATAGCCACAGACAAGGGTAAAGAGAATAAATGCAGTTTGCTTCTTTGTTATCCTGAAGTTGACTTCTCTACTCTTATATAATCTAGGTGAAATTGACAAAGGGATGTTACTACTGTCTGTGGGCCCTCTATTGACATACCCAAAGAAAAGTGAAGTTATACACACAAACACTGAAGCCCTGTTCTCAGGGGATTCTAGATTGGGCCAAGTTGACAATAAAAGGTAATGGTCACATTTTCATTATACAACTCCCTTTCAAATTGAAGCTTTTCTCTGTCATAAAAATATGGTGCTTTGAACCAATGTCTTCACAGAGTCAACTAATATAAGAAGGTTACTTTTTCCACCTCCCTTTGCAAAACTGTGAAGGCTAGCATAAGTAAAGAACCCGGTTACTCTCCCTGGTATGGGCAAGCCTGAACTTCGAAGTTTAATGTAAAGAGATCAGTGTTCACTTCTGGAACTTTCAGAATCTGTTCCAGTTCCTTACACCTAAGACAGTCACATTATCTGGGTACAAGTGACACTCTGGCTGAGACCTTCATGATAAGTTATCATTATTTGAATAAATTCAGTTTGGGATAAGGCTGCAGACCCATTAATTATTAGCTTCCTCCTCCCACTGAACACGGTCTCAAAACAAAAAGCAAAAAAAAAAAAAAAAGAAAAGAAAAAACAAAAACCAAGGCATAAGCCCAGGTCCATATTTCACACATAGGAGCTATTTATTTCTAAGAGTTGGAATACAGCTCAATTCCACAGTGGAGAGGCAAATTTCTTCCTTATACTTCCTTTCCTGTCTATTTGGTTGTTTACATTTTTAGCTTTCAGAAGAAAAAAAAAACTGTCAGAATAAAACAAAAGGGGAACACATTTGTCTCTAAAACACACACATTTGTTACTTTGTCTTACTTATTCTGAACAGGTTAGCTGCCAGTGTTCAGTAACCTGCTTCATCTTCATACAGGCCTTCAGCATTTCATTTTTTCCTTGACATCCACACTGAACTCAGAAGAATCCCTTATTTATTTTAATGTGATTTTAAACACTGCTGTGCTCAGCATCTAAATCTGTATCAATCAAAGCATCAGAGTGAAGGCTTATCTCAGATGCAAGTACAAACACATGCATAATATCTACTTATCTATTTATCCACCTACCTACCTACCTATTCATCCGTGCATCTATAATTTCCAGATGCATACATACATGAATGCATGCGTATATGTATACATGCATGCATATATATGCTTATACTCACATAAACATACACTCACATATACAAATATACATAAATATATGCATATAGATAAGTGTGCATAAATACACATATGTACACATATATCCATATCCACATGAGCAAGAGTGTATACATACATCTATATTCATGCATGTACACATGAAATATGCATATTTTTATTTTTCAGCATAAATATCTCCACAAAAACAAAGACATGCTTATATAGACAAGTACATATGTGTGTATATATATATATATATATATATATATATATATATATATACACATATATATATATTCACATTGACATAGGCATATATTTCCAGATTCACACATAGAAATGTATGCATGCAGATTGTATTAGTCAGGGTTCTCTAGAGTCACAGAACTTATGGATAGTCTCTATATAGTAAAGGAATTTATTGGTGACTTTAGTCCAATTCCCAACAATGGTTCAGTAGTAGCTGTGAATGAAAGCCCAAGGATCTAGCAGTTGCTCAGTCCCACATGGCAAGCAGGCAAAAGAGTGAGAGAGCCACTCCCTTCTTTCAATGTCCTTAAATGGTCTCCAGCAGAAGGTGTAGCCAGATTAAAGGTGTGTGCCACCACACCTTTAATCCCAGATGAACTTGAACTCGGAGATCTACCTGTCTTAATCTTCTGGAATCTATAACCACTATGCCTCAAGATCTCCATACCAAGATCCAGGTCAGAAACTTCTACCTCCCAGCCTCTAGATTAGGGTCACTGGTGAGCCTTCCAATTCTGGATTGTAGTTCATTTCAAATATAGTCAAGTTGACAACCAGGAATAGCCACTACACATATACATATTCAAATTTATAGGAATACAAATTCTGAAGCTTAAATTTTCACTACACCATATTCACTGTATTAACTAATTGTTACTGTGAAAAAATACAAGGGAAATAAGAACTTAAAAGTAGAATGGTTTATTTTGGCACACAGAGTATCTTTGACCTCTGGATCATGTATCTGAATTTCTTTCAATCCTCTGATGTGGGACCATGAAAGGCAGTCTGTTTTCTCGTTGAGCTAGGTTTAAACCCTGGAGACCCAGCAGGTGTTCCTGCAAGGAACAGAAGATGTTGGCCACGCCCAAGACACCATGCTCCTGACAAAAGACCTCAGCTCCATAATTCTGTGGCGATCAGTCATGCAGGGCAACACCCTGTGCACCCGGTATTCTGACTGGACTCAACCCCTACAGTTACCTGGCAATAGCCAAGTAGTCCTGGCCCACTATAAAAGGGACTACTTGCCCCCTCCTCCCTCTCTTACTCTCTTACTCTTGCCTCACTCTCTTGCCCTCTTGCTCCGCCTTCCTCCGCATTCCCTTCCCCCCCTCTCTCCATGTGGCCATAGCTGACCTCTACTCCTTTACTTACTCCTTTTTCTCCCTTTCTCTACCTCAACCACCCTCTTAGCTCCCCTTCACAGACACTCCTCCCTACAAAAGGTATTTAACCTCAGGCCCACCCTGAGAAAGTGGGGTCACACTTGTCATAACTCAGTCATGACAACGAATGCCTTAAAACCATGGACTGTCTCTTCTCATCTGGCTCTGCTGTGCTGGAGCAGTGGAGCAGGTCTTCCTCTAAAAAGCTGCATCTAATCTCAGGCAGGAGGCCTCTCTGTATTCTCAGCCAAGGTCTCAACCAAGCCAAGCTTCCTGCCCAAGCAAGCCAGGACAGTCTTATCCCTGCAAAAACCAGCAGGAGCTCTCTTCTCCTGCCCCTTTCCCTAAGGCCCTGGGCCAGAGTCAGCTCTGAGGGTCCCCACTCCATTCCCAGTTCTTCTGTGGCATCCAACAGCATCTGCAGTGCTCAAGAGTAAGAACCTGCTGTCCCTGGCCTCCCTCCGTGTGGCCCGGGGACCCCCAAGCTAGACTCCTGCAGTTTCACAGGGACCTCAGACTGTATCTCCCCACCCCTGAGCAGAGTCCTGCAGCTTCTCACAGCCCAACGCCTGCCTGGCAGTGGCTGCGGGGTGCATGCAATCAAAGGACATGGGATACCATTTTAACCCACACTCTGGTAACAAAGAAACATCATGGCAGAAGAAAATGTGGATAAATGCTGAGTAGTTCACAGCAGCCAGGAATGAAAGTAGGGCAGGGCAACAAGAGAGGGGAGGGGCAAATAGAATGAAACAGAGGCCGAGTTAAAGGGTGATAGAGCCCGAGGTTCTAAGTCACTATATGGGTAGCTGATGGAAACAGAATATACAAGAGCAGAATGCACTTCTTGTAACTGGTAAATAAAGATATTTGAGAATATTACAACATGTAAGTCTTTCCCATTATTAATAGTTTGGCATTCATTGTGCTTGCAATAGCAGTTCTATGAAGAGAATCAAGGACCATACAGTGCTATGGACCTACTGATAGATAAGGTTTCCTAATTGGATAGATAGTGGTAAAATTATCTATCTATCTATCTATCTATCTATCTATCTATCTATCTATCTATCTATCTATCAATCATCTATCCAACCATCCATCCATTCACCTACCTACCTACCTACCTACCTTTCTATACAAACTATTGTAAGTGGGTCAAAAGCAGACTAATTATCCTTACCAGCTCAGAGGCAGTGTGATATCAGAGCTTTGGGCAGAGTATAATACAAAGAGAGAAAGATGCAACAGTGGGGCGAAGAAGGAAGTCACTCAGTGAGAGGGAGAAGGGCAAGGCAGGTGGGCAAGTCAAATCACAAAGAGAGAGGAAATAGGCACTCTCCTCACATAGAGGATATTTTGGAACACATACACTTGAATGCCTAAGTCCCACAGTACTTCCCCAGTTCCTCAGTTTATCCAAGGTGCTTCCTTGTGGAGGGATGGTACCACAGCTGATTATAAAGGACATTCTCACGGAGGCCAAGGATTGTCCATCAATGCCCTGCCACAATTTCTGTCCCTGGTGGGAACCATTGTAGCTTTTTCACCTGCCATAACTTCTGTAGTAAAGTTATTTATTTTTTTATTATTTTTCTTGTTTTTAGGAGCTTTTTTTAACAGAATTGAAACATTTAAAATTTTCACCAAGCCATGAAATATTCTATTTTTCAGCCAAACTCCCCCTTTCCCCCCAAGTAGGACACATAAAGTTTAATTTCCTGACCTCTTCTATTGATGTATAGCAGTCATTTTTCCACAACATTAGACTAGGTAATCTATTCTTAGGGGAACCTTGTCAAGCCTGACTGATATTCTGCATTTTTCTTTCTTTCTTTCTTTTTTTTTTTCAATTTTATATTATATATATATATATTTTTTTTTTTGCTCTTTTCCCTCCTTCATAGTTTCTGCTATGGGAATATGGCAATAATAATACAACAACTATGGAAAAATGAAATGATTTTAGCAACCCATGATGCTAAGATGAAGCAAGGGAGAGAAAGGTCAGGCTTGAAAATGAAATAAAAGAGTACATTTGCATCTTGAGAGAAATCCATGGACTCGGTGAGTAGGTTCCCATCTGTAGGATGTTTTGAGTCAAATTTTCTACTGTAAGATGAATGTTGCTGTCAGAGAAATGTGCTGGCAATGACAGCCACAGACACCAGTGCTCATGCAGAGGAGACTCTAAGACACAGCCAGATTTCAAGTCTCTTGAGAGAGCATATCACTGTACTTGTTTATGGGGACCACAGGACAGCAGTCTCATTTCCTCTGGGTTGAGCTCAGTGCCAAGATTAGAGTAGGCATGATATTTATTGTCTCAACTAGGTTTGGCACTTCCTCCCCCCCCTTTCTATCCAATGGTCAATCAGAAAAGGGACAGAAGTCAACATGTTCTTATTTTCTCTCTGGACAAACAAGACACCGGGCAGCTGTCAGATTGAAAAACCTTCTACTCACAATCAATTTATGTGTGGTTGAAACAACTAAACTGGGAAGGCATTGTAAAAAGTGCAGGTTAGCTGCAGGAGGCCTGGGCCAGATCAGGCCAGAGGGTGGGAACAATGAACTGACCCAGATAACTTTTAGAGTGTCTAGCTTACTGGGACTGTTTTTGTTTGTTTGTTTGTTTGTTTGTTTTAAAAAAAGCAAAAAAGAAATAAAAAATGTGTTTGGTCCATTTTTACAATAATTCAGAATGGGGCTCTGGGTACTTTTCAAATTAAAGAATGGAGACCTTCCTACAAAACTTCTCACAAAATCATGTGTTCTTGATGTAAGAGACATAATGGCATTATCATAAACATTATCACGGGGTTATCATGATAGAGAGTTCAGCCAGTGCTTTGAGATGGCCAGCTTTTGCCATCTCAGAGCCTCGACTGTAGGGGATAGAAGTTGTGTTTGCATGGTGAAGGGGATCTGTAGATAGCAAAGTGCCCCCACACGCAAACGAGGCAGTGAAGCCGTGGGAAGGACAGACAGGATAAAGTAGGCAAGGCCCTCTTCCCACGATATGTATTTGCCAATGTCATGAATGAATATGGGGCTAACTTGTGTGTCTCTGAATCTCTTCTAATGGCACAAGTAACCGCGTAAACTCCGTGTGCATTCAGTTATACTTGGAGGGATGGGGTTCAATGAGCTATGATGCTTTCCTCTCGGATTTGGGTGATGTACCGTCCTTTTGTGTTTTCCATTTTCTAAGGTTATGGTTTATAATTTCAATAAATATGTAACACTGAATAATCCAGTCATATGTAAACATCAAGTGCATTTATTATTTTATTAGTTGATTAGAATTATAGCAGTTAAAATTATTTTCATGAAGACTCAGTATTCAGTGACAAAAATAAAATGCCTTGAAATCCTCCCTGAAGGATATATGGCTCTAGTGAATATATTTTGGCTTCAAGGAAAGGTTTAGAAACACAAAATATTTAAATTGATTTATTAAAATAATTGACAGTATTTCCTCATATTGTACAAAGACAAAGCCCCTTTTTCCTATTATCCTTAAGTGTTGCTAATTCACCTACTTCCAATATACTTAAATTAGTATCTTCTCACAGTTAATAATAATCACATGTGAACACTCCTCCTTTGCTTTGATACCATGGCAGAAGTAACAGTTATGTGCTCCACCAGTGGGCATGAGTACTGATGTGTTAAATGCTTGGTACTTCAGAGTTACTCTAAGAAACAAACATACCAACCATTTAAAATAATCAGAAAGTCAACGTCATTCCTTCTGGCCTTACTGCCTTTTTTCCCTACATGGACAGCTCCTAGCTTAGTTTTACATTTTAGTTCAATTTGAATGTGTCTTGTTCTCAGCCTGCATTCATTTTTATTTCTGAAAATTGATTCTTCTCTTATAACATAGTTCCCTTCCCTCACTTCTCCTCGCACCTTCCACCTTTTCTCTGCCTTAGGTCCACCCCAGTTCTGTTTCCTCTTCAGAAAAGAGCAAGCCTCTTAAGAGACAACAGGATAAATTGAAAGTTCTCTTATCAAGGATGGACAGGGCAACCCAAAGGGAAGAGAAAAGTCTCGAGTAGACAAAAGAGTAACAAACACACCCACTCTCAGGTGTCTCAACAAACAAACAAACAAACAAACAAACAAAAACTAACCCACCAAGCTAACAGCAATTGTAGACTCTGTTCAGGGTTGTGCTTACCAAATTCAGTTGCTATGGATCTGATTAACTGATGTATGGGCCACATACTCTTGGTATCCTCCATCCCTTCTAACTCCTACCATTTTTCATTCCCTCCTCCATGGGGTTCTCCAATGCCTGAGGGGTGCACCATGCACCCACGTACCATGCAGCCGAAAGCTGGTAAGTCCTTTATATCTAGGGCTCAATTTTGTCTTTTTGCCCTTCCTTCGTTCCTTTGTTCCTTCCTCTCTTTCTTTCTTTTTCTTCCTTCTCCTCCTCCTCCTTCTCCTCCTCCCTCCTCCTTTAAATAAAGGAACTCACTCTATAGATCAGGCTGGCCAGGAACACAATAGCGTGGGATGCTCTCAAACACACCACAACCGGCCTGCCTCAGCCTGCTTCCGATTAGGACCACCAAATTCAGTGATGCTTTAGTCTGGCTACCAGGGGAATCTGATCTGAGGCCTTACACGCACTCCTAAAGCACAGTTTCATCACCAGCCTTATTCAAGCTTTTAAAGGAATATTCATTGTATAGGCATGATTGATGGAGTCACTGGTCATGGATGGCCAACTCATTTTATTGCCTCTCTAATATCTACAGAGGTGAGGAGGGCTGGAGTGAGGACAAAGGGATAACTCATTCATCTCATACTCATTCCTGTGGCAACCAGCTTCCTGCTCCAAGCTTTGATTCCTTAGGTTAAAACCAGGTATAGGTATCATGGAGAATGACCTACAGTGAATTAGATAAAGGATGTCCATTATCTTCTCCATGAATGAGATTAAAGGTGTCTATTTTCCCCTAAGACATCACTTTAAAAGTCCTGTGCCAAGAACAAAGAGTGAAGACCTAATGTCCTTTCTATCAGGGTTGGACAGATCAAACAGTTTGTGCTCTTCCCTTCCCTGTCCTTTCACTCACTTGCTTGTCCTTTTCCTGCATCTTCCATTCCCTTTCCTTTCTCTCCCCCTTGATCTCTTCCTTTCTCCCATTCCCTCTTCTCTCCTTTCCTTCTTTCCTTCCTCCCCTCTGTCTTCTTTCTTTCTTATTCTTTTGTTTCTTCCTCTTTTTCCTTCTCATATTTGCTCCCAGGGACCAAGATATTAGACATCTATGAAACTAAATATTTAGCTGGTCTATTTTCATATCTATCTATCTATACCCTGACATGATTAGTGATCAAAGGTCACATTATTTTTTGGAAAAGACAAACTATTAATGAAAAACTTTTAACCCAAAATTAAAAATATAAATATTTTATTCAAAATGGTGTTACTAAATATGATTGTTGCTAAAATACATGCCTGAATTGTCTCAATAAATAGTGGCAAGCAAGAATACACAGTGCATAGTCTGTTACGCATGCCAAGTAGTGCCTTTTGTGTTGTTGAATGAAGGCATGAATGAATGAACAAATGAAATCCATCTGCAGCCCAATCACAATTTACTTTGCTTGGTCCAGGACACTAAATAACTTCAGGGTTTTTTTTTTTTTTTTTCGAAATCAGCTTCATGTCAGCATTGTCCCTCACTGCGTCCAGGAACTACACTTGTAAGTCAACACATTGTCTAGAAAGCCACTGCAAAAACTGATGCTAAAGAAGACATTTTGGAAAGTCCATGGAAAGAACTTGCTTATCACCTGTGTCAAATTCCATCTACAAAATAAAACAGCCAAAGTGCAGAAATTACTAAAAAGAATGCTGTGTTGGTCAGTATGGTTATCAACTTGACAAGGCTTAAACTCACCCTAGTCCTGTCTGTGAGGAAGTTTCTACATTACCTTAACTGAGTTGAAAAGACCCATCTTAAATCTGGATGCTATTGCATGAAATGAGGCTCAGGATGGACAAGATACAGAGAGAAAGGGAAGTTGAACAGCACCATTCACCTTTTCTGCTTTACCACTGAACACAGGACCTTCCTGCTCCTATGAATACCCTTACTTAATATACCGTACCCCCAAACTGAAAGCCAAAACTTTCTTTTTGTGTTACTGTTGTCTGGTATATTTTTCTCAACAATGACAAGTTACTAATACAAATGCATTGATGAGGAACACCCAGGGCCTTTTCTCTCTCTTTCTTTCTTTCTTTCTTTCTTTCTTTCTTTCTTTCTTTCTTTCTTTCTTTCTTTCTTTCTTTCTTTCTTTCTTTTTTTCCTTTTTAATCTCATAGGCTGGATGAACCACCTTGTGCATGGAATGTCAGTGTTTAGATTTAACTCACCATACCTGAAAGTGTTACGACTTGAACAGGACATAAACTCTAAGTCTTCCTAGATTTAACTGTGTGGAATTAACTCTCTGTCTCTCTGTCTGCACAGAGACAGACAGACAGGGCAAGAGAGAGAGAGAGAGAGAGAGAGAGAGAGAGAGAGAGAGAGAGAGAGAGAGAACTTCTGTGCTTTTCCATTAGTGGAAGGAGCATATTCTTTTATGGAGACACAGACGCTACTCTCCCAGGCTCCTGCTGTGCTATTCTGCATGTAGGATGATTCACTCATTCGAAGAGAGGCTGGCAAAGGTGCTTAGAGACTGTTTTAGCACTTTATTTGTCCCAATTATCTTCTCTGCCTATTAGGGTGAATGGAACATCACAGGCATTGCTTATCATGGGCTTTGTATTCACTAATAACGCTGTTGTTTATTACAGCAAGCATGCTGCATGCAGTCAGCTCCGCTTCTGTTAATCCCCATGGCTCCAACTACTCTTTTTCCTTTATCTTTTTTTCAACCTATTCAAAACAAATTAGATCTCACTGAACCAACCAGGTTTCCCACAGCTTGCGATTCTTAGGATGAGTTCTTGAATTGGGCTTTGAGTTGATTGGTTTCAGTCTGAAAACCCTAAAGAACATAGCAGGGCATACCCACCTGCAAGACCATCTATCCAACCATATTTCAATGGCAAATGCCTGTCTGGGCACTTCCTACCAGGTGCTAGCAGCCCGAACTGCATGTGTTCCTGAAACCATCAGAGAACAGAATGCGGCAAATAGTTGTCTTTCCATCATTTTGGCTTCCCAAAAGTCCTCTTCCTCCACACACTGTTTTGCAGAAACCTGCTCAGAGAGTCTACAGGGCCTGGGGCCTGCTGAATGGGCTGTTTAAAAAAAATGTCCCTCATTTGGACCTATAGGAAAGGTATTATCCTGTAGTCATGTGGAACTTAGAGAGCTCTTTCTCAGTCCTCTCTCCCATAGGGGCTTACTGTACCCCTGTGCCCTTCGCTTTATTTAACATAAAGTGATGGTAGCTTACCAATATCGAGAGATAAGAACTTAGTTTTGCATATAGTCACCTATTAACCCTGGACAACCTCACTCTTGTGTGGTATTCAAAATCTGGGTGACTCAGAGAACTACAGGTTATACGTAAGAGTATGACAATTAAGTGGGTAGATTCTGTTTAGATCAAGGATGTTAGATACCAAAGAGATACCTGAAGGAAAGAAAATGCTAATTCACTTCGGAGGATCAGGGCCACTTATATTTCAAAATATACCAGAACCCAGGTCCACATGAGTATGTAGTGCCAGGGAAATGTTAGTGATCTGCCACCAAACAGACAGGAGCCAATCTGAAGCAACCCACAGCAGGGTCTGTATTCTATTCTAGCTCCCTGCCCCGCCCCAGCACTGTCCTCTTGCAGAATGGTTTTGGTGGTGGTGGTGGTGGTGGGGGGGGGGGAGTCCTGATTATCTATCCAGGAAAGGCTTTACAGTAAGCAGCAAGAGTGAGGTGTGAGTGTGTAAGCATCTGATTAGAAAGCTACTGTGGTCTTTAACATAGTTACTGGTGCTGGGAGTCATATCATAAATGTAATTTCTGCTTTCTTCTGCATTGGTGGTTGATAGGCAGGGTTGGGCTTGTAACCCTGGGGTTGCAGGTTTGTTGGGGGAATACCCTGGAGACACTGATCTCGTTGAAGGTGTAACCTAGAGAAGCTGGGTTTGTTGGGGATTAGCCTAGAGATTGGAGCTAGGCTCTGGTTTTGTTGGGAGGAGGGCAACTTGCAAGGTACCAGCCTGTTAGATTAGCTGAATTCAAACTTAGGTAAGGTTCTCTAAAATGGAGTCTGAACTTAAAAGATTTGGCCTCTCAAGTACAAAAGACTTTATTTTATATGACTACAACTCAGATTTGTTTGCTGTAGATGAAGTGTGAGCTTAATTGAACTGAGTGAAAAAACAATTTTGAGTTTTTGAAAAGTAGCTCTTTTGATCTAGAATCTTCCTTCACTTTTAAAATTTGTTTGTAAACTTACTTATTCTCTCTCTCTCTCTCTCTCTCTCTCTCTCTCTCTCTCTCTCTCTCTCTGTGTGTGTGTGTGTGTGTGCTCATGCCTCTGTGTACATTTTTAAGCATGGGGCATTCACATGTGTGTGTGTGGAGATCAGAAGACAACCTCTAGTATAATTTTTCAAATGCTACCCACTTTTTTTAATGAGACAAAAAAAAAAAGTGCTTGTATGATTAAAGTAGGCTGACTAACCAGTGAGCATCAGGGATATGCCTGTCTCTGTCTCCACCAAAATGGGATTGCAAGCACACAACACAGCACTAAGTAGTGCCTTTTTTTCTCTTACAGCATAAGTTCCAGAAATCAAGCATCATTCTAGAACCTTGTCAAGGCTGTGAGGCAATCATTTTACTGACTGAATTATCTTCCCACACCCTTAACTTCCTTCTGAGTTCCAGTTTTGTCATTGTTAAATGGAGAGAGCTACCAGAACATAGCATCAGCCAGGAGCCTGGCATGGCTGCCCTCTGAGAGGCTCAGCCAACAAGGAGCCTGGCATGGCTGCCCTCTGTGAGGCTCTACCAACTGCTGTGTGAGACAAGCCGATACTCACAGCCAAGCACTGGACTGAGGTCAGGGAACCTAAGGAGGAGTTTTGGGAAGGATAGAAGGAATTGAAGAGGATGACAACCCCATAGGAAGGCCAACAGTGTCAACTCACCTGGACCCCCTAGGAGCTCCCAGAGATTGAGCCGCCAACCAAAGAGAATACAGGGCTGGCCTCAGCCTCCCGTCACACATATAGCAGACTGGCTTCAGTGGGAGAGTGTGCATCTTCTCCTGTAGAGACTTGTCTCTACAGAGACATCAAGAGGTGGGGGTGGGGCATCCTCCCTGAGAAAAAAAGAGGGGGCGATGTAAGAAAGAATTCTGCAAAGGGGGAAAGGGAGGGGGCAACATCTGGGATGTAAATAAAATACTTAATATAAAAAAGGAGAGAGCTTAATATTATAACTAAATAATAATGGCTAGAAATATCAGTTACTATTAAAAATGTAGAAACCTGAAATTTGCCACTCCACATGCTAGAAACGTAAGTGTGGAACTTGGGCACTTTACTTGCAATCTCCTGTTAGTGTGTTTTAAATATGGGAGCCAAGCCTCTTAGCTTGAGTTTAAATGTTCTCGGCTTTCCTTGTTTGGCATTGTAAAGTGCATGTAATATAGAAAGGTCAGGATTATGGAAGAGGATGATGAGTTCTTTGTGGACAAAAAGAGGGAGATGAGACTTTTAGATAAAATTCTAAATTCACAAGGATGTGGCTCAAACAAAGAGGCCCCAGGGAAGTACACAATTCCAGGTGACCTCACCCAGAGACAACAGTGATACAATTTAAAAAATGTTATATCTATTGAGAGATTAGGAAGCAGCATCTATTGTAGATCAAGCTGGCTTGGATCTTCCTAAATATGACAATGGCCTTACACTCTGGATTCCCCCTTTATACTGAATTGTATTGATAATATGGATCCAATTCAGTCCTTTAGAAATGCTAAAGAAGCACTAGAAAGCTAAGCTACATCCCCAGTCCCAGAAAATATATTTTACAAAGAGCTAAGCCCAGAAATCTAAGTGGCATATTGTGAAATCTTCACTGCAGCAGGTTGAGGCATTCTTGGTTTGGCATTCTCTCTGTTTTCCCAGTTCTGGTAGAAGCCTCGCCATTGTAAATTGAAAATCGGGGTACTTTAGATATCGGGGTACAGATGTTGAGGCTGGCCGAAAAGTCCACAAGTGAGCAGTGGAACTTTTTCACTCAAGAGCTGAACATGTGTCTCAAAAATATTAATATAAAAATCAGCCTAAATTTTCTGATGATACTGTGCCTGTGAGGGAGCAGGGAGATTCCCAGGGAGCTCTAGGAATGGATGATGTGTGTAATCATGCAGTGGTTGGAAGGAGAGTGCTAACTTCTAAAAATGCCAAGGATTTTTAACATGAAAACCAATGATTCAAGAAAAACTACATTATTAAAAGACACTGAATAATGTGTCATATCTAAAAATAAAATGAAAACAAAAAAATTTCCCCAAATCAGGACACATTTAAAGAAAATGAGAAAATAACACATCCATCTTCGTATGTAGTAAGTATGTCTTCAACAGAAATTAATATTATAAATAACAGATAAGTTTATGGAATAGATTAAGAAATCATCCTAGCATTCAATGTACAAAGAAAATAGCCTAAATGAGAATGAAGTCAGAAGCCTTTTCATGTAAGTCCACATTTATCGATATATATACTTCACACACACACACACACACACACACACACACACACACACACACACAGAAGTGTGCAGAAATACAGAAAAGTCAGAATACCAAGTCCAAAAGAAGCCAGGAGACTCAAAGAAAGTGATAAGAACTGTCCTTAGTGTTAGAATTCTTCATTATTCTTTTCCTAAATTATTTGAAAGCACTTGCCAACTTTAACAAACAGTATAACAATAAATTGTAGGATTCATGATATTGCTAATATGTCAGCACATAGTATACAAAATTGATACAAACAGCAGCTTTATATAGAATTGTGCTTTAGATGAGACATCTAAATCTCACACAAAGTACATTTATTCTGAAAAATTGATTCAGAATTTTTAATACTCTTTTTAATTTTAGAGCTATCACTAAAAATTCCAAAGGCCAGAAAAGCTATAGGTTCAGACAACCTATTATTGATTAATTTACAAGTTTTGCTTTTCCATTTGAGAACTTTCTCTTCTGATATCCTTAAACTTAGAGATTCTTTCTTCAACAGTGTCTTCACCTGATATAGCCTTATCAAATTAAACACAATTCTGGGACAGGCATTCTTTTCTCTATCTGGGATTTTCAATTACTCTTTATTCAGGATTGTTATACTGCTTATGGTGTAAATGGATTAGTTTGTTGTTTTCATTTTAATTTTGCATTCCATGGGCTTCTGGAATGTGATCTAATTACTCTAATAAGCAAAGCTGTTACCATTAGTGTAATTAGAACACATTCCAGATATCTTTCTGCTCGCTTTGTCTCCTCACCTTGTACTGAATGGAAGCATCACCTGTCAATAAAAATCTGATTGGCCAATGAGGTGATGCAGAATTCAAAGGTGGGACATGTAGCAGAAAGAAAGAATTAGTCAGATTTGAAGGCAAGAGATTCACCCTGAAAGCTGGTGGACAGACATGTGAACCTGAGGAGAGGTAGCTAAACAAGTGGCATGACTTAGATTAGTTTAAATGGGATAATTAACTTTTGATTTAGTCACAGATCAAGCCAATAAGGAACAAAGTGTTGGCCTAGGGATTTATTCATGTACAAGAATGTGGGTTGAAGTCTAAGAGTTATTATTCCAAAAAACAAAGAGGTTGGGTTTAAAGCCTATAGTTACACTCTTTAGTTTTACCTGTAGCATCTGTAAGATATGTTCTTCACAGCAAGATAAGGCATATTATATAAACATTAGTGCTAAAGCAAACCCTTTAGTAATGAGTAAATAAGGGTCTTTGGGTATTTGCCATGAATGTGTTCTGTCATCCCATGTTTAAGTTTTGACCCTTTATTATGCTTAAGTCCAGAAATGTGAAACTCCAATAAGTTCTAGAGTGTATAGCAACCTCAAATTGATATGAAATAACAGAAGCTATTTTCTATAATATCATGATGAAGAATAAAACAACGCTTACAATAAAAACATATTAGACAAACTTAAAGGTCTTTTATAACAATGTTTGGGTATCTTAATATAACATTTAAAAACAACTGCAGCATTAAAAATTTCTCCTCACAATGTACATTGCCTCATTCTTTTCAATTAAAAATAATCATTTTAAAGCATGGAGAGATAAAATTAGTTTTCAAATTAAAAGGAAAAAAAATGTTTCCAGAAAGTGTAGGATCATTTTTATTTGCTACCGATTAACTTAAACCCTTTTGTCATTAAATGTTACCCTTCAGAGAAATGAGTTGATTTGCAGAAGAGGCAATAAATTAATATTTTTTATTTATGAATAGGTTAGGCAAAGGGGAAAAGACATGGGAATCCTAGGAATCAAATTGATTTTCACAAAAGAAAACAAGAAGAGGTAATTGAGTGGACGAGATGGTGAAAACACTGCAAAATGTTGTGTGTTGATTCTCAAATACATTTTTATGTTTCTTAATTTTTAAGTGCTGAATATGTAGACCTGGTGAAGAGCTGTATAGCCAACCTTGTTGTGGCAAATCTTCAAGAGGGGTTTGTGATTTCAAAACAGGAAAGACTAATCCAGTGAGCTGCTGTTTTATTTCAAGAGCATTATATGTGATTCCAGCAGACTTTGGCAGGACACAGGTTTTAGAAGATCACAAAGAAACTACCGCTATACATGTGTTCCCCTCTCTGACATTATAATTATGATGTAGATGTTAGATGCCATAGACAAATTGACCTATAAGAGAGTTAGTTTGACAATTATTTCAGTGCACAGTCTTATGAACTTTGCTGTTTCTAGCACTGTGTCTGCTGATAGTAGAAACCATTCCATCTAACTTCAAAAGGAAATTCCTGTCTATATTTAGTCTATTTAATTTTCTAAAGTGATTTATTTTATTTGTTTTTAATTATATGTAATATGGGTGGGTGTATGCATATGAATACAGACACCTGTGTAGGCCAATAGAGGATGTCAGATTCCTCAGAGCAGTTATAGGGATTTGTGAGGCACCAATGAAGGAGTCAGGGCCACATTCAGGTCCCTTGAAAAAGCAGCAAGCACTGTTAATCACTGAGCCCCTATCTTGTTTAACTAAATGTGATTGATTACTTAGTAGAATAAGCAACTATTAAATGATTCTGTGTAAAACAAGATATCAGTCACCTCAGCTTATGAAAATGATTACCTAATTCATTATTTACTATTTTTTGTATTGCTCATCACAAGTCAGAGTATTATGCTTGTTTCTATGCGTGTATGTCATAAATATAGTTTGATTGTAGTTTAATTAAGGAAGAATATCAGTAAGATCCCATGTGGAATATAGTTCTTTAAAAGAAATGGTTTAAGCTTTTCCAACTTTCATGAGGATTGAATGAAGTGTGTCATTGCTGTGGAAGGAGACAGTAAGCATTTAGCAGGGTGAATATCAGAGAAAAGAGAGAAAAGTTTGCAATATTCCTACCAAGTCTGTGGTCTTCTTTTTAGTCATTTTAATGGTTTTTTTTCCCAAGGATCTCAATTTTTAAGGAAGAGACAAAGAAGCACAGACTCATCGTATCATGTACAGTGAAATGGAAGGTCACAGTGTGTTTGTATGTACCAAATGGAAAATCCATGATCTATGATGCCTTTGGATTTCTAGTTGTTAACTTAAATAATATGGATGGCTAGGGGTAGGACCTATAAATTAATCTACTAAGTACTGAACTAAAACATTTGATTTGACTTTGAAATGTAGAACTACTTTCTTCCTGCAAAGACTAATATACGGGGAAGAAAATTAATGGTTCCCGAGTTTGACTACAATTCTGCAAGCAGACTTTCTGAGTTGGTGATGTAATCTATATGCTTGGTTAGTGGAAAGAGTGATTTTGACCATTTTAAATAAAATGACTCACCATAGCTATGCATTAGGCATGCTACAGCTCTTGAAGTTAAAATTCCAATGTACAGGGATATAAATGGGTGCAATCTGGCTTGAGAAAACCTGAACTAATTCAAAAATTAAGAGAAGAGCAGTCCTAATATCCACCAGTTACTAGCATATGAACATCTCATGACAAATCACTTAAGTTTAATAGAGATGAAACCCACATAATCTACAAGTCACCAGTTCTAACTCCTAACACCTTGTTATTTTGCACAATATTGGCCGCTATCATGACGTCAGACAAAGATTGAAAAGTGGTCACCTATTGACTACATCTGCTTCACAAGAATGCCTAGCAGTACTTTTTCCCATACTATTTCCACATACTTTGAAGTTTAGACAAAATGTAAAAAATACCTTTCTGTACAACTAATATAGACATGGCTACCCCACTGTATTCACAGGGCATGCCCTGTTCAATTGGCTAGGATTTTTCATCTCTGCCAGAGGAAGTGCTCCCAGAAGCAGTAGAGAAATCTGGATACTATTGAAAGGGTTTTTGTATTGTTTTTGTTTTTAATTTTAAGATGTTGACAGTGTATTAGTATCTTTTTCTGTTGTGATTTGATACTCAAATGTTGCATAATAGACAATAGGTTTACTTTTAGTTTTCAATTTCAGATGTTGTTTTTCATGTTAGCGTATGATACCACCATATCTCCATTGATAAAATGGAAGGGTGAACATGTTTTATAATTTCATTAATGTTGCCTTATGTAGTCCAGTGTAAAATGGGGATGATTTTCCAATTAATGTAACCAAAATAATCCTTTACAGGCATGTGCTATCACCAGTCACTAAGATGATCCTAGATTCTGTCAAGTTGCCAACACTACTCACCACAACTTTAGCGCTAACACACATCACTTTTAAGTCAGAAGCCCTTATCCAGATAGGCTCAAGACTGTCATAATATAGTGTGTTTATTTTAATCTTAACAGTCCCTAAAATCTTTAAAACTTGAGTCTACAAACTCAAAAACATGTTACATAGTTTCAACTTATAATGGCAAATGCAAGTCTAAAATGGAAGAAGTGGGCATAGAACAAAATGATTAGACCAAAACAGAAGAAAACACAGTAGGGAAAACAGACAGTACAGCAATACTGTGTCCAACATCAATAGTATGTGATGACATTGGCTGGACTTCAAAGGAGATGGGTATTTTTGTGATTAAATTATTTTTTTCCTTAGTATCTGCTTTGACTGGAGGGTGTGGGCAATCATACCTTTGTGTTTTTATTTAATTTGACACCGCTGATATCTGTCTCTCTGATTACTGGCTATGGATTTGACACCATTGTAGCAAAGCTTTGGAGGGCTGGTCGGGGATATTTATGATATACATTCCACAATCTAGTATTGTCCATGAATCAGACTAATGTATGTGTTTCCTACCCATGTCTAAATATCCCACTCACAGGAAATTTAATAATATTAGGGAACATGTTGGTAGCTTTCATTTGACCTGTAACTTTTTATGCTTACCAAGAGAGCAATCCTGAATCTATGTAGATTAAAACACAAAACACAAAAACCCTTTCAACCTGTGTTCTCTCTACCCCTAAGACTTTATTTCTACTGCAGAAAAATCACTTTCCAGCATTATCTACAAGAATTCCTTAATTCAGTACATACTTCAGTTAAATTACTAAAAAGATTGCTTATATGAACCTTTCTCTTAGATGCAATTAGAAACAAGTAAAAGGGCAGTGGTGGCACATACCTTTAATCCCAGCACTTGGGAGGCAGAGACAGGTGGATTTCTGAGTTTGAGGCAAGCCTGGTCTACAAAGTGAGTTCCAGGACAGGCAGGGTTATACAGAAAAACCGTGTATTGAAAAACCAAAAAAGAAAAAAAAAAAAAGAAAGAAAGAAAGAAAGAAAGAAAGAAAGAAAGAAAGAAAGAAAGAAAGAAAGAAAGAAAGAAAGGGAAAGAAAAGAAACAAGTAGTGACTTTTTACCATATGGGAAAGAAAGAGAGCAGATAATACTATAATACTGATTATGAGCACCATGAAGCATGGAGCAGATCATGCAGTCACTGGTGTAGTTTTGTTCATCTACCATCTAGCTCATAGCTGTGCAGAGTACAATTGGTCTTTGTAGAATGTTATGTTGTACAATGTGAACAAACTTTAAATTAGTGTAGTAAAATTTCCAGGAGCAACTGGAGAAGCTGATTGTACATAGTAGGAAAGGTTACAAAATGCAGACATCATGAAAAGCAATAGATTTAAACATTCATTTATAATGCTAGAAGCAAATTGTGAAATGGTGAAATTAAGATGAAAACTAAAAAAAAAAAAAAAAAAAAAAAAAAAAAAAGCTCATTATTAGTTAATTTACAGCAATGGTACTTCAAGATTTATCTTCCTATCTATCGTTTTTCTACTTTGTAATACTTGATGATACATATGCATTAATGAATTTATATTCTAAACTAGAAAATTACTTCATTTAAAACAGTTAATAATATTTTTCATGAATTTTCCTGGGATGGTATGAATGAGAATTTTTCTGTAGTCAGTGAAAATGGGATATTTTTAATACATGACACAGAAAGTACTGAAGCTGACCCACCAGTACCATGCAATGTACACCTCATGATGAAGCTTGATAGAATAGATTTTATATGTCCCCAGAAATCAGATTAATAAATACCAACAATTTGTAACAAATATTAATTAGAGACATGAAAACAAAGCAATACTTTCTATTCAGGGGCATAGAAACCAACCTAGTTTAAATAAATTTAAACACGTTTAGCTTAAATTTTTAGGTTATTCAAGATAAATATTCACGTAAACAATGAGATTTTTGGAAAAGGTGGTATTAATTATTCTTTGGAAACTTATATCTTAATCTTTGGCCAAATATAGGTATAGCCATCAAAAACTCCTAATTAATATTTTTCTGGCTTTGTAGTTGAGGGAGGAGATATTATTTTAATGAAAAATTTTGAAAAAAAATGTATAATTCTGTTTGGTAGAATCACTCATTACTGCTGTTACAGAAGCTCTTGGCCTGTTGATTGGAGGTGCTTTCTCTTGCATTGTGACTAGAATCACAATGACTGACTCCTCACAATGAGCTGAGGGAAAAGTTCTCTCTCTGGCTCCCTCTTTCTTGCCAATCAATACGCTGGCAGAAAATGTCACAGACTCCATTGAAAGTAATAGGTTTAGATCGCCATTGTGCTTTCTATTCAATGAGCTGAGGCTGTTTGGGCCATTTCTGTTAGAAAATTCACCTGTTTGAAAAGATTCATTTGATTCAATACAGTAGAAGGAAACAGCAGAACAGTGAGCCTGCTACACTCCAGTTCCTGCTGCCCCCCCTCCTTTTTTTCTGCTGTGCGTTCCTTCCCTTTGAAGAGATACAACCCAAATCTAATTGAAGTATGTGGAGATTTCAGAAGTAGAGACATTTGTAACAGGTGTAACACAAAGATCAGCGGAACTTTTCTCTTGGTGACCCTCCTACTGTTTCAGCACTACATCACCTCTGGGGATTCTCTGAAATGTTTTTTTTTTCTTTTTTTTTGGGGGGGGGGTTCGATACAGGGTTTCTCTATATAGCCCTGGCTGTCCTGGAACAGACTTTGTAGACCAGGCTGGCCTCGAACTCAGAAATCCGCCTGCCTCTGCCTCCCGAGTGCTGGGATTAAAGGTGTGCACCACCACGCCCGGCGAAATGTTTGTTTTATAGTATTCCCTCTCAGTCTACTTTCTACAAGAAGCCCCAGTCTGGTGTCTTTAACCTGGGATAAGTTGCAAGATCTATAAATGTTCTGGGTCATGAAATGATGCTAGACTAAATTCAGATGATTACACAAATACTGGAGTTGTTCATTTAGTGCTTCCCGAAAATTGTTAGGGTAGAAAGTTGTGTGAGGTCATTTCTGGGGAAGCAAGAAGAAAGGTCTCCTCATCCCAAACAGGGACCCAATAACAGATCAAACAGAGATAGTACTAACTTCCAGCTTGGTGAACCAATGGGTTAGTTTGTGTTCTAGGAATGTGAATGATTACTAATGGGAGTAGAAATGACTCAAAGACAACTGCACCACTCAGACCATCCCAGCATGGGTGGCACATCATAAAAGGTAGAGACCTGAAGTTCATTTCTTGGGCTGCAGGCAACTCACCAGGTTGGAAAGTGTCCTTTTCGGGTATCTAAACTGGTCGAGCACATTCCAGGAGGCTGGCTGAACTTTTTTCTGTCCATGAACCTCAATTTGTCTAAGAATGTATCTCGGAAGTTGTTATGGTTCATATATTCTTTATAATTAAAGAGGACTAGTTAATCTTGTTAGTTTCAGGATCTTCTTGAACCTATTGAGTTGTTTATTTCCTGAATTCAAGGTGCTTCCTTGCAGGGTGGATGGTTATACCTTCCCCTAGAATATCCTGCTGCTTGACCTCTGCTTTAACATCTTCCTTAGCAAGCTTGTCCTCCAGATGGAACGTTTCAATCCCAGAGGAACTGCAAAACGCCATCATACCATTAGAGCACATTGTGCCCAACAGGCTTCATCCATGACAATTTTGGAAAAAGAGAACAATGTCCTCCAACTTTTTTTTTAATTTGTAAGGAAACATAAATATTTAATGTTTTATTTCAGTGTGGTTCATGGAAAGGTGCATTAGTCCAGAATGAACATACCTCATTATAAGTTTGAATTTCCTTATTTATATATTTATGGTTATGTGTCATGGTGACAAACACCTCAAGTCTGTCAGAGTTCTGAATCTCAGCTTGCTGGCTTACTAAAAGTATGGTCATGAAAGATTAGCTCTTCTGATCTGCCCTTTACCTAGTAAATCTCCAGAAAATGCCTACTGCCCTTTTAGTAAAGATTCGGAAATAAATTATTGTAAGTAAAGCATTTAACCAAATTACCAAACACTTCACTATGTTAATAACTCTTTTGTATTGCTTTACTATTGTTGAATAATTAATGATAAGGATCTAGACATTACAACTTTTAAGTTTGTTAGAGTTCTTTCATCTGCTGCATATCAGTCAATTTTCAATTTAGACTGATAACATTAAAGAACACTAAGAAGGCAGTGGGAATATGGAAAAATATTCACAGAATCACCAACCCCTATTGTTTCCTTAGATTGACAGTAATAGCATATATTTGGAAAACATTCCAGCCATTAAAAATTGCCCAAAACTTGCTTATTAAAAACACTTTGACATTATCATCTTTTGAGTGATGTTTATTCTAGGCAATAAATCATTAAAAGTTCTCATTCCAAAACTCTGGGCAGCCTTAGGTCTTCAAATAATTTAGTAAAGCAAAGATAATTCTCATGCTAATGGGGGCAAAAAATTGGATTCCCCAGTTTACAGAGAATACCAAACTGAGCAAAATTGTCAGCATAACATTTAAATTACTTTTTTGATAAGCTTGGCTATTTACAAATCATCAGACAATTACATCTTCCAAAAACTATTTAGCATCAATTCACTCTGCCTTTCAACAGTGCATTTGACTAATTCAAAATAAATTGAAAAAAATTACCTTGCAGATTGCAAGAAACTGACCAAAAACAATCACTAGGGCTTTAAATTATATATTCTTAACCAAAATATTTTTTCTTTGCTTTAAAAATGTATGGTACAGATATTAACCATTTAGGAGATACAGAAAGAATATGAATATTAGATCTAAGACCAATCTCTTACTTCAGGGTTCCTATGAAGTCATTGCCATGAGATTTTAGATGTTTCCTTTTGGAGTATGTTGTAAGCTCTGTTTCTGAAATATAGTATCCCTGTCATTTTTGATGATTAATCATGATACTTCAGTTAAAAGAGAACTAGTTAATAAACTTGCCAGTGAATTATGGTTAATACTAAGACTCATACCTACTCAACTTGCTGAGAACAAGTGACTGTTGAATGCCCACCTTTAAAGGATACATTTCTATCAACCCCAGCAAGGCCCAGAAAACACCAGAGAAAATGGAGAAGAATTCAAGTTCTATGAGGGTCTGTCTTCTAGCTATAGCACACCCTCACAACCATTTCCTATCAGCAGCTTTATTTGCCTATATGAGACCTGAAAAAAGATGAGTTCTGTCGATATTCTATCAAGTGTACAGAACGAGCTTATGGAAGTAAGACCACAACTCAAGAGATATTGGCAGGAAAAGGTTCTTTTGTGGGAGTCTATCATTTTCTTCACTGGTGCAAACACTAGTAGTCACAAATGCTCAAGGAAATAACCCCCAGCAATGTGCATACAACAACGTGAATTTAATTCAAAGTGTTCTTTTAGGATGACAAGTAAGTGTGAAAGGGACTAGTTGGGAAGAAGAGATTATTGGGAGGATCAACCAAACAAGAGAGGGTAATGGAGGATAACTATATTCACAGTACTTTGAGTACACATATGCAGTTGTACAAAAGTAACTATATTCATTCGAGGCAATCTAAATCTAGACCATGAGCGCAAAATATTCTCTCACTGATTGATGGAACCAACAAGGGAGACTTCTCTCCTAAGACAATGTCAGAAATTTCTCAGTACCTAGGATGATGTCTTGTAGACAATGTGTGAACCTCAGATATGAAAGAGAGTGGTTCTTTATGATGGTGTAGAGCTAACCCAGAAGGTCCTCAAACCATCTCCAGGTTGGCAGGGTCTGCAATAGTTCTGGATTCTGGAGTTCAAATGTAGTTCAGAGCATTTCAAGACCTTAGGCATCAGAGAGGATATAAGATATTTTGTATTTTAATTTAAGGTACTGTTTTTATCTAAATATTTTTTGCCCCACCTCATGCAATCAGGATTTATTCAGAGAAAGCTTTATTTATTATATAAACACATGAATTTATTAGGAAGAAATAAGACTATTAACTTAAAAGTACATAGCAAAACTTGCAATTTGGTCTCCCAGTGAGCTGATGGTAAAGGAATGAGTTTGAAAATAGCTTGAGCTACATATATAGAGCTTATACGGAAAAAATAAATATGTAATTTTATCTCAAGTAGCTTGCTTTATATTTGGTATAAAATTCTCTTCTAAATGGGGCTGGAAAGATGACTCAGCGGTTATGAGCACTGATTGCTTTTCCAGAGGTCCTGAGTTTGATTCCCAGCAACTACATGGTGACTCATAACCATCCATAATGGGATATGATGTCCTCTTCTGGTGTGTCTGAAGACAGTTACAGTGTAATCATAAAATAAATAAATAAATAAATAGTAAAAATATTTATTTTATTCTAGCAGTTTCAATTTGCCTTTGCTCATTTGAAAGTCATAACAAGGCATGTGACTCAGCTCTCTGCCTTCTAGGTGGCTTTTTCAGAGCAGGCAACTTGTTATAAGCCCAAGCACACAATCACAATGGTCTGTCTAAGCCACCTGTATAATGAATTATTCTTGATCAAACTGACAAGAATACCAAAAGTCCTGGCGGGCCAAAAGTCTTCTTGGACACAGTGCTATCAAGGATGCATGTAACCAGGGTCAAAAGATGACTTTCAGTAGAAGCTAGGAGCAGAGATACAAAGACTGCAACCAGTGTCAACATTTCTGGGTACTGTTCTCCCAAGGCAAAGAAGGAGATTCGAGAGGTTGTTGTCCTTTGCCTGAGTGATACACAGCTCTGATAAATCAATCTTGAAGGAACTTTGGGAAAGGTAAAGAAATTGCCATTGCATGGCTTATCAGGGGATGGTATTATAGGACAGTGATGAAGTAAGGAAGTATTAACAGTCCAGTGGCAAAAAACCCTCCACTGAGGACAGTTTGGGACAAAAGTAATTAATTTGATTTACAACAGCTACTGGTCTTAGAATACACTGGCGCTGGCTGTCTCTCTGTAATTGTTGAGAAAGTATGTGTGGGCTAAAAGGAGCAGAGGGCACCGAGCCATGTTAACCCTTTGTATTTGTATGGCTGTCTTTCTTACCTGAAAAGCTGTTGGATACATTATATGGTCTTAGGCTTAATTTCATCGAAAAATCATAATGGCCCCTTAGCTGAGTGCTTATAACTGACCATTAATTTAGGTTCAGGGCATGAATTCTAAAGGAAAAGGGATACCAATTAAATTTCAATTGGCTATTTTTTAAGGCTGCAAATGGCAGAATCTCCATTTCAGTTTAATTAACTGAGTGAGTTAGGGGAAAAAAAATGTGTGCTTTCATATTTTATACTTATCCACACAATACAAACTTTTTCAAAGAAATTTCTTTTTTAGGCTAACAGGAAATGAGCATAGAGAACAATAAGAAAACAGATAGTACTGACTACAGAGGACTATTATGGCTGCTCTTATTATAAACTTTTATTGTATTTTACTACAAACCGAAACAATAGTCTGGGTGATAAAAAGTCTTATGGCATTTCCTTTCTCTTTCATTCTCCAGCCACCTGGTTTAGCCGAGGTTCCAACCAGCCTATACAACTTGAAAAATTTGTCAAACAATCCCAAAACGAAACTGAAAAATGACATTTTATCCAGTGCATAAAAGAGGCTATTTCTCATAGAGGAAAGAATACTCCTTTCTTGATAGCCTAGTGAAAGACTAGAGTCAGGAAGACAACTAATGCTGAGAACTACTTCCTTTTAGATTGTAGAAGTCATTCTTTCTTTCTTCTTCTTTTTTTTAAAAAAACATCCATCGCTCTACTAGGTCAAAGCCAGCATCACATTTAGATGGAGAATTCTCAATGGTATCCGATTAGACCTGACACTGTACTCTGACGTCCCATAGACCGGTTCCTAAAGGATCTCTCAGAAACTCTCATTTGAAACATGGAACTTTAATGACATTTAAAATTAAGCACCTACTAAGTATTAATTGAAATCACTGAACAGAGTGTGAGTGGAGAAACACTTAGCAGGTAGGCTCCCATTTTAATGAGTGGGGAGAGGTGTTGCTTTGAGCTAGCGAAGAGAATTCCAGTCATTGCTCCATTCTGACCTGTCACTCACAATGTTTATTCCTTAGGCTTTTCTGCTTGCTCTAAATGATCTACAGCAAAGCTATAAACTCCTTAAAAACACTATCTCACAGTGTTCTTCACATACAATAAGATAAGATTTTGTGTGTGTGTGTGTGTGTGTGCACGTGTGTGTGGTTTCTCACTTAATAGTGTTAAGAAATAATAAATAGCATAAATGTTGGCCCCAATCAGCAATCTCCCTACTATAGTATATGCAAGTGAGGTCAGAAGAAACTCTTTATGAGAAATTCTGGTATTCCAGTGTCCTGAGATATTTATCCAATGTCTAACTCCTTATTCTCTGTAAAGAAATGGATGTAATATTAACCAATATGATGCACCACCCCACTATTCTTTAACTAATGTTTTAGTTAGAAATGTCTCCTTCTTATTTGGAAAGACATAGCTTTTGGGTGTGACAGGAGTGTGTTCAGAAGAGCCAAGAGGATATGGATGAGCTCTGTTTGGCTCTAGTCATTATGCCCCCATGGAGAAAACAGTGGATCTGATGGGAGCATGAAGTCCTGGGAAGCCCTTCAGCACCGCATTCTCTCCATTACAGTCTATATCTGTTGTATCAAGGATGCAGATAATGAACCAGGAAAAGGATCAAGCTCCTTACAAAATCTCTGGTTGCCGGCTAGAAACTATGCAATCACTTATAATTAGGTAAATAAATGTAGAGGGCAGCGAAAAATATTGTTTCATAAAATACGAAAATGATTGGTATGTACTCTGAAGCCCAGGGAAAACTGCTTGCAGCAGAGTTTATATTGTTCTATAGAGATGCCTGTCTGTTTCGTAGGTGGGTATTAGATGGCAGAGGCCTTTTCCCTAAATGCTTCATTATTCACTGTGTAAAGAGCATTCTAAATCATGGACTTCATTATGACCTTTTACTATACCACTGCTGTATTTTGTTCCTAACCTTCTTGTTCATGATTCTAGGTGCTCCCTGCCTCACCCACAAGCAGACCACTCCTCAGTTTTCTTTTAATGGCTCCGTTTGTCTTCATTTTGGTTTCTTTTAATCTTTCAATATCACAGATCCATATTATGTCCTCCTTGCTTTGGTAACATAGTTGAGAAAACCTTCCTGGTTTTACTACTTATTTTCTCATGCCCCACCCTGGAGAACCCCATAAATTCTTCTCCTCATGAATTTCCCTTTAGAAATTCAAGCAGGTCTCTCCGCTTATGTGAGTCACCTCAGGTAGCCATTTTGCACTTCACGCTTCCCTCATTAATGTGCTGGGAATGTAGCTGATTGCCTCTGTGGCCCCTTAATTAAAGACAATTAAAAGTTGCTGAGTTTCCATGGGGATGACTGATTACCCAGCGGAGTTCACATTTGAGAAGATGAGCCCTCAATAGTCCTCTTGCATGAGAAGCGAGGACTCAGCCCTCAGGCCCCTTCATTTCAATCCCACAGTGCTTGCAAGTTAGCTGAGCTTTTATTAAAGTTGAGACCCAGATCCCTCACTTAATGGAGTCATATTACAAAATAAATTCTCGATGTCTCTTTTTTTTCCCCCTTTTAAAGACCTCTTCTTGAAATTTTTATCTCCAAATGGTCTAGATAGAAGGGTACTTATAAAGCATAATTAGTTAAGCAAGTTAGCATGCTTCATGCCTTGGATGCGGGGTCTGAGTCTTCTAACTTGTTGCATGCTGTCTTGCTCCCAGACAGTCTGAATTAGCTAGGACTTCAAATAGTTCAAAGACCCTAGCTCTTCTGCAGCCCCCAGTTGAAAAATATGGGCACGGGACATTTCTGAATTGCCTTCTGTACTTGACTGAGTTAATTATTCTGATATCTCTGGGATCTTTGATAATTAGCCACAGTAGGGAAAGGATGTAGAATGTAAAAAGAGTTAATATTTAATCTGATTCTTTAGAAAGCCAACAAACATCTTGATTTTTTCCACCCTCCCTTATATTAACACATTATTCTTCTTTGTTTTCCTTTAAGGAACACCCTACTGTTCTACCCGATCTCCAATTTCCTCCAAGACTTTCATGGAATATAGCATTTTACAAAATTCTAGTGTGGTTGTGCTTGCAAGTTTTGCCAATGCTCAAGTTAAATCTCTAACGTGACCAATTTCGTAAAGGAGAGTTTCGTAGTGGTGCCCAAGAGGGTGGGGGAGACTGGCTCCAAATTACAATCTGTCTCCCAAAGGATGGAGCTTAAGGCATTTGGAGAATGAAGATACAGAAGGTCTGAGGTAGGATAAGGTGACTGTGGACGGGAGAACTGAAGAATTGGAGCAGTTGAATATCTGTGCCCACATCAAGATTCAGTTTCACTGTTGGTACACTGTTCAGAAATTATGCTCCCATGATTTTGTTCTCTTGGACCTCTGGTATAAAGACAATACTCTTTACACATACATATACATAGGCCCTGGTAAAAAACTAAGTGACTGTAACCAGTTTGAGATGGGCATGTTGTAATTCCAATGTGAAGTGGCCCAGTCCTCAAAAGACTCATATTTGGATGACTTAGCTCTTAGCAGATGACAGATAAATACATGTTGGTGAGTTCATAGTTGAATGCCCTAGTAGGAGAGGGGTACCTACGTGGATGAAGTGAGAAACTAGGGCTATAACTTAACCTGTGTAACTTGTCCCTGGGTATTTCTTTCACTGTCTGATTCTCAGCTGCCATTAAATGAGCATCTCTACCCTAACATATTTCTCATCACGGCTATATCCAGACTTACTGTAGCCAGCAGCAAAGGAACTACCTGAACATGAACTGCACCTTCTGACACGATGGGGATGAACAAATATTTCCTTCTTTAAGTTGACTGTCTCAGATCTAATGTCCCAGCAATACCTCCAAATCCCTACAAAAAGGAGAGCCTTGCCAAGCATAGCATATGTCACCAGTATTCTCTACAGAAAAGCCAAAAATGTTGCTTTACCCCATTGTTTAGTCAAGATGTTGAAAGCAAAACTTAAATCCAATAACTAAGCAAATTAAGCTGGACAGTCTATCCAGATATTCTCTCACTTTCAAAGAAAAAAAACAAAAACCTTGTCTTTGTTTTGAAAACTTTATCTAGAGAGGGGAATAAGCCTTCGGCAAGTGAGAAAATCTGCGATGATTTTGTTATGGACATTCTGTTGCAAATATCATCCCCTGAGTTGACAACACACACACACAGTGTTTTAATTCCTAGTGGGAATCAATTGCTCCTCTGTTCTGTGGTTCTCTGTGCTGCTGAAGTTTCAGCACAGTGGGGGCTAGCTCTGTCCATGGAGTGGCTGCTCTATCTCCTGCTCTTTCTCCCACTTAGTCATGAAGTATGGAACCTGCTGCAGAGGACATAATATATCTAGGAAACTCCCAATATGTTTTCACATTCACTCAAATGCTGAAAAGGGGTTCAACTAGCCTCAAATTAAAAAAAAAAAAAATGACCCCATGTGTTTCTCCTACACTGTGAACATCTTGCTTTGGTTTTGTTTGTTTGTTTGTTTGTTTTTTGTTTGTTTGTTTGTTTTTTGATTCCAAAGGGTATTCCAGATGTTGTTTCTTGTTCTTTTTAGTGAATGCTTCTTCAGGAGTTCTGAGTTATATCTGGTCATAATCGTGGCTGTCTAGAAAAATAATTAGTCATGGGATCTTCCATATCCCATTTATTTATTTATTTATTTGGCACTTACAAGAGGATTAGTCAAAATCTTCTAGAGAATTTGGAACACAGGACAACCCTACACATAAGGAAGATCTCATTAATCTGAAGGGAATGAAATCTGAAATATTTTCTCTCCCTCTCCCTCCCCTTCTCCTTGTCCTCTCTCCCTCCTTGTCCCCTTTCCTTCTCCCCTCTCGCTCACCTTCCTTCCCCCTCTTTCTTCTCTCTCCCTCTCTTCTTTATGATCAGAATATTTTTAACTTTGCAGTTCGTGCCATCTGACATTTCTGAGTTTAAGGGATATGAACAATGATTCATAACTTTTTAATTCATGGGGGGAGATTGCAAGATGTGTTCTCTATATTCCTGTTCTTTTGTCAACCATGCAAGTTATTCACAAAAGACAACAGGTTAGGATTCTCAAAAGAAACTTCTTTATTATTATGATAAGGTTCTCCAGCATATAACAGTCTGCCAATCTATGGCTGAGTATCCAATTTAATATAAAATAATCTTAATTTCTCTAAAAATCAGTACCATGAACTAATTTTAAAGACCTGTGCTATAGAGAGTCTCCACAAAATACTTAATGTTTTACTGGGATAATAGAGGCATAATAGTTGTGAAAGGATGACAATTTGGTCCCTGTAGGTGGCCAGGAACAGGTCGCATGTGGGTCTGCCAGTTCTTTGTTCATGTGTACCACAGATGTGTTTCAAGCAGTCCCTGGGTAAGAAGCCCCCACACTGTGCTCTCTGCAGGAGGTGAACCTGACCTATGGAGACCACCCCTGAGAGTGTGTGTAGTTCACTTTGCAGGATCCACTCTGTCCTTGATCTTCTTGCTGTGAGTGACATCAAGGTGACCAATTAGTGGGCACTGAGATGGTGTTTTCTGTGATATTGTAAGGGCACAGAGGTCACAGGCGATTCAAGCCCAGTGGAATCCCAGGAGGCTGCATAAAACCAGGCCTCTGAAGTCTGACTTCAACCCAGCATCCAGCAAATGAAGCTGTGGCTCCTTTCTGAACTTGACCAGAAACCCTCTCCCTTAGCAGGTGCAGGCAAGGAAGCAACTAGAGCAATTCTGAATAGCACTGACTTTCACTGATTGCCAAAACCATGCTTTACCCTGGGCCAAGGTAAACTGGGTCATTCTCAAGGGGAGATGAAGGCAAAAGAGCTGGCTAGGAAAACAGAGTCACAGTGCCAGAGGCGTGGGGGATGAAACAGTGCCGTCACTCTGTAAGGGTACATAAACACTACTCTCCATTGCTCTTTCCTCTACTAAATTTGTCCAGATAATCCTACATCAAAGGAACTGTCATGATGCCTTTGTCTTCTGACAAATTTATGAGTAAAAGAGATTTTCTTTACCTGTTTGATGAAACAAAGGACTCCTAGAAGTTCAGTTTTTTTTTTTTTTTTTTTTCTGCATCGGCATTTTCTGCTCCATTTAGTTGAGCACAGAACAGGACCAGGACCATAAAGCAGAGTAAAGAACACTTACCTCAAGAGTGCCCTAATCTACTGGCTGTAACCCTGGTCTTCAGTTTACTCATGAACTCAGTTTTCAGTCCAACAGGCAAGCAGTTATACTGAAAGTCCAGTAGAATATGACTTTGTGTCGCTACCTTTTCACAACTGTTATTGTCCCTTATGAGTATACTAAAACTTTCTTTCCATCTGCCTCTTTCTAACATGTTCCTTCTCCCTTTTTTTCCTCTCTCTCTCTCTCTCTCTCTCTCTCTCTCTCTCTCTCTCTCTCTCTCTCTCTGTGTGTGTGTGTGTGTGTGTGTGTGTATCTTGGAGAAGAGACCTAAACACAAATATGGAATTCTTTTAAGCCTCTATATAGTTTAAAGTTTGAAAAACAAACACTGCTTTCAACGATCTATATTTCAATAACAACCTATTCCAGTGGGTGTGGCATTATCCACTTCTGGTTTCATGTATTCATGTAAATACTTAATAAGCTTCAGATTATGGAGATTTTTGTTAACCATATTTTCAGGTCATTGATGTTTAACTTGAATTTCATTTGTCTATTTTTTAATGATAAAATACACAGAGAAACATAATCTATATGTAATTATATGGCAGTTATTGTAGCTGCAATGTAGTCAAAGCTGGTTTTATCATATTCTGCTTCATCTTTTTGTGCCTCATCAGGTGATCATCACTCTAATGGATAATGTTTGGGAAACAATCTACCAAACAAACTTTGAATGTATGTCATCATATCACCACACATATAGAGATACAGATACATCCACAAAGAATCAAAATAAGCACAGACATATACAGACATACACACAGATATACATATACACAGAGACATATAGAGACACAGAGGCACACATGGCATAGACAGACACACATAGGCACAAAGGCTCACAAAGATTCACATACACACCAAACACACACACACAGATACACACTCAAAGACACACATACAAACACACAGGCACAACTTTGAAATCTGCCTACATCCACTATGCTTTCCAATGTGGTATGAAGTGCTTGAAGCAAACTGTAATTTCTAAAATAAGTTCATCTGGTAAGTGGGGTTGGTTAAAGGGCCAATACACATGATTAGAGACCTTCAAGAACTTAACCTTGACTCATGAGTCAAGTTTCTGTATGTGTGTGTATTGAAATTATAATTGCTTCCTAATCCAATCATCTTGAAATCTCAAGGGAGCAGAAATGAATCTACTCTTAGAGAGTGGGAAGGTCTCTGGAAATAAGGTGGTGTGGAAGTTCACTGTGGAGCAATGGTCTCTGCTCTCCTGAGGAGACAACACATAGGTATGACTGGTATGCTGTTCCTTTGATCTTTGACCTTGTAAATTTGTCAGATTCTGACACTGCCACTTTTGCCAGCAGGGATTATTATTATTATTATTATTATTATTATTATTATTATTTATCCTAATGGTCATACTCTAAGTTATCACATTCTCCTCAAGAACATATGAAACAAACACAAACCAAAATGCTGGGGAAGAATACTTGTTGATATATACCTCCGAGCAACGCACACAAAGCTGGTGACATCATAAACACAGCCTCATGACTCTCAGATGAGAAAGACGATAAAATGTGCAAATGCTGAGTGCCATATTACAATCACAGAGTCCATCTTTCTAAAGCTCATAATTTTCAGACATTTACAACAGTTCTGTCTGCCCCCGCAGAGATGAGTGATAATCAGATACAACTACAGGCAATTGTCTCTGAGCCAAACTCAAAGGCAACCTCCATTAACAATACCAATATCATTCATTTGTCTTCATTTGTGCAGCAGTTGTATCTGAGGAGGGAGACACAGAACAGAGCATCGTGTGCCTTCTGAGGCTCCCATACTTTATTTTAATCCAAGCAAAGGCCACTTTGATTGACATTTGTGCACACAAAAGAACAATAGCCTCTCTAGCTGGCACCTTTCTTTGTCTCCCTCTTTGCCTTCTGGATTTTCTGGCTTTCTCTACCTAGATTTTTCTTCCTGCGCCATCCTTCCTCTTGTCTTTGCACTGTTATCCCCCCCCCCCTTGGTTTCCTTTCCTCTTCATTTCTTCCTATCTGTGAGCTCATGGCGTGCCTCTCCTTGGTCGTGCCTCAGAGGTGCTTTGCACTGAGAGCTAAACAGCGACAAATTCACCAGAGCTCTGATCTGTTTACATTCTGTGTTGCTTTGGTAAGATTTCAAAGGGTATTTTTTTTTAAAGCACAGAAAGGGAGCCCATTAATTTCCTTTGTTGTCTCATTCTAGCTTGCTCTATTTCTTTAAACTATTTTTTGATTCTTGCTCAGAAATAGCCTTTGAAAACACACTCTGGCAGTAATATAATTAATCTGATCCAACGGTGTCAGGTGGAGTTCCAAGATGTGACTGGTGTATGGTGCAGGTGCATGGTCCGCCCCCTTGTCTGTGTCTTCAGTTGGGCCACTGGTCTTTGACTCCCATTCAGAGAAGAACTTCATTGAAGATGAGACACCAATTGAGTCTCAGCCATAGTGTCTGGCAGGAGCTTCCTCTGTTGTCCCAACTTCATGTTTCTGTGAGCTAGGAATTTGCCCTCCCTCATGCCTGTCATTCAAAGACTAATTCTTACAAGTTACTGCCACCCTTATTATTCTCTTCCTGTTGCCTCATTTCTATCAGTCTCACACTACAAGACAATTTTAACAGAAAATAAGCCAGAGAAAGCAAGGCTGCCTGTCAACTTGGGGATGCTTGGACAACCACTCCAGTCACTAGCCACCAGGGTCATTTCTTTTTAGAGAAGAGATTTTCAATACCCTGCCCATAATGCCTTCCATCTTCATCTAGGCAAATGTGCATTTGCAGGAAGGAGATGGCCATTTCAACAAACCCAGTCCTATGCTTTAATCTGTGTGAAAGTCCTACTGATTCCAGTAGTACCAGTCTTGATGCTTTAATCTGTTTGAAAGTATCTTAGGGTAGACAGATACAGACTGGTAAACTAAAGAGCAAACATTCTTTTGGAAAGAAGGTGTGATAGCCATGATGTTTAGGGATGAGAAGGAAGGCAATAGAAGAGCTGGATCTTTCCCATGGTCAATCTTCTTCCCACTGAAAAGTAAAACCATCTTGGCAAGAGTATAAACAACTTAGAAAAATTCAGAAGGTAAAAGGTCTTCCTAGATTATGATTATGAGGGATAAACTATGGAAAGGTGACAATATGGCATGAGAGATTACATCTTCCTACTGTCCACATTGCTGGAATTTGAACAGTTGTGGGCATAATAGAGAGAATGAGATTGGGATGGCGTGATTACCTACAAAAGTAATTTGCCATGTTGGAGGATGTGTGGCTATGAAGCATGTAATCTACTTTTTTAGCCAATCCTATTTCTGGAGAGACTGGCTACTTGGTTGACACTTGAAAGATGCTACCTCATGGCTGCTGCATTGTGGGGTATACTTGCCCCAGTGCATAGACCCTATGCTGTTGAACTTAGTTCTCTTGTGTCTTCTTTTCTCTTTATTACTTCCACTGTTATATTGTGTCATTTCCTATTAACAGACTTTTGTCACTGTGTCTAATCCCTTATGAACACAGAAAACAAAATCACATGTACTGATGTTGTATCTCAAGGAAAACTAAAGGGATGTCCATCATCGGGAAGAGAGGCCCCTAGGCTATGCAAACTTTATATGCCCCAATACAGGGGAATGCCAGGGCCAAGAAGTGGGAGTGGGTGGGTAGGGGAGCAGGTCAGGGGGAGGGTATAGAGAATTTTCAGGATAGCATTTGAAATGTAAATAAAGAAAATATCTAATAAAGGAAAAATAATATTTAGCATAAAAAAAACAAAAGGGAACCTGATAGCAGATTCTGACTGGGTCCATTTTGTATTGATTTAGTCAGATGTCACAGATTGGACAGTTTTTAAAGGAAAACAGTTTGAGTCTTGAAGTTCTTCAGACAGAGTCCAAAATAAAATAGTGTTGTCATGAAAATATGGATAAGCATCTGTCTCTTTGGCCAAAATATATTCTTGAAGGTTGCATCTTGTAGAGTGAAGAGATTGCATCATCACATGGAAAACTGAGAAAAACAAGAAGCAAGCATGCTCACAGTGGTACCCAGCTTGTGGTACCAGCTTGCCCAGGTTAATGAAACCACAGTGTTTCACTCAGATCATATGCTGCAGTTCTCACTGTATTTGTATTGGGAATTGAGAAACCCTATAGACTTTGAAGGTAAGAGGGTTCAAACAAGACTGCCATGAGAATGTCAGAAGCAGCTCTGGTTGTTTAAGGTGTTTAGGTTTCCTGCCTACCCAGGAAAACCCACAAATATAAAATATATGTGCTTTCATGCTCAGATCTTCCTGCCCTTAGTATTATGAACTGCTTTAAGATGCTGTACTTATAAGGGCATGCTCTCTAATAATTAATCTCCACTGAGTCTTACAACTCAGTCCAAATGCCTACCCTCTCAGATACTCTTATTAAATGGCTATTTTCTCCTATCACTTAAGTCCAGTATCCTCATATCTTTATCTTACTCTAAGTTTATATGGAACCCACAAGAAATGTACAGGCTCCTTGAGGAAAGAAACTAGTTTCAACTCATTTTATTTTGCTTCACTTTATGTATTTTAAGAGTTTACATTCCCCTTAGTCTGGAGATTGGGATTTATAGTAAAGAACAGATTACAATTCTCCAAGGTAACACACAAAAAGTAGAACATTAGGGAGACAGAAATTGTGGTTTTAAAAAAAGATAGAGGAAGCCATGGGTATTATTAAGAGATGACAATGCTTTTAAAAATCTCCCTCTAATGTTTTGGATAACATTGCTCAGTGTTTGACTTTTCTACCAGCAAGCCCAAAGATAAATTCATGAGGAGGGCCTGGGTTTACTCTTGTTGTAACAGAGACCAGCAAATAAACAAAACATTCAGATTCTCAACAAAAGCTTATCTATTCTTCACATTGAAGAAAAGCATCTCCAGGTGTTTTTTTTTTTTTTTTTTTTTTTTTTTTAAACTTGTTGCTATGTCAAGTGGCAAACAAAGTTTTTAATACTAACTCACAGAATGTATCAGCCAAGCAGCTTCATCTTGATATTTTGTATAATGTTCTTTGGTTCTGGCTGAAGCACTTGATCAAAAATTGGGTTTTCTACATTGTTACACACACATTGATTCAAGCCATTGATATAACAAAAAATAACCAAGCTTCTGTGTATCTCTGGAAGAAGCCAACACAGAAATTGAACACATATATACCCATACCCAGTGAATGTTCATTTTAGATTAGTTTGTGCTTTTTTTTTTTTTTTTTTTTTGGCTCTAGGAGGAAGTAGGACATTTCTAATGAGCTCTCATCATTGTGGCAGCCAGATACTGCACAGATGATATGAGGCACTAATCGCCAGGGACAATGTTTGCCCAGATGTGGCTCTATCTCTGCTACAAAGCATTGTAAATGTCAAACCCCTGGTTGAGATGCAGTTGTGCATTTGCCATACACAAAGCCGGCTGGAGAACAAAAGGTGCCAGATAGGGACACATAAATCATTACAATAGGACCAACAGATCAACAGCATTGCCCTGAGAAATAGGATGGCCCCAGGTCACGCTTCTTAGATCACCAGTGCCTTCACAAAATGCCCTTTTTTGTTTGTCCTGCTTTTGAAAAGGCACCATGGGCTTTTTGTAATTAAAGTTGTATTGATTTTGTATTTTTAAAAAAGGATTATAAAGGGGCCAGCATGAACCAGAACAAAGGCAGATAATGGATAGTAAACATGAGGAAACCTAACAGTTCACAAATGTGCTTGTAAGAGCTTTCACATACCTGCTTTCCAAAGTAGATTCAAACAATTGGATTGAAAAGCCGCATCCTGTGTTCCAGCCATTTCCAGTACTGGACCCAGCATTGACTTACATTGATTATGACAATTATGTTTGTAGTCTTTTGATTTCCAAATCTTTAATTTATCTTAAATGAAATGTTAGTTCCTGGATGTCAAATACAGTGGATGAAGCCTGGGGCACAATGATAAAAGGGCACCCTTCAGGACTCCCTTTGTTGGGCACCAAAGCCACCCATAGGCCAGGCAGGCACACACAGCCTCAGGGGGCACATTGAGTTTAGGATTCACTTTGCTACACAGTGTCATAGGTAATTGGGAGCATTAGGGAATAAAACCTCAGTGCTTCTGCAGGTCAGTCAGCCTTGGCGTGGTGTCCAGCATTTTTTAGTCCCAGTGGGGACATTAATTCTAAGTGTCAGGCAACTGCACATGTTGTTTAAATGTGTGGTCAGATGGAGTCATCAGAATTTTTGGTACCTGCAATTTCCCCAATTCTTGAGACACTCTCACACAAACACACACACACACACACACACACACACACACACACACACACACACACATGTATATAGATGAAAAACTTCTTATAGGTGAACATAGCTGTGGCTGCATATTCACTTTGATGTCAGAGATTACTTTCAGTTGTTGATATGTGCTGTACTCCTTTATTTTTATTTATTTATTCATTTATCCATTTTATTTATTTATTTATTTATTTATTTATTTATTTATTTATTTATTGAAATAGACACCCCTTGATTAAATAAGGCTAACTGGCCAGTGAGTCTCAGAGATCCTCTTGTCTCTAACCTCCTAGCCCAGTAATTACAAGTGCATAAACTCCACTTGACTGTCTTTTTAAAAAAATGTGACTTCTAGGTATACAACTCAGGTCCTCTTGCTTGTCTATCAGTTGTTTATGAACTGAGAAGTCGCTTTGGTCCAAGCAGTACAGTTCTCTTGAGGGCATCTTCTCTAGTCCTCTTAGCCTCACTGAGTAGGTGTCACATCTAGACTTTCTACCTCTCTGATACTTTCTCACCCAGTTCTACTTGAGGACTAGTGGGATGAAATCAGCACCGTTTGACTATCAATTGCAAGACAGTTCCATTGCTGAGCCAGGAAACTCTCAAAGCCATTTTACTTCCTGGATACTCATTATGGGTGGTTTCCCAAGAGGCTGAGGAAGTGACTCCTATCTGCTACATTGGTGAACATTTTTTATCCTGATCCCCCCAGTGATGCTGGTCCCCTATGTGAAATCAGTACCTTCACTGGCCCATCTTTGGGTATCAGGTTCTGGAGCTGAACCCAGGGCAGAGGCTATGCTACATCCCTCATTCCTGTCCCTTTCTGGCTCCACCCCACATTACTATGCATAAACACCTTCTCTATTTCAGTCAAAACCGAAAGTCCTTCACAAATCAATTCAGATAAATGAACTGGTGTTATTTGAATCTCAGTTTGTGTAGGAGATTGAAACTAAGGAGAAAACAAGATGTCATAAGAGCATCGGCTTCCATGAGGCTCTCTGTGGGTTACTGACTAGCATGCATAATGACAGGAGTGAGACAGTCGGCTAGCTGTCTAGAAGGGCTAAGCAAAAGTGATTGATGTGACACTTGCCCAAATCATGAAGGAAAGCTTCAGCATCTCGGTCGGAAAGCCTATCATTTGGTTCTATCTCCATGACTACCTACTTGCTGAATCTAAAGAATGTAATTATAAGTCTCTGACCACTACCTTTCTCCTTCATTAAATGTAAGTATATACTTACACTAAGTCACTATTAGCTTTGTGCTTCTGGGGAATAAATTTCTATACCGGTAGTTTGGTACCAAACATTGATGTATATTCTACTTACATACTTGAAACCTTACTAGGTCCTAAACAGAAAGTCTGTAAATAAGCACTAAACCAATATTTACAGGATGCCTTCTTCAAGCACAGGTTTACATAAAACAGAACGAAGTAAAAATATCTAAAAGTGCTAAGATATGACCTTTTCAGCATTGAATTTTTAAGGCATACAAGTGTACAGGTGACTTTTGGACCCAAATAAAGCAGCAGAGAATAATCACCACATACCATGTGATGTGACAGGAGGGGTTCTGGGACTTCATGTGCATATGGCAGACTTCTGAGAGAGGAAAACACTTCCACAAGGAAGAACCAATAGGAAGAACTAGCCACCTGTGGGGAGGACGGGGTTGGAGAGAGTGAAGCTCTGTCTTCCCTGCTTATGTGCACTTCCAAGGGTAAGCATTAGAATCTCATACCAGCTTTCCCACAGAGCCAGAAAAGTTTTCTGCCTTTATCGGATGAAAGGTGTGTGCTCTCAAGATAAAGATTTCCCCATGAAGTCTGAAATGTTGCTTTCATATTAACCTTTACATTCTGTGTCAGGAAATGAGAACCGCTAAGAGAAGAGCCAAAGGAAGACAACAGCAGAAGCTTTGAACACATCTCTAATGTTGCCTGAGAAAGCTCCTGGGGGGGACTGTTCTCAGGCTGGAAGAGACGAAGAGGAAACAAACAGGAATACAAAGTCTACATTTGGTTTGTGCCTTGAAGCCACCGGCATTAATTAAGATTCTACAGCTTCCAAACAATTATGACATAATTAAAGTAAGATTCTTTCTACAGTAAAACGATAAGAAATGACTTTTCGAAACCATGGGAACCATTAAAACAGCACATCGGCATCAAAATGAGCAATATTTACTAGTATTAACACTATTAAAACGCCTTTGAAGACAAACTCGGGCAATTATTACGCAGAACAACTCACATGTGGAGACAGAGAGCAGTGATAATTAAATCCCACACTCTATATATCTCTCTTTTTTGTATTTGACAGAACAGTCTTTAAGAGAATCTATTTTAATGGCGTTGAATTAGCAAGACATTCAAATAGAGAAAGGGCACTTAGCAGGAGGTCGGTATTCAAGGAGACACAGCCTCCGTCATCATTGTTATTTTTTTATTATTCTTACACTTTTGGAGACACTAAAGCTCCATTGGTGGGCTGCTACACGCACAGATAAGTTCAGTCTCTGGCCCATAAACTTTCTCTAATGGTGTAGCGCATCCTTAATTACAATGGACAATGTGCAGCTAAGTCGAGTGAATTATGCAAGGCTAATAGATGGAGCACTTGAGACTTGGGTCATTGGATTGGATCAGATGGCAAGCACGTCTCCAGCTGATCCAAAGGAACTTGGAAAAGCACTGGGCATCCCAGAAAATTAGGAAGCCATGAATGTTAGGTGGGAAAAAGCATCAATACAGTTAAAGTCAGTCTTAATAGAGACTAAAGATGCCATATTTTCTTTCTAGGGTTTGTGTGTCTAAGAACTCTCACAGAGGTATTATTTTGCTAGTAAGATATGTTCAGAGTAAGAAATTTATAAAATGATGGTGCAGAGCCTGTGTTTCCATTCCACTGTTCTGTGCAGTTACACCTGAAATTAAAATGTATTTATAAGTGAAAAAAAATAGAAATATCAGAAATACTAGCTGTTCTTAGGCATATGTCAACATTTATTTTAAAGTCTATGAAGCTGTTTCCAAGAAATAACTAAATATCTCACCAAATTATTAGTGATCTATATTGTATGGGGGAACATGCAAGAAAGATATGAACAAGAGAGTTGAGAAGGAACCAAAAGTTTTATACCCTGAATGGGATCTGGCTACCTTCCTTAAAACATGTGTCTGTAAAGACAGTTGAAGAGGACATCTCACGCCTCTGGTCACCAGACGTGAGGCTGTTGTCAATATGCTAAAAACAATATTTATTTTCTCTTTGCAAACTGAGGGACTGAGGTAATTGGTTCAAACCACTGTGCATTCAACACTGACTTTCTAGCAGGAAAAAGACAACACATCTCTAGAAGAGATTCCTGCAGCTTAAAGAAGAACTGCTCAATCATTTTACCCCTCTCCTGTCGATGAGTTATGTCAGAATTCAGGGAATTGCTTTAGCATTTTAAATGAGGCTAACTGTTGTCACCGAGGTTCAGTTTCATTAGAACCCAGTCTCAGGGTTCAAAATGGTAGAATAGAAATCACCTAGAAACTTGATTCTGATCTTTGACTTTTAGGAGAGATGTCAGGTAAAGGCACTGGATGTGAGGGTACTGGGTATCCTTAGTGGGAAACATGATCAAGGGGTTAATATTATTTCTGAATACTAACTCAAATAACTCACTCTTTGATGTACTGAACGCTTGTGGCTAGCGTACTGTTTGGAACCATTTCTTTGCTTAGGTAGTGAGTTCTTAGGAGCCGGAATGTGCTTAACTGTCCCAGCTGATTAGGAGGTGAAGGGGAAGGCAGGTTTAGTGCTTACATGGACTTGAGAGTGAGTTCAGGGTTGGACAAACTGTGTTGACATTAAAAAGTATAGAGGGCTACATATGTATGTAGCTCGGGGACCCCCTCGGTCAGATCTATACTACTGACAAAAAAGATTACAATATTTGACACTGGTATTTTTTAATTTGAAATGTTAGATTTCTGGTGTTTCCATATGTTTAATGAGGTACCCTGAGGGCGAGGCTGTACATAACCATCATGTGCTTCATAAATACCTTCCACATGTACCTAAAGATCAGTTTATACATTAATTTTGAGTACTTTTGCGTATATTGACGGTAACCCTTCTCCCGAGGAAGTAATTAGAATCTGCATCTATGGTATCCTTTCATCATTCAAAAAGTTTTGGATTCTGGAGCAGTTGGCTTCGGCATTTTCACAGAGACTTGCTTTGTCAGCGCTTGGGGGCACACTGGGTCTCCAAAGCTCTGCCTGTAGCTCCACAGAACTAAAAACATTGCTGACGCTGATTCTGCTAGCTCTGTATGGAACCACGAACCTATTCTATAATATCCTATAATCACTCACAGCTTGTTGAGGGTACAAAAATTGCCCCAAAGGAAAATTGGAGACCAATGGAGATCAGATACCTAGCCTTCACTGGTTTCCATCTCTGTCTCTTGACACGTGTCTAACACTGTCTTATTTGCTTTGGCTATTTTATTCCATTTGTCTTTCCTGTTTTCTGCTCACATATGTCATCTACTTTCCTTCTCCTATAATACTTTGAATCCGTACCCTTCAACTGTTGTATCATACAGTCACCTGACTTACTTTCTAATCCCTTTGGGATGACCAATCTCTCTCCTCTGTGATTTCAAAATAAGAATTGAGTTCCTTTCTTTCTTACCTTGCAGTGGAGCATAAAGCTGGGCATGTAACATCTACATGTTTTGCAGGGCAACTGAATACTTTTGCAGAACTTTCATAATATATAGTATTAATTAGATAATGCTGAAGTATATGACACATTCTGCTGCTTAACTAGCAATGACACATATTTTACCCATCTCAGGTGTCCTGAAAATTCTTAGTCTCCAGGAGAGTTACCTTCTATGACACATAGTACTATAGGCATGGGAAAGATTCAAATCTTAAGACAGTCAGCTATTTTCATTACCGGTGCTCATATTTCATTAATTCACTTAAACCATGGGAGAAAGCTATGCCCAAGGAAGCAGAAATAGGCAAGATATTGTTGGGCTCAGTACAAGACAGTATGACATTAGTAAGAAATTCTACTATGTTTATAAAAATGATTGTCAGAAACCCAGGTATGGGGAAAGCAAAGGACTTTTCATACAAACTAAGAAAAATATTCCAAAGACATAATTTGGAGTCAGAGAAAAACATATATACAACTATGCTCTAATATCCACAGTTAAAGAATGTTGTATTTTCAGATCAAATTCTCGATTTTTATTTTTTAAAAATAAAAGGTAGAATTGATTATTGTCATATTCAAGAGAGCCCACTGCATGTGAGTTGATATATCAAAAGCATATAGATAAAAGCATAGCAAACATGTTAACAAATAAAATAAGTGTGATATTTTATAAAGGCAATGCTGGTTACAAATGAAATTCACAAAAAGGAAAGGTTTATGTGAAAGGCAAAGTTAAAAAAAAAAAAAAAACGAGTCTAATTAGATGGTGACATAGACTATGGATGAGCAGCATCTGACAAGGAAGATAAGCAAACACCTTGAATTATTGAGTATATACAAATCAGCATGTCTCCACTCACTCCCGTCAAGGTTACCAGGAGCCAGACAAAGAGATGAATGACACACACCTTCATTATTTAGGCCAATTCTCCAGTCTGTCTGGAGGTGATTGGGTTGCCCAGATAAACCATTTAACGTTTATCCCCAAGCAGTGGGTCAGATAACAATTTATCTCATTTGGTCTCTAAAGAAACTTAAAAGAAAGAAAGCCCACGAAATTGCCAGCTCTCTTATTCAACCGTATTAACTCTTGAGTCCGACTGATCTCTGACCATTTGCTTGATTGAACCGTTGCTCAACCTAGCATACTGAAAATGATAAAGGCATCTTAATAGATGCAGATTTGGTCAGAAAAAAATGGTCCAAGCCAGGGGGACGTGTCTCTTAGAGAGCTTAGAGAGCAGCAAACTATTCTATAATGTTGTTTTGACAATAGATAGCATGTCTTGAATAGGTTAGACATAGACTATTAAAAGCAGAAGTGTGCACCCCCAAAGACATGCCTGGGAAAACACACTGAACATTTCCATAGCAGAGTCTATCAGAAATAATATTTATATGTCACTAGATAGTAAAAAAAAAAAAAATCTTTGGAGTTTGAGAATACTTTGTGCCTTACTTATTTCTGGGTACTATTTAAAACACCCCACCCTAGACGTGCATTTCTCCTTTCCTCCTTAGCCTTTTTAAAACTGTTGGCTTGCCAATATATTTTGAGGTTTTCAGCTTCTGCTTCCTCCACCCATATTCATGTTTAACATTTTAATTAATCAGGCTTTCCTTACATTAGTGTTTTATGTCAGTTCTTTTGTTTTTCTGTGCTTCTTAGTCAAGTGAGTAGAAACATGGAGAAGACAAAGTTTTCTCTGTTTGTGCCCTGTCCCTGGTGCAGTATCTATTAAGTAGATTCTACATCTTGGGCATTTCATGAATGTTCATTGGAAGAAAGCAAAAAATCAATTCCATCATGAAGGAAGCCACTTTCTCATAAGTAATGCATTTTTAAAGTTTTTTTTTTTTTTTTTCACAAGACTAATGATTCTTAACCTTATGGCCACATCTCTCTCCTGTTTGGCCTCATTCCCCCCAGACAGCCCAGCATGATATCAATAAAGAATTCTCACTCCTGTTTGGTAGTGTGAGCATGGCATTTTTTAGTGTTATAAACCACAACATGCACACACATTTAGAAAAGCATCAATGCAGGTAATTCATATTGTGTCACAAATACCACCGCCCTTAATGACAAAACAAACAAACAAACAAACAAACAACAACAACAACAAACCATTTAGTGACCTGGGCACAGAAGGAAAATCTTGCCGTGGAAAATCTCAGCCCACGTTAAGTCTCAAAATTAGGTGTCTAGCCATATCCAAATATGTTTTAAAAAAAAAAAAAATACCACTGTCAATATCATTCAACCTGAGCCGGTAAACCAACTCTTTCTAAAACCACAGTACTAGAAGATTAAGGAAAGAATACAGAAAGCTCTTATATTTACAAATTCATTTCCTTTCTTGTAATGTGACTGCTCATAACTGGTCCTCCAGTAATCCAAGCTCTTATATGTGGTCCTAAGGAATCTGTCTACAAGGGCATGCAGAGTAATGAAAAACAGCTTTCAGACAGGATTCTGTTGGAGATTAACCCAGAAATCCCTATAGGTTCCACCTCTCTACTCCTCCCATTAAACCAGAAAACTAAAAATGATGTAAGTTCTGACTGGGTTCTCTCTTTTCACAGATTATGGAAATAAGTTATTAAGTTTTACCTCAACTTATTTTTAAATAATGCTTTTATAGACAGCTTACCATAGTTTACAGGACAAATCTTGGAATTACTGAACTAATAAATACTTTCCCTAACCTCAGATTTAATAAAGAAGAGGGTTTTTTTTTTATAATTTCTTTCGATAACTTGGCAAAAGTTATTGTACTTAACTTTTGTGATTGTATTTATAATTAGGTCTCCATCCGATTAAAATACCCATAGGCAACACTTTATTCATGGCATTTAAACGAAACAAACAACTGCATTTAAGTACAAATATCTATCTCTTTTACAAAGCTTTGTTGTGTTCCATATGCCTCCATTATCTTTGCTCAGAAGGCCCCTTTGTGCTCCTCTCATTCTCCTTCCCTGATGGAAGATGCTTCAAGGGTATGGGTGGCAGGCATTGCCCAGCCCTGTCTGGAGTGCTTTCCTATGGAAATACAGAATGAATCCTTCCCAAATAATTTCCTCCAAAGCGGCCCACGTCCTCCATGGAAATCCTAAATCTGATTTGTTTTTGTCTTCAAACATAAGCAAAGGACAAGGAACTGAAAGCAGTACATAGAGTTAAAGGATGCCTATAGCAGGGAAGACAAATTAAAGACTGAAATTATCACCGTCCCTCCAGCTGTTTTTCCCCTGCTTATTATGAACTTTGGTTTAGCGCCCGAAAATGAAATGGAGTTTTGTGCTGTTCTTTTGCGGGGAGAGCTTGTATTTCCTCTAACCAGCAGAATGCTTGGATGGAATGGACAAACCACTTCCCCACCGAATGCCATTTTTCGTTTGTGTGCCTTGTCCTCTCAACAAGCACAGAGTGTGCCTTCAAGTGATTATTACAATAACCTACTAGTCTATAGCACTCAGTTATAGTCCTGTTCTACCTCCAGTACTTGAAAGTCTAGTCAGTGGTCTTTGATGTAACTCGAGGTTCCTGTATCTAAGATTATAACCCAGGGTACCAGCTGCAGCAAGTTATGGATCATGTCTGAGCAGATGTGGAAATTTTTCTGTGTCATACTGGCTACCACATTTCTAGCAAATACTTAATTTTATTCTCTGAGACCCTCACTCTTTTAACTATCTTTAGAGATTCAGGAATCAAAGTAATAAGGCCTAGAGAGGTTATCGGAATGTGGATATCATTCCTTTTACGTTTGAATTCATGCTTTTATATTCTGTTGCTTGCTTTCCCACTTATGAGATTCTCTGTACCATGCATAAGCATTTTTCTCTCTAAAAGGCTCCATCCTTCAGTTTGCATTCTTCATGGGCTCATAGATGATTTTGTTATATGAACCTAGGAACCTCAAAATGAAAGCCACCCCTTTATCTCCATAGCTAATTTTATTAATTTTGAATAAATCATTTGTGCAACAACAAATACAAAGAGAAAGTGGAAAATTCAAAAATAACATGGAAGCAAATACCTGGTTTTGTTCCATTTTGAGACAGCAGTTTGCCAGCCCTGGAACACATTACTGGAACCTGGCAGCCTCTGTTTGTTTTTAATACCAGTGTGCTTGTCATATAATATAACAGCTTTTTATTTTCAACGATATTAACTGTCTGCAGGGAGAAAGAGGTAGAAGACCTCTCCAGGACCCGAGAGTCTTATAAATAAATGAGTTTTTTAACCTCTGCTGTAATACAGATATCTTTTCAATATAATATTAAGAACCTTTGTGACAGGATCTGTCATTTTAAATACAAAAAAATACTATGCCCATGGAATAAAAATACTTACTTGGCAGATGAAAAATATTTAGCCTCCATTTTTACTTGCTTTTGCTCACTGTTTAGAATTCATTGGTGCTCTACTTGGCCATAGTCGCAGGAAGACACTGACACTCACTAGACAAAGCAGAATACAGAGATGTCAGATGGGGGATGGCCAGTGCTGACAAAAGGCTCACTGATAGTTCTTTTTCATGGGATGCACTCATCACCATCTTAAAGTTTAAACTAACTAGGTACCTCTGGAAATATCAAGGAATCCCAGAAAGGTCTCAGTAGACTACAAAAATGAGCAAAAGAAATATCGTTAGGACCTAACATTTCCAAGGCTGCATCAGTATCATTCTTATCCAAATGCCGAAATCTGGTCACAGGCATCAAACAACTGCATCACACTCTGGGCTATAGAACACTCAACAGTGGGTAACTGGGACATCACTAATAACTGAACAGTTTGAAACATTTATCACACTAAAAGTCACCTGCAAGGTATCTTTGGACTCAAAACAGCCTCTGCTCTGAGAAGCTAGATGGTCTGATTGATATATAATTGATAATATTGATATATTCAAACACATAAAAATAAAAATAAAATAAAATAAAATAATAGACACATTTCAGGAAGGTAGATGACAAATATATAAGTAAACAATTAAATGAATGCAGAGCATGGTTATTCCTGATGGTCCATCTGCCACAACTAAGGAAGGTATAAAAGTACTGTCTAGTGCAATATAATATAAGTAACACGTGCAGCTATTGTAATGTTTCATAAAAGTTCTGAAAAAGTGCACAGATTCAGTACCTTTAACCTTCTCTTCTTGGTTTTAAAGAAATGTTTTGTGTCTATCATCTCTTTGACAGGATCTGATGATGTCTGCCTTTGCTCTGTTGTTTGTCATTCATTTGGCTCAACACCAAGAGGATCTCGACTTCTTTGATGCTAAGGGGTCACATGGTTGATATCAAGAGAGTTCAGTATTTGTAAAGGTACCACTCAAGGAGCTGAAAAAAAATCAATGTTTGTGTTATTTACAATAATGTTGTAATAGTTAAGAAAATTAGAAACTTAACACTAGATTAGAACTTGCAAATAAACCATCACCCAGTGAGTTTAGCCTGACTCACACTACACATCCCAATGACCATCTACAAGGTTACAACTGTGGATCTTCACAATGTGTTTTACAGTTTCACTGTCAATCACTTAGTGCGATTTTCAGTAGAAAAGAAAGAAAGAGAGAGAGAGAGAGAGAGAGAGAGAGAGAGAGAGAGAGAGAGAGAGAGATGGAGGGAGAGGGGAAGGAAGGTCCAATTTATCTA
>NC_034604.1:23138804-23190305 GCF_900095145.1 Mus pahari | reverse complement strand
GGAAGGAAGGAAGGAAGGAAGGAAGGAAGGAAGGAAGGAAGGAAGGAAGGAGCAAAGATCTAGGACAGAGTTAAAACTAAAAAAGGAATTAGGTTTACATTCTTTTTCAAGATGTACCATTAGTATGTTTTCTCATACGGAAGCAAGCCTCTAAGGTTACTCATCTACAATTAGTTAAGTATGGGATCACAGTTTTAGAGATTTCTGCACAAGACCAAACTACCTTGTTGGTTGGGGGTGTGACAGTGTGTCATGTTGGGTGTGGTGCTTTGAGTAAGAGTGGCCTCCATAAGTCCTTATGTTTGCATGCTTAGTCAACAGGCAGTGGAAGTCTTTCCTTTTTTATTTTATTTTTTATTGCTTATTTTATTTATTTACATTTCAAATGTTATCCCCCTTCTCAGTTTTCCCTCTGCATACCACCTTTCCAATCCCCCTCCCTCATGCTTCTATAAGGGAACTTCCTCACCCAACCAACCTCTCCTGCCTCACCACCCCAACATTCCCAGAAACTGGGATATCAAGTCTCCACAGGACTAAGGGCTTCCCCTCCCATTGATGACAGATAGGGCAATCCTCTGCTTCATAAGCAGCTGGAGCCATGGGTCCCTCCATGTGGACTCTTTGTTGATGGTTTAATCACTGGGTACTCTGGAAGAGGGGGGTCTAGTTGGTTGATATTGTTGTTCTTCCTATGGGGTTGCAAACCCCTTCAACTCCTTTAGTCCTTCCCCTAACTCCTCCACTGGGGTCCCCGTGCTCAATCCGATGGTTGGCTACAAGCATTCACATCTGTATGTCAGGCTCTGGCATAGCCTCTAAGGGGACAGCTATACCAGGCTCCTGTCAGCAAGCACTTCTTGGTATAATTAATAGTGTCTGGGTTTGGTGTCTGTATATGGGATAGATTCCCAGGAGGGGCAGTCTCTGGATGGCCTTTCCTTCAGTCTCTGCTCCACTCTTTATCCCTGCATTTACTTTAGTCATGAGTAATTCTGGGTTTATATTTTTGAAATGGGTGGGTGACCCCATGCTTTAAAAGGACACAGTGCCTAACCTCTGGATATACTCTCTATAGGTTCTCTCTCCCCTATATTTCAAAGAATGACAAGGATTAGGAAGTATGGCCTTTTTTGGTTGGTCATGGCTTTAATGTTGGAAGAGTGTTATTAAGGACAGGCTATAATGATTTCGAAAAAGCATTTTCAGCACATGGGGCTAGTCTAACTGGATGTCTGCATAGAGAAGAGTACAAATAGATCCATATTTATCACTCTTCACAAACCTCAAGTCCAAGTGCATCAAAGACTTCAATATAAAATCAGACACACTAAATCTCATAGAAGAGAGAGTGAGGAACTGCCTTGAATGCATTGGCATAGCAGACAAATTCCTGAACAGATTACCAATAGCTCAGGCAATAAGATCACCAGTTAATAACTCAAGAAACTGAAAAGCATTTGTAAAGATAAGGACACACCATCAAGAGGACAAAAGAGCAGTCTACAGAATAGGAAAAGATCTTCATCAACCCAATATCTTACAGAGGACTAATATGCAAAATATATAAAGAACTCAAGAAATTTAGACACCAGCAAACTAAAAAAATCCAATTTAAAAATGGGGTATAGAGCTAAACAGAATTCTCAACAGATGTATCACCAATGACCAAGAGGCCATTAAAGGAAATGTCCAGCATTCCTTAGTAATCAGAGAAATGCAAATCAAAATGATAAAAATTCCATCTTACATCAATCAGAATGGCTATAAAAACAAACAAACAAACAAACAACCCCAAGCAACAGCACTTCCTGGCAAGGAAAGGTCACACTCTTCCATTGTAGGAGTATAAACTTGTACAACCACTTATGAAATGACCTTGGAATTTTCTCAGAAAATTGGGAATAGTTCTATCTCAAAAGCCAGCTGTACCTCTCCTGGGCATGTACACAAAAGATGTTTCACCATCCCACAAGGACACTTGTTCAACAATGTTCATAGCAGCTTTATAGCCAGAAACCATTAACGACCTATATGTATTTAATAGCCAGAAACCCTTAACAACCTATATGTCTCTCAACTGAAGAATAGATAAAGAAAATGAGGTACATCTATACAATGAAGTAATATTCAACTATTAAAAAATAAAGCCAGGCGTGGTGGCACACGCCTTTAATCCCAGCACTCGGGAGGCAGAGGCAGGCGGATTTCTGAGTTCGAGGCCAGCCTGGTCTACAGAGTGAGTTCCAGGACAGCCAGGGCTATACAGAGAAACCCTGTCTCGAAAAACCAAATAATAATAATAATAATAATAATAATAATAATAATAATAATAATAATAATAATAATAAATAAAGGCATCATGAAATTTTCAGGCAAATGGATAAAATTAGAAAATATCTTCCTGAATAAGTTAACTCAGACCTAGAAAAATATGCATGGTAAGTACTCACTTATAAGTGCTCCCTAACAGAATGTACAGGAAAACCATGCTACAATCCACAGACTCAAATGCTTTCTCTTATAAGAGTTGTCATGGTCATAGGTAATGTTCACAGCACTAGAACCATGAGTAAGACTGGATATCTAAGACAGAGTAAACTATATAACTTATGACACATGAAATGAGGCAGAAGTGGAATCCAGCGACTCCAAATTCCCTTAAGGATGATCTTTCTCGTTGTTTTTACATATTCTCATAAGCCTATCCTACTATAGACCCTACAACTCCCAACAGGGACACAGGCGTCAAGCAAGTGTAATATTCTTACTGGTTGATGCTGCTCAAAAGATTGATTCAAAAAAGTAAACTGGAAAAGAATCCTCAAGAAGTGACCTGTTTTAGCTGTAAATAATACTTTGTGGCATCTATTAACTAAAACTATACTTCAGCCTCTGAGTGTAATCTATTATAGCAGGCATCTTTCATAGACTCAGAAAATTCTAGAGGCATCGTTCCACACCTCATCCTTCTCTCTTTTCTGCTTCACTCCCATTATCAACATTTTGCTGTGGAGCATATGAGATTTTAAATTATAACTTTGGAGTAAGGCTTGCTGTGGTGGCTGATATTTTGTGCCGTATCCTTATATGAATATGGAAAGGATTTTTCTCCCAGTGACCTTTCAAAAGGTTTAGGTTATTAAGATGAATTTAAATATATTTCTTTTAATTACTGTACTCTTAGAATATGAAGCCCAGGTTTATTTTCAGTCACTAAACTTGGAAAGATCCTTTAAACTTGTTGAATTTGGCCTTTGTAAAATTGATTTAAAAAAAAAAAAAAAAAGTCAAAAACTAAAACAATCAGGCCATTTTCCATTATTCCTTTCTTCAGTTTGAAAGTATTTGGAAATGAAGTATTTGGAAATGTCACTGTGGCAAGATGCTGAAACATCTGAAGTAATGGCATGGCAGTAGGCTGGCCTACTGTACCTTTTCCCACTTAGAAGAGAAAGGGGAGTTTTGTCATCAGTCACATGCTGAAGATGTCCTGCACGCACTGCAAGAGGAAGCTGGGTAAAAGCATACTGTGCCAACAGTTTCTACGTTCTATTAGGCTCATTTCTTTGAATTTACTGCCTGACGAACAAATTTCTCCATGTGAAAAAAAAAAAAAAACTGAAAGAAAGTAAATAACCAAGCCAAACTACAAAACCAAACACAAGTCTGGGGAGAGATGCTGAAATGTGCATAGCACTTTGTACATGTTAGACATCACTTCATCCAGGTACACTCTTCCAATTCATGCCAGTCTCCTGGGAAGGTCTCCTCTTTAATGTCTTGGGATCAATATGTTCTATGATAGCATTTGTCTCCTCTGTAGTTATTATTCCTCTATAAAATGATTCATCATCATCTTCCCAATACCAGGAAGAAAACTACTCTAGGAGTATCTATCCCAGGTGCTATAGCCATAGTAGAAACTGGGAACTTTCTGTAAGCATTGTATCTCTCTCTCTCTCTCTCTCTCTCTCACTCTCTCTCTCACACACACACACACACACACACACACACACACAAACACTGTCTTTTTGTGTGCATGTGTATATGCCTCTATTTGTCACTGTCTCTGTCTGTCTCTGTCTATCTCTGTCTCTGTCTCTGTCTCTCTCTGTCTCTCTCTCTGTCTCTCTGTCTCTCTCTCTCTCTCTCACACACACACACACAAACACTATCTTTGTGTGTGCATGTATATATGCTTCTATTTGTCACTGTCTCTGTCGCTGTTTATCTCTGTCTCTGTCTCTCTCTGTCTCTCTATCTCTCTCCCCCCTCTGTCTTTCTCTCTCTCTCTCTGTGTGTGTGTGTGTGTGTGTGTGTGTGTGTGTGTGTGTGTGTGTGTGTGTGTGTGTGTGTGTGTGAGTCTCCTGTTACTATGTTTCAGATCAAAAAAAAAGGGAAAGTCAGGGGAAGAAAACTCACTAGTCCTGTACCCATCCTGCTATATTTTCTGGAACTCACTCACTAATCTGTTGCTTTACAGGGTTTGTGTAACACCTGGTAGAAAGAGCTTCCGTGGTCTTTTGCCCCTGGGGTTGTACAGGGTGCTTGTGGACAGGTTTGGCTTCCAGTGGTCCCCTAAGTGTGACAGACTACTACCAAAAGCAGGATTTCTCATGCGTGAACCAAGTTCTGCCATCATCCATAGAGCATTGATACATAGCTCCATCCTCACTGCCAGGGTATGGATCACAGGAAGTTTCTGTCCACAGTTTAATAGAAGTTGGGATCTTTTGTGATTGGGTTACCTCACTCAGGATGATATCCTCCAGATCCTAAGAATTTCATAAATTCATTATTTTTATTAGCTGAGTAGTACTCCATTGTGTAAATGTATCACGTTTTCTTTATCTATTCCTCTGTTGAGGGAAATCTGGGCTTTTTCAGCTTCTGGCTATTATACATAAGGCTGCTATGAACATAGTGGAGCATGTGTCCTTATAACATGTTGGAGCATTTTCTGGGTGTGAGCCTAGGAGTGGTATTGCTGGGTTCTCAGGTAGTACTATGTCCAATTTTCTGAGGAACCACTGAACTGATTTCAGAGTGGTTGTACCAGCTTCCAATTCCACCAGCAATAGAGGAGTGTTCCTCTTTCTCCATATCCTTGACAGCAATCTGCTGTAATCTGAGTTTTTGATCTTAGCCATTCTGAATGGTGTGAGGTGGAATCTCAGGGTTGTTTTTATTTGCATTTCACTTATGACTAAGGAGGTTGAATATTTTTTAGGTGCTTCTTAGTCATTCTGTATTCCTCAATTGGGTATTCTTTTTTTAGCTCTGTACCCCATTTTTCAATAGGGTTATTTGATTCTCTGGAGTCTAACTTCTTGAGTTTTTTGTATATATTGGATATCAGCCCTCTATTGAATTTAGAAAGATCTTTTCCCAATCTGTTGGTTGCCTTTTTGTCTTATTGACACTGTCCTTTGCCTTACAGAAGCTTTGCAGTTTTATGAGGTGCCATTTGTTGATACTTGATCTTATAACACAAGCCATTGGTAATCTGTTCGGGAATTTTTCCCCTGTGCCCATATGTTCAAGGCTCTTCTCCACTTTCTCCTTTATAAGTTTCAGTATATGTGGTTTTATGTGGAGGTCTTTGATCTACTTGGACTTGAGCTTTGTACAGGATATAAGAATGGATTGAGTTGATAATTAGCCCAGAAGCTCAGAATACCCAAGATATAATACACAAACTACATGAAATTCAAGAAGAAGGAAAACCAAAGTGTGGGCACATCAGTCCTCTTAGAAGGGGGAACAAATTACCCATGGAAGGAGTTACAGAGACAAACTGTGGAACAGAGGCTGAAGGAATGACCATCTAGAGACTGCCCCACATGGGGATACATCCCATATACAATCACCAAACTTAGACACTATTGTAGACGCCAACAAGTGTTTGCCGACAGGAGCCTGATATAGCTGTCTCCTGAGAGGCTCTGCCAATGCCTGACAAATACAGAAGTGGATGCTCACAGCCATCCACTGGACTGAGCACAGGATCCCCAATGAAGGAGCTAGAGAAAGGACCCAAGGAGCTGAAGGGGCTTGCAGCTCCATAAGAGGAACAACAATATTAACTAACAAGTACCCTCCAGAGCTCACAGAGATTAAACCACAAACCAAAGAATACACATGGTGTAACTCATGGCTCTAGCTGCATATGTAGCAGAAGATGACCTAGTTAGTCATCAATGGGAGGAGAGGCCCTTGGTCCTGTAAATGCTCTATGCCCCAGTGTATGGGAATGTCAGGGTCAGGAAACAAGAGTGGGTGTGTTGGTAGCAGCGGAAGCAGGAGAGGATAGGAGATTTTCGAAAGGGAAACTAGGAAAGGGGATAACATTTGAAATGTAAATAAAGAAAATATCTATTTTTTCTCAAAAAAGAGAAGTTGGGATCTATTCATTACTTTAAAAATAAGGACTGACTTTCATGCACAATTAGAAATAAATAATAGAATTTCCATGACCTGATATCTCAACAGAACCTGGAATTCATTGTCACCCTAGGAACATGTATGGAGGGACCTTCTTTCCCTAAAAGCAGAAAGATAACAATTACACCCTTACATGTGTTTGTAAGGCAACTCTGTAACATGTCAATTTATTTGTCATTCAAACATTGCTGGATTTAAACGTTTTACCACCTCATTATATCAGACATACCTTCCTGGAGTAGAATGACAGACATAAGATGATACCTGGCCATGGGTAAGCCACTCTCTGTGCCAGTTGCTCAGTGGACATTATAGTGAAAAGTTCTTAGTCCCACTTTCTCATGTACCTTGGTGCAAAGTGCATCTAATCAGCCAGAGCATTTTCAAATCCCTCCCACGTTTCCACAACAGCAGCGCTTTTGAATGGCCAGTAATGAGGAACACTCTCTACAGCCCTCCTTATTGTTCTTGTTTGGAAATGGGCAATAAAACTTTACCACCTCATCATTATACATCACTTTAAAAAATAAAATAAAAATAAAATAAAATCTAATTTACATTTTGTTCTGACTGGCTTTTTTGACTGACAGTTGTCCACACCTCACTGACTGTTCTGTTCAGTGTACTTTAATTTTGAGCTTTCCGTATTTGAGAAGCCCATTCAGAAGTAAATTCTCAGGGAAAATTGAGCTCTGTCATGGATGGATTAGTACTATAATAGTTGGTCACATATCTTGCATGAAACCTTTCAGAAGCAAGGCAAATGAGAAGGAAATGAAATTCATTTCATACTTCTTCAAGCACGCTAAGAGACTTTCTCTCCAAGTAATCTGTGAAGTAGCGCGGGTTTATTGGAGGTTCGTATAACTACCATTACATTATACCTTGTCACAATCTCATGTATTGGGTGACTGCTTTTTCTGAACGGATGGTACCTGAAAAGTGCTCTCTGAAGGCAGTGAACAGCAAGTGTCGTTTCTTTGATCAAAATGTATAGGTCTAGGGAATAGTATAAATAAAAGTACTTGAGCTAAATTGGGCCATTATAGGTCAGAGGTGAATGAAGTCTGAAAATCATATATATATATATATATATATATATATATATATATATATATATCATCATCATCATCATCATCATGTTTGCTTTGTGATATATTGATAAGCTGAAAACATAAAAAGGAATGTGACAAAACAAGGAGAAAGGGAGAGAAATAAGGGCAGAGAATTGCTGGCAAGATCCATAGGGGGGAAAAAGATCCATTTTTATATTCATTAATGAGTGTTACAATACCATAATGTAAACAAGAAGAGGAATATGAACCGATATCATTTCCCATGTGCTAAATGATGTACATTACAGTTAAGGACAGCTACTGTGTAAATATTTTGGAGGTAAATAAAAACCAGTGTGACAGTTTAATTTTGGTAGACTTTTGTGTCTTCCTCTCTTTCCACCAGAAAGAACTTCTTTTATTATGTTACTAATTTTTTCTTGTAGCCCAGGATGTTTTTTTTTTTTCTGTATTGGGGGATAATCTTAGGTTTTGGATTCCCCTGCCTCCACCTTCCCTGTGTGCTCCACCATCCCTAGCTTCCATGATGCTGCGTATCAGTCTCAACACCTTTGTACTTGCTGTGCCTTTATCCAGGGAACTATTCTCTGGTCCTTATTTTCTAAGGTAAAGCAAAAGGTACAAGAGAGCAAACAAAACCCACAGAAACACAAACAATAGAAAACCTGAAGAGAAAGTTCAATGACTAATAACTTACTTATGAAACCTAACATGCGAGACAATCAGGGTCCCTTCAGTGGAATCTTGCTGGCATATGCAATAGTGTCTGGGTTTGGTGGCTGATGATGGGATGGATCCCCGGGTGAGGTAGTCTCTGGATAGTCCATCCTTTTGTCTTAGCTCCAAACTCTGTTACTCCTTTTATGGGTATTTTGTTCCCTGTTCTAAGGAGGAATGAAGTATCCACACGTTGGTCTTCCTTCTTTTTGGTTTTCTTGTGTTTTGCACATTGTATCTTGGGTTAGGTTAAAACGGGGGGAGCAGTTCATTAAAAAAAATGCTTTACAACTCTCTTTTGCCTTGTGATTCTCAAATAAGTGCACACACAGACACACAGACATGTGTGTGTGTGTGTATGTGTATATATAGAAATGTATATTTGTATACTTATGCATATACATAAACATAACATATAGCTCAACACAGGTACGATTAAACAGATAACCACATAGATTCGAGTAGGTGTTGTTGAAAAGGCCAGTACTGAAGTGAAAAAAAAAAAAAAAAGTACTGTTTTGCCTACAACTTGAAGTGTTTAATTGTTGCTTGTTAGTAGACAATTCAAGTTCTCTTTGTCACATATTTCAATCCATTTGGTTGCAATTTCTTGATGATGTCATTGAGTTTGCTGTCCCTAAGCACTGTAAGTGAATGCTATCAAAGGAAATGGGTAAGGAGGAGAGGAGAAGTGCTCACTGAGGTTTTGCCACCTCTCATTCGAAGGTTTTGCTACTGGCACAAAGATCAAGGAGAACGACATATCACCATGTGTCCCTGATCCTGCTAACCCATCAAAACATTGCTGATAGTTGGAAAAAAAATGTTCACGGGTATTCCACTGCAGGGGGATAGCCATTGTGGACCATGATTTCTTCCTAAAACTAGAATGATTAGTGAGTGGATTTCAGCTGAAGTGACACTACAGTACTGAGGAGGTGGTGGAGCAAGCAAGTCAAGTCAGAAAGAAAACTAATGAGAAAGTTAAGGGAAAGCCACCTGCTGAGATATCTCATTCTGTCACCTAACCTAGTTTAAAACCTGAGGAATTATGGGAGTCCTGTGCCACTCTGGTGGACTCCAAGTCAGACTGAACGCAAGTTGCTATGAAAACCTGCCTTGATTTCACACCTTCCTGCTAAAAGACGTTATCACCCTGCCAGCTCTCTGAGGGAGAGAGGCTTGCTGGGAGAAGGAGAACAGGCTGACAGCCCCGAGATGCACTCTCCGTTTTGCAGCCAGCAAAGGCAAACATCAGAGTGAGATTTGAGACAATTCTGTCCCACGTGAGTTCTGATGAACAGGCACACTTTAGAACATTAAAGCAACCGTTCTCAGCAATCTTACATCCTACTAGTTTCTTTTTCCTTTCTTGATACTTTCTTTTATTAGCCACGGTGATAATGAAGCTAATAATAAACCTGCTCATTCCAGCTTCTGGAGTGTTGCTTAATAATTTATGATCTCCATTTTTGTCTAAAATTCAGCACAATTCACCCTTAGAAAAAGAAGAGAGAACGAACTTGCACACAGAGAAAAAAAATGAATTATGCACCGAATTGTAAATATTCCATTTCTTTTGCTGATCTGAAACTCCCCAAAGAAATATGAACACTTGATTTAAATTCAGTTGCGGTGACATTTCCTAGCAGAGAAGAATGCTTGCACAAGTTCACAAGTGTTTGCAAAAAGATAACCTTTTTAGCAGATACTAGTACATTTTAATGTGTCTTTTTAAAAACTATCTTGTTAGTGCTTAAATTCCCCAAAATGAATAAAATATTTCTAAGAGGGTCCCACTTTCTAAACAGAGACTTTTTATAGCATTCTGCAAGGTGGCCATTTGCATGGCCATAGAGGACTTTCACCCCTGCAGTTTCTTTCCTTGAGAGAGACAAAGACCCTGAAATCCATTCATACCACAAGAAGCCTCAACAACTAGCAAAGTGCTTGATCACAGACAACATAGGATGAACTGATGGAATCTCAAGAGCTAATGATCTTTCTTTCTTATTTGTGTTGAATTGTTTCAATCACGGCTTGGATATGGAAGGGTAAGTTTCTATTCTTGATTGTTAAACAAAATTACATATGATAAAAAAGATACAGAATCTGCCCAAACATTTCAGAGATGTCGGACAACAAGCTGCAAATGGAAAGGGGAAACATAATTCTTTGATGATTTTTATACACATCAGATCTGCAGAGGTCTTTGAATCACCATCCAAGTTTACATTACTTCACTGACAGTTTTCTATGAATAAAATGAAGTGTGGAGTATACACAATAGAAATCTAGTTTGATATTTAAATTGTTATCATAATTATCCCTACTAAAGAAGAATGTAGATGCATGGGGTCAGAAGCACAACTGACATGCTAACAGTGCACAGACTAAGGCTCTAAGATAGGAGGCAGGCTGACTCAGGAAATGTAGGATCTGGACCTAATAACAAAGCAAGCATCTCAAAAGGCTTGTTTCTAGTATCCCTGTTCTTCATGTCCCCGCATTGACTAACTTACTAACATGATCAATGCTTAAGTGTTCAGCCAAGAAAGAAAGAATTGCAGATGTCGGCCTTCTCTGTCATACATGATTGTAGCAGGCTGTAGGAAGTATTTCACAGGCTAGCCTCAGACTCTATAGAAAAAGCTAGAAAGATAGGCTGAAAGGAGATTATCAGGAGTGATAACATAAGAATGATGAAGTTGCACTTAACTCAAAATTTTTGTTCATGTGTCACTTGCATAGAAATAGAACACCATAGCTATGTTCAATAACCTCAAACTAGAAAAGTATCAGAACAACTTAAATGATTAAAATGTTTTCTCTCTCTCTCTCTCTCTCTCTCTCTCTCTCTCTCTCTCTCTCTCTCTCTCTCTCTCTCTCTCTCTCTCTCTCTCTCTCTCTCTCTCTCTCTCTCTCTCTCTCTCTCTCTCTCATCTCTCATGCCTAGTTTTCAGATATGTATTGGACTAAGTTAAATTCTAGAAAGCAGAGTTTTGAAAATTGTTCTTGTCCATGGGTTCAAGTAGATGTATCCAGGCAAAGATGTCACTGGTTTCTGTCCTCTAGGAAATGAGACTGTAAGCGTGGCCTTCTCTCCTACATGCAATTAATGAGCTCTGCATCTATCAGCCAATTCTTAGCATATGCTTGTTTTATAGACGATTATGTGAAATAACACTGGTACTATAAAAGGTCCTGCATTAATGAATAAAATGCTTGACATTTGTTCCTTTTGCATTTTCTAAAAAATTATAATTTAACCAACTGTTATGATTTAGCGTACTGAAATGTGACTGTTATAGTTTTAAGAGAAAACCCAGAAGAAACAGTATGCATAGATTTCCTTACCATATTTCCTGGTCCCTAAGCAGGATCCCGTATTTTATAACCAGGACCAATTTCCATCTGTATGTCTTTGAACATTTCTTCGAAAGTGCAGGCATTCTCTATGTTCTTAGAGAACCATTTATTCCCTCTTGGCAGTTTTTATGTGTTACTGAAGAGTCCAAGATGGATATTAACATTTTAAGTTGCCCTTTTAAATATTTTCCACTGATATGGTTTTAAATTTCTGAGAAAGTTAACTAGTAGTCATGAAAAAGCATTCTTACACACACACACACACACACACACACACACACACAGAGAGAGAGAGAGAGAGAGAGAGAGAGAGAGAGAGAGAACCACAACCACAGCCACACACATATATACATACACACAATTATTTTTATTTTCCTGGAGAAAACATTTAATTATCATTTTTAATGATTATTATACTAATTTTTAAAAACTTCCATATTTTGTTCTCTATTTAAAGAATATATTTGATGCTCTAATTTCTTAATGAGAGTTACTATTTCTGTGATGAATCACCATGACCAAAGCAACTTGAGGAGAAAAGGAGTTTATTCTATTTACAGTTTCCAGTTCGTCTTCAAAAGCAGCGAAAGCAGGAACTCATACAGGGCAGGAACCTGGAGGCAGGAATTGGTGCGGAGGCCATGGAGGATGCTGTTATTACTGGTTCTTCCTCATGACTTGCTCAGTTTGCTTTCCCCTAGAACCTAGGACCACTAGCCTAGGTGGTCCTCAATTAGTGGGGTAATTCCCCATCAATCCCTATTTAAGAAAATGCCCTAAAGGTAGGTATTATGGAGGCATTTTCTAAATTGAAGCCACCTGGTCTCTGATGTCTCCAGTTTGTGTCAAGTTGACATAAAACTAGTCAGAACACCGAACTGTGCTTGCTTCAGTGTTAGAGAATATCCAGAAAGTGACAGGGACATACTGGGGAGAAAAGGCATCTTCTAAGCACCATGAGCAGACTTTAACAAACATGAAGGCAAGTGGCCTTTGAAGACAGGCCTTCTAATCTTTTTAAACAAAAATTAAACACTTTTTTCTATGAATTTGTTAATTCTTAAACGTGACTTCTAAATTTCTATATACAACAAAACCCAAAACTCATTTATTAACCACATCTTGTAGTTCAAATTTACAAATTCCCTTTCCTAGAATTAGGTAAGGCAATCCATAACATTAAACGACACCCAACTCCTCATATCCAAGACTTAGAAAATGGTCTAATATCTTTGTCTTCTAGGACAAGTGTACATATTTCTCACACTGACTTTATGAATCTTACAGTCTAAGTTTTCTTGAGCCAAGCCACAGGACAAAAAAGTAATAGTTTCTAATTGAATCTGAATTGAAAGGTATAAAGGAATCCAAACAGTATATTTATTGAGAATGATGACATAAGCTTCTTTTATTGTATAGTTTCACTGTCCAAGGATCATCAAGAATAAGAAATGGGTATATTTTTGGCTCATGTTCATTTTTAAGGATTACTGATTTTGCTATAGAGTCTACATAGATTTGCATGATGGTAGCTAGTCAGATCAAATTTTGAATAAAAGAACTGTTTTTTTTTTTTTTTAACTTTAGTCTCTGCTTATGGAAAACATTGCAATTTTCTTTTCAATTCAATATTAGAAAAGACTGAAAACACTGAATAATATCAAGGCAATGAAATACAGTGAGAATAAACATCCATGTTTGACAAAGGAGACTGGGAAAGAAGTAAGCAGACAGGTCAGAGCTTCATTACTGGAAATACAGAAGTAGCTCAGACTCCTGTTACTCAAAGCACAGTAGTTGGGCCACACTAGAATAGACTTTGAGAGCTGTAGGAACTACAACTTTCTGTTTCCTTTGAATACAAAGTATTGTGCTATGGAGAAAAAAAAAATCTTTTTACCATTTCCAGGTTCCATTTGGATTTAGCAAATTTAGGGTGTGGCTATTTTTCTCACTTCATTTTAAATTAAACCAACATTTGGCATGAGTAAAAAAGGAATCTCTCCTCAAAAGCAAGAGGAGACTAAGAGTAGCCATACACCTTCATGCTTAGGTATTAACACACCATCCTAGCATCTCTCTCTCTCTTGTTTCCACTTATTTATAGGGAGGAGGCTAAACATGTGAAGGTAACAATGTTTCAGCAATCACTCAAAATAACAAAAGGGGTAAAGGAACCGAAATTACGTAAGATTTAGTACCAAAAGGAAAGCAATAAGATGTAAGTAAAATGTGTTAAGTATTAGGCAAGACAAAAAGTACAGTAAAGACTGACTATCCCTAGCTCAGCTACAGAGAATGTGCTTAGAATTAGATTCCCCTGGCCACATCTCCACAAAGAAAGTAATTGAACGTGATTATCTAAGTCCCACAAAAGTGAAGTAGTGAACTGACAGTTTACACAGAACTTCCTGTCTGTGATAAAGCACTTGTTAGTCCTGACACCAATACTTACAACCAGGGAAGTCTCACCTAAGGAAGTACAGCAGAAACAGGAGAGGGGGATTGCTTGCTTGCTGTCTTGCTCTCTGACTGTCCTTGGCACAAGATTAGACAGCTTTCTGACACACCCAGGACCACCTCCATGATGAAGGTTACTACCCACAGTGAAATGAACCATCCTACATCAAATAATAATCAAGACAACCCCTTCGCAGCCATGATCACAGACCGAAATGGTCAGGTAGTTTTTTTTCTACTGAAGATTTCTCTCAAATGCTTAGGATTAGTGGACTGTATAGTTAAGGGTAGCAGAAACAATGTTTTAACTTTATTTAATTCAATAAAAGTACTCAATAATAAAATGATTTTTTGTTTTTCTGTTTTTGTTTTTCATTAGTTTGTTTGTTTTACACAGCAGTGCATCTATGCCATGAAAAACATCATGAGTAAGAGTTAAAAATTATTTGATGTTACACAGGATAGAGTTCAAATTATACTATGACTTGTACTATGGTAGTAGGAAATTTTATTTTAGTTTCTAGATTATTTGAACTAGTAGTAATCTTCTTTTATTTCTTCCTCTTCCTCTTCTTATCTTTCTTCATCTTCTTCTTCATCATTATATTCATCTTAATTTTTCTCCTCCTTTTCTCTATTGTGTTTGTGTGTGTGTGTGTGTGTGTGTGTGTGTGTGTGTGTGTGTGTATGTTAGGGGGTTAAATTTACATGTATTTGCAAATATATTTATGACCATGAACATGTACAAAGGTCACACAAGAATGCTGACTGCATGTTTTTGTCTTAGTCCTTTGAGACATGATCTCAATGAGTCTGTAGTTAGATTTTTGATCCTCTCGTTTATACTATGATCCCACTCAGAAAGCTGGAGTTACAGGCACTCATAACCATGCCTAGATTTTATCTGTGTTCCTAACTTTTGAACTTAGGCTACGGGTTGCTCAGCAATTACTTTAATCTGCTGAGCCATCTCCATGACCTCTGACCTATTTTTTTCTTGATGCCAGTATGATTATAATTAGAAAACCATAAACAATTCTGAATTCAAGTGAAAACATAAATCATAGAAATTTTGTAAAACTCCTTCTACTGATACTGACTCAAATCTCCCCAAATTCCTCAAAATTAACCTTTCATGTAGAGTATTGGAATCTAAGAGGGGTCATAGACGCTCCAGTAAAATATGATATTCATATAGTAAGACATAAGTATGGAAAGTCAGACCTCAGTGTAGAGAGAGACTCTACTTCATGAACTGGTGATCTGTCATGGGTATGGCAGTGTGACCTAGAAGTTTCAGAATGGCTCTTGGAACCCCGTAGTGGTAAGCACAGACTTCATCATGTCCAACTTCAAACAGAACTCAAGATATGCAAAGTATACATGCCTAAGCAGGGCACACAGTGAGTAAAATGTTGCATAGTATGCGAGAGCCTGGACAATATGGTAACAAATTTTATACAATAATCCAATCCAAATCATTGTTAAAAATAAGAAAATTATGATGCAAATGTCTTCTTGTGAAGTAAAAATATCAGTAGAGGGAAGAGTTTACAATATACTGGTTAGGAATCATTTCCAAAGCTCCTCCTACCAAAACTAATGTAGAAACACACATATTCCCATGGGGGCACACACATACACATTTACACATTATGGGAGTGAGGCACAAGTCAGTGGGTGAGTACTTGCCTAGCATAGATAAGGTCTTGAGTTTAATCCCGAGCACTTCATGAGAAAACACACATTTGTCCTGGTACATGTGGCCAGGTAAACCTGGCTGGCTATTATATTTAAGACAATTTTAGAGCTCATGCCATGCAAAAGTAAAGTTATCCCAGTGAACGTAACACAGACTTTTCTAGTGACCCCAAAAGTCCAGAAGACAGAAGAACCACTAGTGACTAGTTTTCAGACTTCCACATTCTCAGAACTTTTTAATAAATATGTGGTGACTTTGAAACCCAATTTTATTTTCCTTTGGGTAGACAGCTAGCAGGCAGGGATTGTAACTGAGAATCATCCTGGGTTAAGTTTATAAGAATTATAATATAATAGAGATTTGGGATGATTGGATATTATTTGTGGATAACTCATACAGATAATAAGGCCTCCGGGTGAGTTACTTTCACCGATTATCAGGTGTGGCCATCAGCATGCCAAGTAAATCCAGTTAACAGATTAATTGTCAAACTTGTTTGTACCTTGTGGATCAGGTATGGGCTCTCAGGACTTTGACTGGCACTCTGGGAGATTGAAGTTCCAAACTGAGTAAAGAGGACCAATACCATTGGTGACAGCACAGGATATAATATTTATGACTAAATGTAACAATTGCCTTTGGAAACAGATGTCCGATTTGTTAGATAGATATACTGTTAAGTCTTTGGTCCCCAAATTTACTTAGAATCATTTTTTCATTTCACCAAGAAAAACATGGAAATAACCATTTTTAATTGATATCTATAGGAAAAAGTAAAATTTAAAGCAGCTTATCTTTTAAAATATATTGGTTAAAAAAAAGGAATGGGGACCGATAGCATATGTATACAAACCACAGCTCTAAGTAACAGTATTTGATATTTTATATATAATTTTATCAGGCAATTGCTCTTCTGAGGCCTGACTAATGAAAATGGGTTTGTGAAAAGAATTATAATACAAATATGATAATTATGTCTTAAGAAATGGCATTTATTGGTATTCAGATCTCATTATATATTCTCAGCCAAAAAGAGAAATAAGGAAGTTGGTGTTCGTTAATAGGCAACAGCATGGTTTTCCATTATAGAATATTTAGAAAGTTCAGAGTGGGTGTTTCCATGGCAACATCTATATATTTTCCTGCAAACAAGCATCCAGAAAAGTTTGTTCATTATTTGAGATCTTATTTGAAAGACATGAAAATAAAAATATCTTTCTACGTTCTCTTCTATTTTTACCAGGATTTCAAATTCATGTTAGGGAACTGCTCTGTGTGGTCTATATGAGAATTAAAGACAGGAAATGGTTTCTTAGCTCTAAGTGGTTCACTCTACTCCTCAAACATCAAGTAAATGACATTCCCTCATCATTTTTGCCCAATCTTCTTTACCTCTAGCTAAGGGAAAATTCCAGTGACTAAAGGAAATATATCTGGTGTCAAAAACAGAGCTTTCCTACGTGAGGTACAGGGCCCAGGCAAGAGAAAGATGGTTTCTGGGTATCCCTGGGATCACTAATAGTGAGAACATCTAAAATTTGTCAAAGTGCATGTTTTCTGGGTCCAGGCCAGTTGCTAAAACTGGATCTCTTAAGATGAACCTCAATTCATTCCACATTAATAGCTCTTTAGATGTACACCTCAGATAACAGATGATTCCAAGATTGGAGAATCCCAGTGTTTATGGTATAGAATGATGTGGCTAAGTTGTGAGTTGAAGGCATAACTCCAGAAGCCTAGAATACTATAAGTCACTGTTGTATATTTTCATAACCTGGCTGGAGAAGTCATCTGTTACCCTACAAGTTGATCTTCACACGAGGCTGTTCTCCAGTGGATTGTAAGGTCTGTAAGAGCAGAACCCAAATTTTAATTCTTCTTTGTTTCTGTGCTTTACACAAAGAGAAGTCCTAGCCATGAAAAATGGGTCTAAGAAAGGAAAAATGAGAAGAAAAATAGACAAACAATTGTTTTTAGTAGAATGAAAAGTCCTTACATCATATTCAGCAATCCTATAAACAGGTGTAGAGCTTTCCCTCTGGTATTGCTTTAGTTACTGTATTGTCACCTAACAAATGGCCATGGCAAATTCTACTACGATCATGTAAGTGTCAGGTAGTGGCAGGAAGATTACTATGAGTTAGCCTGTTCTATACAATAAGTCCTGGGTCAGCTTCAGTTTTCATGTCAGACAATGTCTCAAAAACAAAACAAAACAAAATTACTACAAACGTGAGCTGAAAAGTGTTCAGCAATTTACAGCACTTGATGCTCTTCCAGAGGACTGGAGGCTAATTCCCAGAACCTATGTTGAGGAGCTCACAACTACCCATACCTCCACGTTCAGGAGATCCCAATCCCTCTTCTGGTCTCTACTGGTATCTGTCTGTAACTCTGTGCATATATTCAAATACACACATACACACAATGAAAGATAAACAGCCTTGAAGGTACTGAAAATCGAATCAAACAAAGGGGTAAACGTCGATTGTACGTTGAAGTTGTCTGGTGTGTTCTGTGATGCATCTTAATAGATGCTCTTGAAAAAGGAAGATGTGGTGGTGGTATTTTCTCTATAGAATCAAATACATGGTAGTGCTATTATCAACGTGACCTCTAAGTTCCCTGACTTAGCTTATTTCTCATTTGGTAGAGTAAGTTGCACTCATTCTTCCTGCACAGACTTTCTCCTGTCCCTCTTTCATTTTGCCTCCCTGGGTTTCAGTTTAACAAACTTCCCTTCCCACTTAATGATTTCAACTGGCAACATTTACAGGGACCTCAGGAATTGCCAGATAGTGGGCTAAATACGTAGCAAGAAGGACCTTATTTAAAACACAACGTTAAATAAGTGCAATTTTTCCTTTCTGTGGATGAGCCTCTGGAACTGAGAAAGATACTATTAGAATTTACATCTGTATGCAGTTACAGAATTGAAGAGACGGGGATAAGGCCTATAACAAGGGCAAAAACATAGTAGCATGTTTCTCTTTCAATTCTACTATATTCTCACTGGTCTCATTTTTCTCATAAGAAAATAAAAACTTGCACCATAATAGAACCTAGCTGTTTCTACTTCCCCAATCATATCTTATTTAATTTAAAGCCTGTATTCTGTTTTGTCCATGGTGATTGGTATCAGTTTTAATCAGTTAATGCTTTCAGAATGATGAACCTACAAGTGTATTTAGAAGCTCCCATGTTAAACTTATGTGCAAAAGTAGAGGATTATTCCTGAACACAGTTGAGGTCCAGACCCCAGTATGGGTTTTTGAGGCACTTTTCCTTAACAAAAGCTTTGTTTGCTTGTTTGTTTAGTGAAGAAGTTATCAAAATACTGTCACATTGAAATGCATTGTTTTTGGATGGAGGCAATTAATGATGTATTTTAGATGAGACAGCCCTGGCAAGTGAACGCAGTTTGAAAATGAAACACTTTGTACTTAAATGGTAAGTTCTGATGTTCTGGAAAATCCAGTTATTTTCACCTCTTCCTTCACGCAAAGAGTCCCCAACAAATGATACGTTGTTCATGTCCCTTTTCTGTGGGGCTATTGCCTCAATTATCTGTGTGATTGCTTCATTGTGGAACTTTACTTTGCCTATGCGGGGCATTGCCCTGGCTCATAATTGCCTGGCCTATTATTTGCAGCACATGGATAATTACTATGCTGTGAACATCAATTTTGTTGCATTGTGCTGAATGGCGCTTCTTCCAGGGGGAAATGATGATAGCTGTGGTTCTCAGTAGGGGGTGGGCTGTTGCTCAGGGCTAGAGCACTGCCCAGTAATTCCCTCTTTACAAGTAAGACTATACATAGTACATCCTAGAAGTCCTTCATTACAGCATTTGTTTTCTGCTTGTTAACATCATTTCACGCCGGATGGGCACCAGTGCAATTTTCTATTTTGTTTCATTAAATTAAGAGAAGAAAGGAGGCTGTCTTGCAAGATTTTTATTTTATAGACAGTTGGTCATTTCATTAACACTTTTCATATTCTTGTTTGCCACGATAGATGATGATGGTAAAAAGATTTTTCCCCTATTAACATAAGAGAGAACAGAATATTTACTTATTTATTTATGTATTTAGAGGGAGAGGGGGTGCTGAGAAGTATTGATCGGCCACAAAGGCCATTTATTAAAATGTAGCCAGCATCATAGTCCTTGCAAGTAGCTCACACTTTAACCGATTAAATAGTCATGGAGAAAGTAATCAATACATCTTGGATTCTTCTGCTTTGGACTCTGCCAGCAAAGTGGCCTGGCAAATTAAGAAAGAAATAAACAAATGTGTTTGCTCTGAACGTTTAAAACACTTTAATCAGGAAGTAAATGCATTACTAATATTGGTAGATTGGGTGGTTTGCATGTGGGTATTCTTGTGCAGTTCTGGGAATAAGAAATCCAGCCCGGGATTTCCTGATGGCAACTGGAGATGGCCTTGGAAGCGTCTCCACCTGTACTATGAAGCTCACAGTGAAGTCAGGAGACCTTTCTATTGCTAGTATTAAAAAATTTTTGGTTCTTTGTTGCAGTTTTACTTTGTTTTCTTTCAATTTAACTGATAAGTTTACTGATTAATTAATTAAGTGAACCCCAATTTATAAGACCACTGTTTGACCTCGGTGCTTTAATAATGGTAACCTGGCATCAATAAAACATGTGATAGAAAAGGAAGACCACATCATTGATATGACTAGCTTCTGTAATCAATAGCATTCACTCTCCCCGTTCATGGCCTTACCACAAAATCTATCAAGTAGAAATCCACATCTTGAATATGTTCTGAGATGAGAAAATCATCAACTGACCTGATGCTCATTTTAATATTTGACTTACAGAGCCTTCTTAACATTGCCATTATATTGAGTGACATGTTCCAGACCTGTATAGATCTGACTGCCAAATTTCATATGTCTGTTTTAATTTATTATGTAAGCTTTCTGTGATAAAAATGTCTGACAGAGGTGAGAGTTGGAGAATTGTAAAAATACCAGTACAGAGTCAAGGATGCCCAAACCCAGTACCAGCAAACCATAGCACAGGAACACACTCACAGTTCACCTGTGTTTAAATGGCTCCAGGGAAGTGGTACTGGAGAATCTACATCTTTAGTGTAACCTAAAGTCTTGCCAGATGGCCTGGACCTTCTTTGAAAATAAATTTAAAAATGTTACTGTCAGGAGAAATGGTTTCCTCTGGGGTAAAACCAATTGTGCTAGTATCAACATAAATGAAAGGTATGATCTGTTATGACTTTATCATATTTACATAGCCTTCTAAAAATGAAAAATTGATTTGGAGAAATTGTAATATCGTCTACTAATGTGAAAATTTGGGTTTTGGTCCATGGGGATTTGAATCCACTGCTATGTTTTAGTTCTATCTTCTTTGCCAACTCCCTCACTGTATCTACCAGTGCCAAGACTAGAAATAGGAATAGGGCACTTCCCATTTAACTGCTTCACCTACATCCGTGCCTTCCTAAAAGACTGTGACAATGGTACAGAAATTCCATCCTCATTGACCTCAGATGGAGGATTTGCATATCTTCATGCTATCCTCTGCATATTGGGTACATTCTCATCTCTATCTTTCACTTAGCTCTAAGTTCCCCAACTGGATGATGAGATCATTGTAGGTAAAGGATTCTGAATGTTGCTTAGATATTAGCCCAGGCTATACTCAGCATGTTTCTGTGAATAGGATATATATTGAGAATTTTTAAATATTAAATTCTTCAAAATCTTACTTAAGCAATGTATTTCAATTTTAGAATTGTGAAACCTTCACGTTAAAGTGATTCCCAAAACTTTGAAGTATATGAAATCTATATAATTTATTATATTTATTGTTATGATCCTGATATGATTTCAAGAGCTTTCCTCACATTAACACTTACAATATGTTTATAAGGACTGGAAATACATGTGTTACTAATGAAGAAACCAGAAATGAATAATGTCAAATAAATAAAATAGTTGCATAGACATTAAAACTATCTCATGTAATGGAAGATTTCTAACTCAGTCTGTATGGAAAGAAGGATGTATGTAATGTTATGTATGTAATGATATCATTAAATGACCAAACAGTCTAAGAAAAGAAACTGCAATCATCATTGGCTCCTAAAGTAGAATTGAATTCATAAAAGAGCAAATGTGGAATTTTCAAGTGCTTTAGAGACATTTTTAAAGCCAATCATTTAACAATGAAGAAAGAAAGATTTCAAAGAGAAAAAAAAAAGCAGTACCAAGATCTGAAATCAGTAAAGATCTCATAAACCAAAGATAGATGAAAAAGCAAAACAAAGCAAGAAGTAAAGTCTGTAAGCTCAAAGAACAAGCTGAGGCACCAGGCCTGCAAAGATAAAGGAGTTGCTGCACAGGCTGAGAATATTATCACTTCAGCAAGTGGAACAGTAGTGCCAGGCAGTTTCCCTACTCCTACTAGACAGGGATGCAGTGCAAAGATAGCAGAGGCCCCATGTGTTGAAGCATTCTCCTATTAAGACGCTTATGAAAACCTTCTCATGTCTGAGGTGCTCATGCATGTGGGATTTCGTGTGAGGGTGAAGGTGTGCATGTGCAGATTTATATAACTGGTCCTTAGCATTTCGTCTTTTCACATTTGCTAGAACAACATGCAAGCTAGATTTAATTTAGTGTTTTTCAGAGATCTATACAAAATTCAGAGGATAGGATTTTTGAATTTGCTGGCTGGGGGGTCATAAAAGGACCCTGTAGTTGCTCTCTTCTCTTTCTTACATGGCTGCTTCTTTTCCATGTTTAGTCAGTTCCCTTTTACATGTAACAATATTTCTACCATAAGGAATAGTATTATTCACACACAATGAGATTCTTACTAATTACACCGTGCTTTAGGGTTTCATCCACATTTTCACGAGATGATTCCATTACAAATGATCTCATTTTAAGGTACGTACGAAGATTATCTGCTTTGTTCAGTAATTCTATATTCGAGTTCTGTAGGGACATAGAACAGATACATCTTGTATAGAGATGTTTGTTTGTTTGATTGATTGATTGATGAAACTAGCTCTTGCTTATTGGTCAGTTTCTGTGCCGTGTCATGCCATGTACAAGATGAAGAAGCTTCAGAATTAAGTTTGAATCTTAATATTTTAGAAGAGGACCCGGTCTCAAAAAAGAAGAAGAAGAAGAAGAAGAAGAAGAAGAAGAAGAAGAAGAAGAAGAAGAAGAAGAAGAAGAAGAAGAAGAAGAAGAAGAAGAAGAAGAAGAAGNAAGAAGAAGAAGAAGAAGAAGAAGAAGAAGAAGAAGAAGAAGAAGAAGAAGAAGAAGAAGAAGAAGAAGAAGAAGAAGAAGAAGAAGAAGAAGAGGAAAGAGGGGTACTCTATCTTCCGAAAAAAGAGGGGGCAGAGTTAGTTCTTTATGTGCCATTTTACTGAGTCTTCAGTGATGGATGTTGTCACCTCACCTTGGTGACAATGACCTTTCACACAGTCTGCTGACTGAAATCCTAATACCTTCCAGAAATACCATTAGAGACACACCTATCCAGAATCCTTCCTCTGTCTGGAGTTAATATAAAATGAGCTCATTTAATTACAGTCATTTTTCAATGAAGGCCCTTATCACTGGATAGCAAACTCAGCTAAATACTGCCTACTCATTCTTTTCATTTATGTGTTTAGACACTGGTCCCACACATTTCAGGCAAGAATGATAAAAAAGACCATTGTGTACAACATCTTGTGCTGGTTGATTAGGTGATCCAACTTTTTGACCTAGCAAGAGTCATCTGGGAAGACACAAACTGAAATGAGAATGCTTCCATTAGATTGGCATGTGGGCAAGTCTGTGTAACATTGTCTTGACCTATGCTTTGCCTGAGAGAATCCAGCCCACTTTTGGCAGTGTCATCTCTGGGTAGGTAGAAATTGAGTTGAGCAAACCATTAGAAGCCAGCCAGTAAGCAGCATTTTTCCATGACCTGTTCTTCAGTTCCTGCCTCCTGGATCCTATCTTGAGTTTCTGCCTTGGCTTCTCACAATAATGGGCTCTTACCTGGAATTGCAATATAAAATAAATCTTTTTTTTCCCTAACAATTTATAGCCATGATGCTCATCATAACAATAGAGAAACAAACTAAGGCAACTTTCTTGACTTCCATTTTGGCATAGCCACCTATGAAACATAGACTGCAGCCAGTTTTGTCCTGTGATTATACTGTGCCTTCAGGTCTGTAATTGTGTCTCATGCAACACAGTCTACAGAGTTTATATACTGTCAATGATATAAGCCATTCTCTGAAGATCGTCATTCAATTTGGAAGAGCTTAATCATCTACACTGTAATTTTTATTGACCCTTCCTTTGTTCCTATTTTTCAGGTGGAAATGACTTACTCTTTTCACTTCTTTGTCTTGGCTTAAAACTTTTGCCAAGTCAAAAGTGGCACCTGTACAACTCATTGACCTCTGGTGCTGAATCAAGAGCACATTGTCTGTGCAGAAGCCATTGAATGTCACTGAGTCACATAAGAATAATTATTATTTTCCCACTCTTCTGTTCCATCCTACTTATTGGAAGACAAAATTCTCATTTGGAAGCTAAGAGGGGTACTAGATCAAGAAAATATATTTCTTACTCATGGTACATTTAGTTCAAAAGTTTAGACAAACAACAAGTTACAGCTACAACTTAACAATATTGTTTTATTTCTTTTTATTCTTAGTGTAACTTTAAAAATCCAGCAGAATGTTACATATATCTAGAGTTTATTTACTAAAGTGAAGCTTTTGAACTGAAATTCTGAAAACCTCATACTTTCTTGCAAACTTTCCTTCTTATACCTTCAGTATGGAAGACTTTTACCAAAAAAAAAAAAAAAAAAAACAGTGGATAGATAATCATTGTTTGACTTGTTAATTCTAATGTTTTTCTTCTTGGTCTTTTAATATATTCTTACAAAAATGTTCAGTTAAAAGAGAAATTACTTTATTGACATAAACCATTACCTGGTGCAGATATGAATCTAGAGGGTAATGTGAATTTGTGAATACTAGAGAAAAGAGAACATTCCAGTTCAACCTTAAGATGGGAGTGTAGAGGATCTGCTACAAGCTAAACTAGGTCTTCATGTTCTTAAAACTAAGGCAATAGGTGATGGCCCAGTTGAAAATGTGTTTGTTGGCCATGTGTTAAGATGAGTTTGAATGTAGACATAGCCTCACATACCTGTAGTCTTAACACTAGGGGTTTGAGACAGAAAGAACAGTAGAGCTCATTGGCCATCAAGTCTTTTCAAATTAATAAGTTCTTGGTTCAGTGAGAAACTTTGTCTCAAATATAATGTAGGAGATTGGGGTAATTAGCTGGTACTCATCTCTGGTTTTCTCTATCCAGATATACAAGGTTAAACACATACAAAATTAAGATGAAAATTATAAAAATATATTACTACCAGCTCTGACTATACAAAGGTAGTAAATGTTGCTGTACTTCAGACATACACTTCACCTTGGTAACGTATCTCAGTCACCATCTGTATGTAATTTCATTGCATGGAGGGCTGTGCTTGATCACCATTTAGATTAATATAACTTAGCTATCTTCCAGAACGGCATTCATTACTTTGGGTTCTCAATCACAGGAAGTACATCTGTAACAGGATTTGAAATTCTTTGTGACACTTTTTCTAAGGGTAACCTCTAGAAGCCTGATTACCTCCCATGCTTGGACCTAGTGGCCTAGTGGTGTAGTGGCTGTCAAAGATATGGAAGTAAAGTCCCCTTGGTAATTTTTATCAACCTGTTTCCCAGAAGTATAATCAGTCTATTTTTCAACATATTGTAAAAATCTGAACAAAATAAAAGGAAAACTGCAACACCAAAAAAAGTCCTCTGCTCCGAGAATATGTATAATCGTTCCAACATGTATAACATTAAAATTTTATCAAGAAATAAGGGGAAGGACATTTTGTACACAGAAATCAATTTACCTAGCTACTATCTGCAAGACTTACTTGTAATTTATTTTGCCTCAAAGAATACACTGCTTTTAAACCCAATTCTATTCTATTTTAGTGTGTATAAAGAGAAAAGGATGAGAATATATTCACTTCAAGCATAAGTAAAAGATTTAGAAGATTTCTAAATGTAGCAGACAAAAATAAAATCTCTGGTGAAACAAAATGAAGTTCTGTGATGCCCACCACTTCTCTTTGAATGCCTGTACATGTGGAAAAAATCTTTGGACTTATAGGCTTCCCTGCTACTTGGAATGATGAACAGCCTGTTTATCAAGGGGAAAGAAAGAACCAAGTCAAGCCATGCCTAGAAAGCAGTATGCCATATGAAATACTAGCTCCATGTAAGTATAATTGACGTGAGTCCTGGCATAATAATCTTCTTAGGAAAATATATCCCATGAATGGATTGATAGATGGATAGATAGATATACAGACAAAGAGATGGATGGACAGACACACAGATAGATAGGTATGCACATTCATGCAAAGATACATAGAGGTATAGATATATCCTTCTAAGCCCAGTCAAGTGGGCAAATTATATCATCTTGAGATTAAGTATTACTATTTTACCACCTTATTTTCGTGCTTACCCCTAAATGCAATTCAGTTTCATAATCCAGGAAATGTATACAATTTACTGTGTAGAACGTATGAGGTTGTCCTGAGATTTCATTGATTTCACTCTGAAATCCACTAACATAGCATCAACTCCATAGTGGGGAATTAATAATTACTAGATTCTGGCGGATCCTACAGATATTTTAAGGGTTCTTCTGACCATGTGAATCCCAGGATTGTATTGGTTAAGAGACGCAGTCTGTTGCTGTCCCTGCAACTATGAGCCAGTCTGGCTCTCAGCATTAGAGCAGTATTTCCCACAGGACTTCGACCTCCATCACAGGGCTGCAGACCTCTGTGTAACACATCTGAGTGCAGTACTTCCATGGGATGTGGCCCTGCCAGCCCTTACAGGGATTTTTATGCTTTATTATGGCTTGTTCTGTACTCTCCACACAGTCCCTCAGAGTCGTCCAGTCTCTGGTTTTTTTATCTTACTGAAGAGAGCATGAAAGCTGCCATAGAAAAGCGAGTACCTGTCTTGCCTATAGTGTCACGATGGGGAGGTAGATGATCAATAACCAACCACAGTTGGCTAAAGACTTTATTTATGGTATGTCAACTGTTGCCTTCAGGTTGATGATAGGGTCCCAGTTCCCAAGCAAGTTCAGGTTGAAACAGTGAGGTACAAAGAGTAAGCTAAATAAGTCCTTCACGAAGGCAAACCAACAGAGAGATCTGTCCAGAAGGCCCCTGGAGGTAGGCATTCTAATGCTAGAGTTGAGAAACAGTGATATATGAGAGGCTTCTGAGGTAATGATGACGACAGACTCCTCCTCAACCTGGACTAAAGGGTTTGGGACAAATATTCTCAAGATAAGAGTTGGGTATGGAGACAAAAAACAATCACAAAGGCCATAAATAAATTAATCATCTAGATAAGATTGTTTTAAAGTAATTACTTATTTTAATCTGTATTTACATTAATGCAACATATTAAAGAATCCTAAATGTTTAGGTAAAATATGATATAGTTGCATATAAATTGACTATGAGATAAAAGGCCTTACTGAAATGAATGTCATCTAGCGTGGTATCACTTTCTCTAGCTTAGCATACAGACCCACACACAGCTCTTATGATGTTGCTGATGGATGATGAAGGTATTGATGTGAAATTTGACTTTACTATTTACCTGCATGTCCAGAGGAACAACTCAACATTTGGCGTTCAAATTTCTCTAGAAAGACAATATTGAAAGACGTATGTTCCATATTAGATATGTTATATAAGCTACAAAGCCTGCAAAATAAAATCATTTGCATAACATTTCAGTCATTCAGTATTGTTTGTTAGAGGATGTAATTCAGGATGGTAGAAAACTGTAATATTATTGCCCTGATTTTCTTCAAAATCCAATTGCAAACATATATTGAATACTTGTTCACCTAGTAATATGTGAGAATATAGGATAGGAATGAAAAGAATCAATATTAATAACAATAGTATTTTAAACAACAGGAACAATTGTAGTACCTATAGATAAATCAAGATGATAAGCCACTGAGTTTGGAAATAAAAGTACTTGCTGTCCATATCAGTGCTGTTAGCCCATACACATCTATACACAACAGCTGAGACCTTTGGCACTGCCATATACTAGCAAGCTGGTTCAGGGTAGCTCCAGGATGCACACGGCTACACAAAAGACCTCCTGGCTCAGTTCTCAAAAGCACATTGCTACCTAGGAGGCAGAAGGGGCTCTCAATATAATGGACATTGACTGCAAATATGTGGGCTGGATCTATTTATGATCAGTAACCCCCTGATGGAGTGCCTCTCTTCGGGTAAAACTGCTTTAATGAGATATAGCCAATGCTGCGTGGCATTCTCTGTCCAGCCCAGAGAGAAACGTGGCAGAGAGCCAGTTTAGAGCCCCTCACCAGTGCCTGTTCTGCCCCTGTGCCTGCAGATTTGGAAACACACAACAGGGGAGGCTGAATAACAGTTTTATCTTTAAGTATGGCTGGAAACAAATACTTTTCAGCCAGATGACATGATTCAGCTATATCTAGAAATGGTAGGATTTGGAAACAAATACACATTTTTGTTTCTGCTCTGACAATTCTCTGCTTTACTTTATGAAGTACATGTTTTGGATTTCTTGATTGACCTTACTAATAGTTTGTAAATTATTACTTCTAAGAGCTTGATTGCCTTATAAATAAGGATTGTCAAAAAAAGTTTCCATGGTTATTTGTGTGGCTAGCAAGTTAATAAAAATAATATGCACTATTTTCACAATATGTTAGTGCATATGCTACATATAAAATAATCTATATACACATATGTATTGATACACATAAATATATTTGCATGCACATATATATATCTACAAACATGTATCTATTGTACACACATGTGTTTCCTCACATATTCATTTTTGTACACACATGTAAACACACACACACACACACACACATACACACACTTATATTTGATTACTGTCACAATTATAAAACCGCTTGGAATTTTCTCAATGTGAGCATGTCTTACTAATGAGGTTAGAAGTGACACCTTAACTAACTAACCTGAAGAGAAAATGATTTGGTTAGAAGGTGTTTATTAATCCCAATTTCTCATTGTCAGTACTAACAACCCTACTCACCAAAATGAGATGACTGATTCTTTGTGTGCTTTCACAGTGAAATATCAGACCTTATACAAGGAGATCCTTGCATTTTCTGAATTTGGGAATAATTGGATGTCTTTGGAGGATGATACCTTCAGGGCATTCAAGCTTAACACTGTGTCTTTTGTTCTATTCATCTCTGCTCCTGGTTTTTGTTGTAATTGTTGTTGTTGCTGCTGCTGTTGTTTTGCTTTTGTGTGTGTGTGTGTGTGTGTGTAGATAATTTATATCATAATAAGATGGAAACTTTTTAAAACAGATCTATGTATCATTCTAAGGAAGCATTGAACTTGAGGGTGTGTCAAATTGTTGAAATAATAATTTAACAGGCAAATAATTCATAGGCAAATAATTATCTTAATTCCACTGGAGAAACAATTCATTGGTTAAAAATTAAGATATATATATATATATATATATATATATATATATATATATATATATATATATTACACATAAAGGTTTCCTTACAAAAAGTTTGATTTCTGGATTCAGATTACCACTTGAAATTGGATTGCTTTTCCTCAGTGGAGGTCAGAAAAATCAAGTCTATAGTGTGGGAGATTCTTTGGGGCATATCTTAGTGCTGCCATGTTCTGTGATTAAAGTTAAAAGGAAACCACAACGTCCTAATATAGTCAGGATGGCAAAGGACACAGACCTCTCAACAAGGTGGTATGGATAGCGCCTCCAGGGAAACAGTCAATGCCTGCTGAGGTATTTGCCTAGAGTGAAGGAAATACAGAATGTGCTGAAGAAGGAAGTTATAAATAAAAGACAAGGTCATGCAACCATTTACAGAAATAAGTACTATAGTTGACACTATTGTTTCTGTCATGCATGGTTAAGAATGCATTTCTGCCCTCTCCTATACCCCACAACCTGCCTGTGTCCCAGGAGCTCTTCTATAACGAGGGATACAGGTAAGACCCCACCCCAATATCTGCCTCTGCTGGGATACCCCATCCCTTCTGCATGAGTCCCATATTCCTTTTGTTCTATACCTCTCTCATAACCAGGGACATAGGAGGTATATCATAACTAGGGACACAGAAGGTTTATCCAAAGCAAGGACACAAGAGGACTGCCATAATCAGGACACAGGAGGACATTAGTCAAAGAAAATACAGATGGCCTAGTCAGCCATCATTGGGAAGTGAGGCCCCTTGGTCTTGCAAACTTTATAAGCCCCAGGACAGGGGAACACCAGGGCCAAGAAGGGGGAGTGGGTGGCTAGGGGAGCTGGGGGGGGTATAGGGGACTTTGGGGATAGCATTTAAAATGTAAATGAAGTACATACCTAATAAAAATTGGAAAAAAAAAAAAAGAAAGAAAGAAAATACAAAGTGTAAAGAGCTCCTAACCCAAAATATCCAGGAAATTCAGAAAACAATGAAAAGACCAATCTTAAGAAGTATGGGAATATGAGAGAGCAAAGGTTATTAGTTCAAAGGAGCAGAAAAATCTTTGACAAAATCATAGAAAAAAAAATCCCTAAACTAAATACATGTGTTTTAACTCCACACAATTATTAGTTAAAGAGTGCACAAGACCACAATCTTAACTTGAATCTCTTTGGATGCCACATGGGGTCCTGTAACCAAGAGAAATGTTGGCATCTCTGTTTCATTCGTATGCACATGATAACTTCCTGCTTATAGTAATTACGATTTTTTACCCACTGTTATGTATGCACAATGTTAATACTGATATGTGCCTTCTAGTATTTTCAAGCATTGAATATACTAGAAATAGATATAGTACTTCTACTCCTATAGGTCTCCCAGAAGAAGGTCAACTATTTATTTTGCAAATATTTACTTTGACCTATCACTAACTCCAGCCTATTTCACCTTTTCTTCCATAGGACAAGCACATCCTTTCAATGCTATCATTGTTACCACATGATAGCATTGAAACATAGTGGTACTTGGCACACACTGCTTCTTCCACCTAAAAGTGTTTGATCTCTCTTCTACTGGATTAAATCCTTGTACTTCCACGTTGATGCTGTCCTCTTTCCTTTTCCCAGACAGAGTGTTTAATGCTTTTCTAAGTTTGGTTATCAAGCTAGGCAGAACCTAGCACTCAGTAGATACACAGAAAATACCAACTTGTAATATTGTTTCTTCTAAAATGCAAATTCTTTAGTGGCACAGAGACCTTTCACAGCGCTGAAGTCCTGTCTCTCTTGTTTGGGAGAGAGTGTTCAAAACATTTCTCAGGAATGAATGACCAGAGCTGAGTTATGCCCTGGAACTGAATGGTAAATGTGGCCACTCTTGGAGAGCTGAGCAACTTTCATTCCTTGGAAGTTATCATGAGAATCAAGTCCTTCATCCCATCCCATCTGATAGTACACTCTCATTTATTGATAAAAATTATTTGTAGTTTCACTTGAACATATGTAGGAACTGTAATCACAGAAGTATCAGCCTGGCTTTACATATTTCCTGGTCCACAGACACTGTTTATTAACTGTAAGGTAGGTATTTAACAATGTACAAACTTTCCATCTCTCCTAACAATAAAAGAAAACACTGTCAACAAAAGCTAGTTTTAGTACTTAATACACAAATGTTTGAACCTATATATTATGAAACATGCAACTTTGAACTGATGTAAGAAGAAATATCAAACTCATTTCTTGAGATTAGTAACCTAAATTTTCCTTCAATGTTCCTTACTGTTATTTATATTGCTCAAAAGTCTGCATTTAAAAAAATATCAGGTCATCTTCATTCTCTGAGAATATATTGGTGGAAAGACTAGCCCTCCTGTATATTACTTGTACATATCCCTATACTCAGCGACAGGGAGGTGGGCTTTCTTCTAACGCTCTTACTTCAAATGTGCACACCGACACTAAGTTAGAGCTCTTCTTACCCCTTCCTTAAGACCATGGAGGAACAGGAAATACACTTTATTTTTGCCTTAAAACCGAAATTGGGCTTCTTGTTTGGACAATACATTGTTAACATTTTTCAAATACAAAAAATACTTTCCTAAGAACATTCTTATTTCTTGATTTTTTTCTCACAGTAAAAATGTATGCACATATTTGTTGCTGACCATAGATTGCAGTGTTGATGACCACAGTGTTGACCACTAGTCTGCTGAAACCAAGTGATCAATTCCAGTTCATGGATCAGTGAAGTCCTTTATTAGAGACGCTGTATTTTGAAGTTTGACATACTTGTCTTAGCCACTATTTTCAGGTATCTATCACTTCACACCATAAACTTCCCAAAACATTGGAGGACTGACTTTGTAATAGAGTCCCATTACAGTTTCATTTTATATTAACTAGGAGGAAACAGTCAACTACATTTCTGGATCATAGAGGAAAAAAGAACCAGCTACATAAACCAGCTGCATGGGAATGGATTTTCAAACGTCATTAGAAGAGGCATTGGGAATGCTGAAAGCACTAGCTTGTTTTATTTTCAAAGCATTTGTAAGGGTAGGCTGCCATGTCCTTGAGTAGTGTTCCTGAAAATGATCTCTAAAGAAACCAGATTTCCAGAATACTTCCTAAAACTTCCCTACTTCACAGTTAAAATGCACTTGAAAATTAACACTGAGACACCAAATTGTCCTGAAATCTCCAATATTTCAGAAATACTCTTAATCTCAGACTGCACTTGATATCTCAAACTATTTAAATGCAACAGGCACAGCCAGTGAAGCATCCATTCACAGATTCGTGGGTTTCACAGACACAAGATAGGATATGCAGAGAGCATTGTCCAGGGCAGTGACTGTAACTCTAAAAGCTCTCTCTGTGGCTTCTAGTTACAATTCATAAGCACTGCTTGTTCAAACTCTGCTAACTTCCTATTTCTAGACAATGAGCTAAATGACTTTGGAAATGGAATTATAATGAAACCGAAACTCATAGCTATTAATACAGAAATGTATGCTATTCATGAAAAAACAACTAATAGAAACAGAGCAACAATAAGTGACATTATTAACATATCCTAAAGTTGTACCATATTGTTGATTTGTGTGTTTTCTTTGTAAATGAATATTAAACATTATGTGATTTAAATTCTCATTTTCATAGCTGTCATTTATGTATTAAAATATGGTATTTGCACTCAAATTCAAGAAACACCTGTTTCTGCTTATATTATTTCTCCAAGACAGTAATAACATGACAATAAAATTTCCATGAGCAGTAAATCACACAAAAATTTTCTGGTAATAAATATTGCATATTTCTTCATTATCACAGACTATTTGTTATAAAAATAATGTGTTTCCAAAAGAAATTTGAAAAAAATTAATTATAGAAAGAAAAATTAGACTTTACCTATCACTACAATTTGAAATATAATACTTTTCAGTGTAAGAACATTTTTTGATTTATCATTCAATTTCAAAATATAGTTATGTTTTCAATCCCTAATCAGCTAGCTAAAGAAAGCATTTTAGGTAAAAGATCATATCTGTGGGTTGTGAGCTTATTCACTTTTTAAAAAATTCTAAAAGTGTCCTCAGAAATTTGAGCATCAATTCTATCTTAAATTATTCGAGATTTCTGAATGAGATTATGTTTTTGAAGTTCTCTTGATTAAAGAGTGCACTCTTTAAACTTATAGGTCCACTGACTTAGAGCTCAGGATCCCAGAATGGAGAGGTGAGACCAACATTGACTTTCTACAGTGAGACTTTTGTCTTAGAACAAACAAAACACAGGATGATAAAGCATATAATTCATGATTCTGGAGTGTAAATTCTAAGTTGATAACGGGTGTCAACTGATGTGCAAGGATATAGGAAACCATCATATAATCAAGAGTATAACTGATACTAGTTTCTAAGTTGAGAGTGTGAAAAAAATACTAAAATTTGCAGATATCCATCACCCTAGATAATTCCTCATCTGAAATTCTAAAGTCTTGTCTCATTTTTTTACTCAATAATAATTGAGAGCACACTGAAAAAAATCTCTGCATTTTCTTACTCTTTAATTATAGAAAAATATTCTGGTGATGTTTCTCTATTCATTACAGTTTAGACAAAATAAATTCTGGTGACCTGATGAAGATTAACCCTGAATATGTTACAATACACAAAGTTTTGTGTTGGTGAGGAGAAGTATGATACAAAATAATTATTAACACGTTTCAGCCAACATTATTTATTCATCTTTAACTTTCCTATCAGAATTTTGAGAGAAAGTAAAAGGGTCTGTATGTTGGCAACCAGAACCATTTACAGTATGTAAAGTTTTGTGACTTCTTGCCATTTAAGGTTTGAACCAAGGTTAACATGTTTTGAGTCTATAAATGCTCATACTTCCCCTCACTCATAGACATCATTTGCTTTTAACATCTTAGTTTCATAAGACTTTATAGTTTTAGGAATATTTAATTTTTGAAAGACCTCTATGTAATTATCTTAAGCTTTCTGACAATATCTGCTCCTTTATTTTATTTCACATGCTGAAAGAAATTTTCAACTTTATTGTAGTCATGAGATATCTTTTGTCCCTGTAAATATACTTACTTTCCTTCTGTACTTTTGTTGCATTTAAGCCACTTACCTTATTTTAATTTTTCTTTTATCTTTGCCATTAAAGTAGTTACATCACCTCCCACTTCATATTCCTTACTTCAAACATGACTATAAACATCTCCTTTCTCCCTTTTAAATTTAGGACCCCATTTCACATTAATTCTTAAAACATACATATATGTGCATACATACATGCATACATACACACATATATCTAAATACATAAAAGTATTCCACTCAGTCTGCATAATTAAAATTACTTTATTTTCTACTTTTATCTCTTTTTTGTATGTCCTACCTATATAATCTTTTAAAACTCTGATTTCTTCCCCATTTTTTATTAGATATTTTCTTTATTTACATTTCAAATGCTATCTCGAAAGTTCCCTATACCCTCCCCCGGCCCCTGCTCCCCTACCCACCCACTCCCACTTCTTGGCCCTGACTCTGATTTTTTATAGCATTCTATTTTGATTTGAATGTTTTTCAATTTAATAATAAATAATTTTAATATACAGTAAAACAGAGTACAGATTCATACATTATTCTCAGTTCTCTTGTGCTCTATGCCTTTCACACTTAAAGTAGATATGAAGAATATTCTCGTTGCTGGAGAGATGGACACAAAGCTAGATAAAGTGGGGCAAGAATTTATGTTTTCTATCAAAGGCATAGAAAAACACAGTTCAATACTACTATGCACTATCTACTATTTAGTTTTCAGAGTTCAACTATTGACTTTCAATCCTAGTATAAATCACGATTTGTATTATCATCTTTCCACATATATTCTCAGTAATTATACACATAATTTGAATGTCCTTGTACTGGCTGGTTTTGTGTGTCAACTTGACACAAGCTGGATTTACCACAGAGAAAGGAGCCTCTGTTGAGAAAATGCCTCCATGAGATCCAGCTGTGAGGCATTTTCTCAGTTCAAGCAGGAGAGGGCCCATTGAGGATGATGCAATCCCTGGGCTGGTAGTCTTGGTTTCTATAAGAAAGAAAGCTGAGCAAGACAGAGGAAGCAAGCCATTAAGTAACATCCCTCTGTTACTTCTGCATTAGCTCCTGCTTCCTGATCTGTTTGAGTTCCAATTCTGACTTCCATTTGTGATGAACAGCAGTGTGGAAGTCTAAGCTGAATAGATCCTTTCCTCCCCAACTTGCTTCTTGGTTGTGATGTTTTGTGCATGAATAGAAACCTGACTAAGACAGTCCTTGTCTTAGAAGTTCTTTTCCAAACAGTGTTTTAAAATAGTATTGTAAATCCATACAAGCATAAAGCTCTGACATGTCAGTTACTAGATTAATGTAGCCAGTAATACAAGAATGTTATAGTTCTTAGCAGCACTAAAAACTCTCTTCATATTTTAAGTATGGCCCATGACAGATAACATCTATTCATATAAAAACTGCATTAAGATCTAGCAATCAAGGTTACAATCAAAATATAGTCAGATTTTCCTTCAATAGTTTTATTGAATGGTGAACAGGATAGAAGATGAGAATAGATACCATCTTAGAAAAATAGGCAACAGTCAGTTTCCCAGAAAAACTGGTAAGTCTTGGAAATTGTGTATAAATAACCATGTATAATTATGTAGGTATTTTTACATACAGAAAATTAGAGAATTTGAGTCATCCCATGCTCTTTACCATGTAAACAGAGTGTGAATTTTCCTGTCATTAGATGTTATTTACAGCAGTCCACTAAATGTTTAGCAATTACATGAAGTGAAAAATGTATCACATACCTTGAGTTTCTCTCTTTTTGACCCTGTCTATCAATTGGAACCTTCCACACAACTCTTCTTTTAGTACAGTGTTTTCCAGATTAGCCATGCCACTGACCATGCTCAGGCTCACAGCCATATGATAATCTGTCATTTCTGTTATGAAAGGCAGTGAGGAAGGGTCTTCATGACAAAATCAAGGTCAAGTCACAATGTTGGAAAGATCAAGTTAGGATGACAGAAAAAGCAGATTAGACAGGGAAAGTAGGAGGGTCTACAAAATGTTAAGTGGTATTCCACATAAAGAAATAAGTATAACATACCATATTAATAAACAGAGGGACAGTGCATGATTAATTTGATTGGATTTGTCATCTGTTTTGACAAATATAATACAGTTTCCCAGTAAGAGCCCTTAGACAGCTGCAAGTAAAGTCAGATATTCGATACAATAAAGGACATGCACAGAATCCAGCAGCCACCTCTCTATTCGGTAGTGAGTGAAATATTCCACTTTGAGTTAAAATAAGGCAAGACTGGATGTTCATTCCACTACTCTTTAGAACTGCACAGAACATTCTCCCAGATAAACTAACATAAAAGAATCAATGAGAGATATCTCAGGTAGAAAAAGAGTAAACTGTCTTCCCTTGTGCATGACTCTCACATATAAAAGTCCTTAAGAATCCACCAGAGTAGCCAGGCGGTGGTGGTGCCCGCCTTGAATCGCAGCACTCGAGAGGCAGAGGCAGGTGGATTTCTGAATTCAAGGCCAGCCTGGTCTAGAGAGTGAGTTCCAGGACAGCCAGGGCTATACAGAGAAACGCTGTCTCGAAAAACAAACAAACAAACAAGCAAACAAACAAAAAGAATCCAGCAGAGTTTATTAAGACTGATAAACAAAGCAATCAGATTCTTTAATTAAAATACCAGTATCTATAATCCTTATGCTCTCAAACCTGCCATGAGTCTAAATCTACACGAAAAACTACAGAGGATATTAAGAATGCATTAGATCTAGAATAGCATCAGTACAAAAAAAAATGCTGAGAAAATTACTGAGAATACATTTAAATTGGGGAAAAATTAGTGCAAATATAATCTGTCATGGAAGGTAAAGGAGCTTTATCTCTGAACAAATGATGCTGATGGATTCTGAGAGTCACTGTCTTTAGCTGTGTACCTACTGCTGATTTCAAAGTAAAAATGATAGCTCCAAATCCATAGTTACACATACCACAGTGCTTAAATACAGCAGGTTACAAATGGAAGAAAGTGTAGACACACAGACAGCTTTAGAGGGATGAGACAGAGTGGACAGAGGTAATTGGGAAACAGAAGAATATTCAGTGTGCATTTCATATGTTTGTGAGATTTGCTGAGAATAAATTTCATCAATAAAAATGTATGCGTCATTAAAATTTTATAAAGACAACAAAACTATGACTCAAAACAACACAATATTTATGGGAAAATTAAAGACGTAAATAAATGCAAAGCCATTCCATGCTTATGGGTTCAAAAATAAGATTATTGAAAGTTTAATAGTATAAAAATCAATCAGTGGGTTCAAAATTATGCCTGTAAAACTGATATTTTCATTGTACAAATAGAAAAATTATATAGAACGATAAGTGGGGCAGAATACCCAAAACAATCTCAGAGGAGCAGAACAAAATTGGAGGATTCACACACCCAAGTTTCTAAACTTGCTTTAAAATTATAGTAATCAATACCATGGTAAGGATATAGGTAAGCAGATGGTGAAGATGTATAACCTATATTTTTAGTCAGTTTATTTTTATTTTTGAGACGTATGTGATGCCCATTCATAAGGGACAGTAGAGCTTTTCCTGCAAATTTTGCCTCAACAAAATTAATACATCAACAAATGACATAGAATTCCTACTTTTTACAATACAGACATATTCATGAATGGGACAATGTTTGAATTATGAATTAATATCAAAAGTGTTTTATAAGAAATCCACAGAGTTACATCCTCAAGGTCTTGGATAACAATTATTTCCTAATATGCCGTCAAAGGCAAAAGTAAAAAAGCAAACTCCATAACTCAGACTTGGTTGCACTGAGGATAGGTTTACCAAAAGACATTATGAAGAATGCAAAATGGGTAGGTCGATAGACTAGAATTGAAGACTCAGAAATGAAACCACATACCTATGGTTACTTGATTTTTGACAAAAGAGCTAAGACCATCCAGTGGAAAAAAGACAACATTTTCAACAAATGGTGCTTGTTCAACTGGAGGTTAACATGTAGAACACTGGACATCAATCCATTCTTATCTCCTTGTACAAAGCTCAAATCCAAGTAGATCAAGGACCTCCACATAAAACCAGATACACTGAAACTAACAGAAAAGAAAATGGTGAAGAGCCTTGAGTACATGGGCACAGGGGAAAATTTCCTGAATAGAACACCTATAGCTTAAGCTCTAAGGTTAAGAATTGACAAATAGGACCTCATAAAATTGCAAAGCTTCTGTAAGGCAAAGGACACTGTCAATAGGACAAAAACAGATTGGGGAAAGATTTTTACCAACTCTACATTCCATAGATGGCTAATATCCAATACATATAAAGAACTCAAGAAGTTAAACTCCAGAGAACCAAATAACCCTATTAAAAATGGGGTACAGAGATAAACTCAGAATTCTCAAGTGAGGAATAAAGAACGGTTGAGAAGCACCTAAAAAAATGTTCAACATCCTTAGTCATCAGAAAAATGGAAATCAAAACAACCCTGAGATTCCACCTTACACCAGTCAGAATGGCTAAGATCCAAAACTCATGTGACAGCAAATACTGGTGAGGATGTAGAGAAAGAGAAACACTCCTCCATTGCTGGTGGGATTGCAAGCTGGTACAACCACTCTGGAAATCAGTTTGGCAGTTCCTCAGAAAATTGGACATAGTACTACCTGAGGACCCATCTATGCCATACCCAGAAAATTCTCCAACATGTAATAAGGATACACCCTCCACTATGTTCATAGTAGCCTTATTTATAATAGCCAGAAGATGGAAAGAATCCAGATAACAAAGGAGTGGTTACAGAAAATGTGGTACATTTACACAACGGAGTACTACTCAGCTACTAAAAACAATGACTTTATGAGATTCTTAGGCAAGTGGATAGAACTAGAAAATATCATGCTTAGTGAGGTAACAGAATCACAAAAGAAGTCACTAGATATGCACTCACTGATAAGAGGATATTAGCCCAGACGTTCGGAATACCCAAGATACAATTCACAGACCACATGAAGCTCAAAAAGCAGGAAAGCCAAAGTGTGGATACATCGATCCTTCTTAAAAGGGGGATCAAAATACCCGTGGGAAGAGATAGAAAGACAAAGTGTGGAACAGAAACTGATGTAAAGCCCATCCAGTGACTGTTCCACCTGGGGACCCATCTCATATACAGTTACCAAACCTAGATACTATTATGGATGCCAACAAGTGCTTGCTGACAAGAGCCTGATATAGCTGTCTCCTGAGAAGCTCTGCCAGAGCCTAACAAATACAGAAGTGTATGCTCACAGCCATCCATTGGACTGAGCACAGAGTCCCCAATTCACTAGCTAGAGAAAGGACCCAAGGAGCTGAAGGGGTTTGTAGCCCCATAGCAGGAGCAACAATATGAACCAACCAGTACCCCCAGAGCTCCCAGGGACTAAACTACCATTCAAAGAGTGCACATGGAGGGAATCATGGCTCTAGCCACATATGTAACAAAGGATGGCCTTGTGGGACATCAGTGAGAGGAGAGGCCCTTAGTCCTATGAAGGATCGATGCTCCAGTATAGGGGAATGTCAGGACAGGGAAACAGGAGTGGGTGGGGGCTATGGGCAGGGGGAGGAATAATGATAAAGGGGGGTTTTCAGAGGGGAAATGAGGAAAGAGGATAACATTTGAAATGTAAATAAGGAAAATACCTACTTAAAAACAAGAAAAATATAAAAATACAAATGAACAAGGCAGGAGGAAAAAAAAAACAGTCATGCCACATTTCAGTTATCTTCTTTATGAGTGCTTTACCCTGACTGAGTAGTCTGGTCAGGATTATTAGTGAATATTGCTTATTAAATGAACAGGCCAGGTTATATACCTATCAGGGAAATGGTTGGGCATGAGTTGGTGTCATTTCTGCTGAGTGAGAACTCTTGGGCTCCCTGAACACATCTCAACAGAACCCAGGCTTTAATAAGTGTTATGATCAGTGCCCCTTTTTAAAATGATTGAATTATGGCTTTTATGACTCTGTAAAATCCTTTATGAATTTTAGAAAGCCACTTCATCTTCTGATCCTGGCCAGTCCCTGCTAGAAGGATAACCCATTCATGAACATTCTAATTGACTACAGTGACTATGCTCTAGAAGAGCAAAAACAAACAAGGATTTTTGGTTTCCAAAATTGTGGAAGGTCGGAGGGGAAGATAGAAGGGTAAAGATATGTAGTTCTTTGTGGTTTTCAGATGGTTTGGGAAGACAAGAAAAGAGGCCTTCTCCCAATTGTCAGAGACACTATGAAGAAGGCATCCAAGCTCATGTTAGGGAAGAGTCTTGAATGGTATTCCAACTGTAGATGTATCTATGTCTTCATGTATATGCATGTATGTATACATATATAATGCCTGTGGGGGGATGTATAATGGAAATAAAATATTCTGTATGTATGTTTAATGGTTAAAAATTGAGAAATGACAAGGTACTAAATGTGGTAAAATACTTGCAATTTACATATCTTGAAAGCACCCTATGCCCAGATATATAAAAATTCCTTTAACTCAATCACAGAAGGTCAATGAACCAAACATAAAAAAATGAACAAATGATTCTAATAGCTCTATAGAAGATCATACAAATAGGCAGAAAGTGCATAGCAAATTACTTAAGACTCAACTGTAAGAATTTCAAGTAAAAGTCACCAATTGTTTCGTACTTGCCAAGATAATTATTATAAGACCCCAACCCCCCAAAAATGTTAAAATCAAATCCAAGAACTCTAGGGTCATTGTGGGTTGCTCCTGAAGAGGCTGCTTTTTGCAGCTGCTACTGAAAGGAACTTGGCAGTTGCTCAAAAAAATTTAAATTGAATTCCTAGACACAAAAGACAAATATTGTCATTCTTTTTATATGGGATACTTAGAATAAGCACATCTATAAGTATAGGAAGTAGATAAGAGGCAGTCAACACAGGAGGGAAGGGGAGTTTTATTTGAAGAAAACAGAAAATCTTTTAATAACAAGATAAAAAATTTGGGAAATAGTTATGAATTCTAAAATATCCTGTGATTATGGCTCTGAATTATACAGTTAGTAAATGTGAAATCAGAAACATTTTAAAAGTATAATTTATTGCAATTAAAATAAATAAATTGCTAGAGTCATTCCTTCTTGAAATGTAGTAGATATTAATGGCCACAAGGAAAGATATTTCTTTCCAAGATGTAGGCACTGAGTAGTTAGCTCTGCTCCACTAAGTAGCTCCCTTCTTCCAAACATATACACACCAATAATCATATATTAACCCAAAATAAACTCAGTGGGGTACATGAATATGTACGTACACACACACACACATACATATATATAAATACACATAAAATATACATATACACATACACATGTACAAGTGCACAAATACACACACATAGACACACACACACACACACACACACACATATATATATATATATATATATATATATGCAATGCATGTACACATACATAATACAAAGGCATATACATGTACATACATACTAGCACATACATATACACATACATAAACATATACAAATATACACACATCCAAAACAGACATACATATACACACTATACACTCATACATACATCTATACAAATACACATGTATAAACAGACATGTGTATACACACATATACATGCACATATACACATAGATATACACATACATATACAAATACATACATACAACATATATACACAATACACACATAAACATGCATAAATACACATATATATATGCATACATGCATACACATGCACATATATATATATATATATATATATATATATATATACAAACATATAAACACATACAAACATACACATGCATAAATGCAAATAGATATATACAAATATACATGCATATACATAGCTCATACACAGAAATATACATAAATACTCAAGTACAGTCATAGTACATATACACAAATACACACACATATACACACTTACACAAACATACTTACAAACATGAATACACCCACATGACATGGGCACAGATAATCTTGTTAGGAAGAAGGAGGATTGAATTGGAAAGTTAGAAGAAGGGGGAACTGATATACATTTGTTCAAAATATCTTATGTATGTGTATGAAATTATCAAAGAATGGTTTAAAAGAAACAAAGAATCTTATTCCACTTGATTGTTATAATATGGAATTTAAGCTTGTAGAAAACATATGTTTTTGATAACAGGACATATTAAAGTCCTGGGTGCAAAAAGTTTTTAAATTTGATAAATGTAAGTTAATAATTGTCTTGTAGATGATGAAATAAGTGACTGAAGATTTATGTTTTATATAATTTAATCAGTATGATTCTAATGAAAGTAGAACTGGATAGATTTCTGGTACTCTGCATCACAAAATTTATATGATTTATTAAAACCAAAAGGCTTGGTCCAAATACATTTATGCAGTATTGGGAGGGGCCATAGACAGTCAGATCCCTAGAGCTCACTGGCCAGGTAGTCTAAATAATCAACGAGATCCAAGTTCAAGAGACAGACTCTGTCTCTAAAAGACGAAGTGCAGGTCAAGTGAAGAAGGCACCTGCCTTTGACCTCTGGTCTATGTATTCATGAAGACAGACATATTACAGATACAAACACATAGAAGATTTTACAGCACACCTTTGGAGTATTGTTAAGTACTTGTGTTCTCAGTATTCATGGTAGGGATAAGATAGAAGGATTCCAACTCTCAGGTTAGATTAACCTACATTTTAAAAAGGCATACAGTAAGCCACCAACCAAAGTAGATGGCCTCACATTTTCTGTGAACTGGCCTCTTTGAACACCCTTGACCATCCCACCATAATGCATTGTCTGTCATACAGGTGTGGGTATTGTCAAGTATAGCATTTTATTTTGCTATGTAGATTGAATAGATTGCATATTCGAGCCCCAAACAGCATAGGTTAGTAACATGGTGAACATTGGAAGACAAAGCCCCATTTATCTTACTCATGACACAAGCTGCGATTAACTGCCTATGGCCACATAGGCATAATACTAGCACTCCTAATGAGTACATTTCTATTTCTGTATCAGCAAATGTAGACAATTTTCCAGTTAAACCACATTAGTACATGTTCTGTCTCAATGCATATTCTCAAACTGAATAGTGGAGAAGACATTATGAAAGGAGTTAATTTAATAGACTTTCAATAATTTTTCTGGACTTTGAAGGCATTTAAATATTTCTTTAATTTAGTCCCATAAATAAGAGCATTGGAATGGTATGTTCAGAATCATTATATATGTTGTACACCAAAAGAAGGAGATCCAAAGGGACCAAAATTAAGGTAAATTTGGTGATTTGAGAAAACTTATATGAAGGAATGGCAGATTTTAGAGAATAGAAACATGTATTAAGAAAGTCTCATTCCTTCCCTAAAGAAATAGAAACAGTCATTAATAGTCTCTCAACCCCCCAAAAAAAAAAAAAAAAAAAAAAAAAAAGCCAAGGATTGAGTACAGAGTTCTATCAGAACTTCAAAGAAGATGTAATACCAATACTCCTCAAACTATTCAACAAAATAGAAACAGAAGGTACTATACCCAATTTGCTCTACAAAGCCAAAATTACTCTGATATCTAAACCACATAAAGACTCAACAAAGAAATAGATCTTTAGACCAATTTCCCTTATGAATATCGATGAAGAATTACTCAATAAAATTCTCGCAAACTGAATCTAAGAACATATCAAAACAAACATCCATTCTGATCAAGTAGGCTTCATCCCTGGGATGCAGGGATGGTTCAATATAGGGAAATCCATCAATGTATTCCACTATATAAATAAACTCAAAGAAAAAAAATATAATCATCTTATTAGATACTGAGAAGCATTTGACAAAATCCTATACCCCTTCATGATAAAAGTCTTTGAAAGATCAGGAATTTGAGGCCCATACCTAAACACAGTAAAAGCAATATACAGCAAACCAGTAGGCAATATCAAGCTAAATGGAGAGAAACTTGAACCATTCCCACTAAAATCAGGGACTAGAAAAGGCTGCCCACTCTTTCCCTACCTATTCAATATAGTACTTGAAGTCATAGCCAAAGGAATTAGACAACAAAAGGAGATCAAAAGGATACAAATTGGAAAGGAAGAAGTCAAACTATCAATATTTGGAGATGATATCATAGTATATTTAAGTGACTCCCAAAATTCCACCAGAAAACTCCTAAACCTGATAAAAACAAAAATCCTCAGCACAGTAACAGGATGTAAAATTAACTCAAACAAATCAGTGGCCTTACTCTACACAAAGGATAAACAGGCTAAGAAGTACCCAAGGAGCTAAAGGGGTCTACAACCCTATAGGAGGAACAACAATATGCACTAACCAGTACCCCTACTCCCCAGAGCTTGTGTCTCTAGTTGCATATGTAGCAGAGGATGGGAGGAAAGGCCCTTGGTCTTATGAAGATTATATGCCCCAGTCCAGGGAAATGCCAGGGCCAGGAAGTGGAAGTGGGTGGGTTGGGGAGCATTGAGGGGGAGGGTATAGGGGAGTTTCAGGATAGTATTTGAAATGTAAATGAAGAAAATATCTAAGAAACAAAAGAACAAAATAAATTAAAGAAATGATATCCTTCATAATAGTCACAAATAATATAAAATAACTTGGTGTGACGATTATGAAAGTGAAAGATCTGTATGATAAAAAAGTCTCTGAAGAAAGAAATTAAAGAAGATATTATAAAATGGAAAGCTCTCCCATGCTTATGGATTGGCAGGATTAATATATTAAAAATGGCCATCTTGCTGAAAACTATCTACAGATTCTATGCAATCCCATCAAAATTCCAACTCAATTTTCACAGAGTTAGAAACAGCACTTTGCAAATTCATCTGGAAAAACAAAAAACCTAGAATACTGAAAACTATTCTCAACAATAATAGAACTTCTGGTGGAATCAGCATCCCTGACCTCAAGCTGTACTAAAGAACAATTGAGATAAAAACTGCATGGTACTGGTACAGTGGCAGGCAGGAAGATCAATGAAATAGAATTGAAGACCCAGAAATGAATCCAAATAATTATGGTCTCTTGATGTTTGACAGAGGAGCTAAAACCATCCAGTGGAAAAAAGACAGCATTTTCAATGAATTATGGTAGCTCAACTGGAAGTTATCATGTAGATGAACGTGAATTGATCCATTCTTATCTCCTTGTACAAACCTCAAGTACAAGTGGATCAAGGACCTCCACATAAAACCAGATACACTGAAACTAATAGAAGAGATTTTGGAGAAGAGCCTCGAGCACATGGGCCCAGGGAAATTTTCCTGAACAGAACACCAATAGCTTATGCTCTAAGATCAATAACTGACAAATAGGACCTCATAAAATTGCAAAGCTTTTATAAGGCAAAGGACACTGTCAATAGAACAAAAAGGTAACAAACAGATTGGGAAAAGATCTGTGCCAATCCTATATCAAATAGAGGACTAATATCCAAATATATAAAGAACTTAAGAAATTAGACTCCAAAGAACCAAATAATCCTATTAAAAATGGGGTACAGAGCTAAACAAAGAATTCTCAACTGAGGAACAACAAATGGGTGAGAAGAACCTAAAGAAATGTTCAGCATTCTTAGTTATCAGTGAAATGCCAATCAAAATAACCCTGAGATTCCACTTCACACCAGTCAGAATAAATAAGATTAAAAACTCAGATGACAACAGATGCTGGTGAGGTTAGGGAGAAAGAGGAACCCTCCTCTATTCCTGTTGGGATTGCAATCTGGTACAGCCACTCTGGAAATCACTTTGGAAGTTCCTCAGAAAATAGGACATAATACAAACTGAGGACCCACTAATACCACTCCTAGGCATATAACCAAAATATGCTCCAACCTGTACTAAGGACAAGTGCTCCACTATGTTCATAGCAGCCTTACTTGTAATAGCCAGGAGATGGAAAAAACCCAGATGTCCCTCAACAGAGGAATGGATACAGAAAACAATTTAACATTTAAACAATGGAGTACTACTCAGCCATTAAAAATAATGAATTTATAAAATTCTTGGGCAAATGAATAGAATTAGAAAATATCATCCTGAGAGAGATAACCCCATCACAACAGAACACACATAGTATGCACTCACTGATAAGTGGATATTATTCCAGAAGCTCAAAATACCCAAGATACAATTCACAAATCATATGACATTCAAGAAGAAGGAAGACCAAAGTGTGGATACTTTGGTCCTTCTTTGAATGGGGAACAAAATACTCATGGAAGGATTTACAGAGACAAAGTGTGGAGCAGAGACTGAAGGAATGACCATCCAGAGACTGGCCCACCTGGAGTTCCATGCCATATACAATCACCAAACCCAGACACTATTGTGGATGCCAACAAATACTTACTGACAGAAGCCTGTTATAGCTATCCCTGGAGAGGTTCCACCAGTTCCTGACAAATAAATACATAGGTGGATCCTCACAGTCAACCATTGGACTGAGCACAAGGTCCCCAATGAAGGAGCTAGAGAAAGTACCCAAGGAGATAAAGGGGTTAGCAGCACCATAGGAGGAATAACAATATGAACTAACTAGTACCCCCAGAGCTCCCAGGGACTAAATCACCAACCAAAGAGTGGGATTCAAGGCTCCAGCAGTATATGTAGCAGAGGATGGCCTTGTCAGTCATCAATGGGAATAGAAATCCTTGGTCCTCTGAAGTCTCTATACCCCAGTGTATGAGAATGTAGGGGCCAGAAAGCAGGTGTTGGTGGGTTGGTGGGCAGGGGGAGGGTGGCTTGGACAGGGGATTTTCAGAGGGGAAATCAGGAAAGGGGACAACATTTAAAATGAAAATAATGTAAATAGCTAATAAAAAAGAAAGAAAGCCTCACTGTCTCTAATAACCTCCCGTGACCACATGCTCAGCCATCAGGAATGAACTGTCCAATGGTAGTCACACACTTCACCCTGTGAATACACAACCAATTTCAGTTCTCATTGTACACAAACTATGGTGAGAACCCAACTATTGATTGGTGCTTGCTAAGCATGTTGCTTTTTCTGTTTGCAGACCTGTGATATATCTGGGCAAAGAGTATTTAAAAAAACAAAAATGAAAACAAACAAACAAAAAAACAGAAAGCAAAGGAACAGGGAGAGGAAAGAGAATGTAACCCCACTGGGAGAAAACACTGTGTAACAGGTATGTATATTTTGAGTTTTAAGGTAAGTAATACAGGGTCTGATCACTGACCACCTGAATGAGTCTAGTACAGATTCCAGAATGAAGTTAGGGGAGACAGCTTCATCTTGTCCTAAATTTCTGAACCAAGGACAGAGATAATTATTGAATCATGTTGCTACAATCCCAACTCTATCCTTTAAACTCCCAGAAACAATCTTCTGAGTCCTGTAATGCTTACTGGGTAGAATTCATTGAGTGATGTGGCACTTAATGTCATGTCCTCTTTGAGTCCTACTACTCTTTGACTAAGAGTGTTACTTTCACTCTCGGACTGTTTAATTTCTAGCAACTCTAACCAATGGTCAACCTACCCGTTATTCTTCGATTCATTTCTTTCCTTTTTCCTTCCAGTATATCATTCCACACTTTCTTGCAATAATGTTTCCATTTCAGAACAAACCCACAAAGGTCTTCTGTGTCTTTGATTGTAAAGTTATACACCTATCTCTCCTTTTGCAGAACTTCAAGAATAATGGATCAGGTGCTATTTTTATGTTTTGTTTTTGTTTTTGGCATTTGTTTGTCTTCATAGGGAATTGTGGTTTACACAAGCTTTTGTGTACTTATAAGTAGGATTCTTCACCAGTGTGTAAAACAATCTCTCCCTACTCCTTATAAATACTCAGGATCATCCAGAAGTGGTTAAAAAAAAACCAAGTTTACTTGCTACATCATGCAGAGGTATGAAATGTGTTTCATATTATTATCTTTTAATTCTAGACAGAACATTATGAAAACTTTGATTACTCTCACATTCTTCTCTTTCTGGTACTTCATATAAGCTTATTATCCTATCACTTAATATTAGATATATTAGCATTTAGACTTGGAACAATATAAAATGTTCTTTGAGGATGAAGGTAGGATATGACGTATTTTTGACTTTGACATACACTTGGCATTTCTCCCTTGAGTAAGCAAAACAGATAGCACCTAGGACATCACGTATGACCCAACACCTTCTTTTGAGATAATTTCAGCATAATTGAATAGTACTAGTCCAAGCAAATAGCTGACTCTGGTGGTACTTTGGATTTGTTTTTAAATATTTTTTTTTTTGTCACTTTCCTTCTGGACCACAACCTCCCTCCCTCCTCTCCTTCCAGTCCTGTCCTTACAAATCCCACCCCCCCCTTGCCCCAGCCACTACATCTTTTTCTCTGAGGAGAAGGGGAAGACTTCTTGGGTACCAACCCACCATGGAACATATATTCTGAGGAGAACTAGGCACATTCTCTCTTGCTGAGGCCCAGCCAGAGAGTCCAGGTAGGGAAAGGGAACAGAGTCAGAGAAGGCCCCTGTGGTGACTGTTCAGGGACCCACAAAAATGCCAAACTGCATGTCTGCTACAAATGTGTATGGGGGAATAGGTTCAGCCTGTGCATGCTTTTTGGTTGCTGGTTTAATTTCTATGAGACCCCCTTTTAATTGACTCCTTAGGTCTTCTTGTAGTGTCCTTGACCTCTCAGGCTTGCTCAATTCTATCCACAACTCTTTCCCAAGGCTCACTGAGCTCTGCCTAATGTTTGGGCATGAGTCTCTGTGCCCATTTTCATCTGCTGCTAGAGGAAGTCTCTCAGGAGACAGTTATGCTAGGCTTCTGTCTGCCAGCATAGCCCAGTAGCTTTAATAATGTCAGGAGTTAGCTCTCTCATATGGGATGGGTCTCAATTTGTGGTGGTCATTGGTTGGCTGTTCGATCAATCTCTGCTCCATCTTTATCCATGGCATCTTGTAGACAGGACAAATTTGGGGTTGAAGATTTTGTGGGTGGGTTAATGTCCCCTCCCTCTATGGGAAGTCCTGTCAGCTATAGCAGGTGATCACTTCAGTCGCTATATCCTCTGCTGGTAGGAATATCAACTGGGATCACCACCATAGATTCCTGGGAGCATTCCCTGACTCAGGACTCCACCTAATTCCAGAGATGCCCCTCCGCCAACAAAGATTTCCATTTTCATTACCAGCTATCTCCTGCCCCCTCGCCATACCTGAGTGTCATCTTCTTTTCTTTCCACACAATCCCCTCCCACCATCCACCTTTGATGACAATTTTGTTCCTGGTTCTGAAAGTTTTATCCATCCTCCCTTGAGCCTTTATTATTGTGTCTATAAAATAGGTGAAGTTATGTAAAGGGTCTATAGACAGTCTTCTGTGGATAATACCAGTCCTAAGGGCTGCTTGAAGATAACAGAAATAAATAAGGGAACTGGTTTACATACATCTCAAAGATGAAGTATAACCACTATGTCACCCAAAGTAGGCTTTATATAATGGTAGCTACATTTGAACCAGCTTTGAAGAGGAAAAAAAAATATAAAGGAAAGTTTGAATAAAGCAAGCTAACATGCTGCAGAGGACACTATGCAGCTACAGAAACTGAAAAAAATAAATGCTGGTAAAATACTATTATATACAATATTTCAAAGGATACAACTGTCTCCGCTTTTGTCTGTAGTGTTCTGGAAAGGTACTGGCTCACGTCTATATGCTCACTCGCAGCCTGGGTTTGAGTTTATTATGGAGGAGAAAGATAAACCATTCCAATCCATCTATCCCAATCCTATTCACAGCCGAGCTATAACAATTATCTCTGTCTTTACATTTTCTCCCATCTCTTGCTATTTCTTGTACAGTAATGGATTGTAACAGCTACTTCTTGCTGACTTCTCTCCCATATAATTAATGTCCTAAGATATTCTATTTACTGGTGAAGCAGTTTGAATCAAGAAGTGATTACTTTCAGAGTAAACAGAGCTTCTAACCCCTCTCCACAAACAAAGCTGACAGCAGTTTTATTTTTAAAATAATCAAATAGAAATCCTCCGAAAGCTTCAAGTTTGAAATTTCATATTTATTATGTATGTGTAGGTATTTGTGTGTGTGTGTGTGAAAAGTATATTAATATTTAGAAAACAAGACAAAAGCACAAAGATAAGTTGAAATGAAGATCTTAAAAAAACTCCTGCAATAATGTTCCCACACCAGGTCAAATATTAGTTAGGGCCAAGTGTAAGTCCATGCATCAAGTGGAAATGACAACGAAGTGAGACTTTTATTGAAGAGTACAGATTTAATCTTCAGAAATATCAAAATTAGATATTGAACTTTCTGAGATGATGACAAAGGCACTGTCTGGAAGCCAGACTCTAATTAGTGCTGAACAAGGAGACTGAGAAAGGAATTGCTTCTACGGAAGCACAGTGGGGCTCAGTCAGGTCATCTGGAGGAGTTCGGGCTCCTTCTTAGCACAATGGTGTCCTACCACAGTGCTTCCATAACAACCAATTGATTCACATATTATTTAGATGTTGGATAGACTGGACTGATGATCCATCTTAGTTTTTTAAAGCTTCTTTACTAAAATTCCTTAGTCTATGCCTCTAGTAGCTACAGAATCATGTCCTAGCACTTATAGTAGTTGGGAAGAACAAGACTTTGATGCGACCAAATTAATTGTATGATGGTTCTTCTATCTTAACTACAAACAAAATATATTCAACAATGTGCTCTCTTCCTAGCAATTGCTTCTCTTCTTCTTTTTCTTGTTTTTCTTGTTTTTCTTGTTTTTCTTCTTCTTCTTCTTCTTCTTCTTCTTCTTCTTCTTCTTCTTCTTCTTCTTCTTCTTCTTCTTCTTCTTCTTCTTCTTCTTCTTCTTCTTCTTCT
>NC_034604.1:23112452-23138729 GCF_900095145.1 Mus pahari | reverse complement strand
CCCCCCCCGGCATTCTGATCTCTATGCTTCCAAATCAAAGATTTCAAACTATAGTCTAATTCCTCCCCTTCTGTAATAGCTTATCTTTATTATTTGATATATTTTTTTCCTTTACATCTTGACTACGCTCATCTTGTTAGTGAACAAATGGATATAAAAGCAACCTTATTCAAAGTCTTGGTGTTGAAACATCCTGTAATCTTAACTTCATGCTATTAGTCTCTCCCAAATTTTCTCCTATTTAATAGTTAGAAGGAGAAGCAATAAACAAAGTTATTATTAGTGATAGAACAGTTAGGGAGATGATGCTAAGAGTATGGACCTTCAAGTACAAAAAGAGAAGACACAGATATTCAGAGTGAAGGCCCAAAAACATTCCACTCCCAAACAAAGAGCACCAAGAAATCTATGAATTGGAACTTCAAGGCACAGGCTGGATTATTTCCAAGTCTCCCAGCTGCCCAGACTTTAGGCAAATTCAACTCATTTACAACTCTCTGACAGACTTGCTCTTTTGCAAGGACAAAGAAAAGGTTTGACAGCCTGGCTTTTCTGATGCCATCCTTGCCTCCAAGTGTGACCTTGTCACATTTGCATATCATGTCACAAGGAATCTGAACTTATTTTCTAAGCTATATTCTCAGTACCAGCTCAAATGGCCTGTCACACTCCCCATAACATTGTTCTGTTCCTTTTGTCCATGCTGGCTCTTCATCTAGCAGTCTTTTCCACCCAGATTTCAGTCTCTGTTTTATGCAGTTTTACGCTACACTGAAATCTCTTCTCCATATATCCACTCATATGCATACTTCTTCAGCACAGAGACTCTCCGTAAATATCTTTTGCTGTCCGTTTTCTTTAAATGCTTATTTATAACATGTGTATATACATAAGCACATGCATTTGTATATGCACAATTGTAATTGAAGAAACCTTGGATTGCAAGTCATTTTCAGTACTTGAAATATAGAGTTAACCTCCATTTTCTCTGCCTCATATATTGCTGGAAACAGAAATTAAATTCTATATACTTACCAGACATAATTAATAAATTAAGTAGAGTGGAATGTGATTGCATCAAGGGGCCCAAAGCTTCCTGGCAATTGAATTAGCCTGATAATTGATACAAATAAATATTTTCCAATTAGGAACTTCACAATTTGTCATAGTGCTACACTAGCTTTTATCTTTTAAGGCTGTAGACTAGCTAGCAATCTAGGATTTCTTTAAAAACTTACCTTTCTACCACTAAGATACAACTGTTTCTGGGGAAATTCCTCAGAAGCTCCACTTGTATAATTTTGGGGAGTTCTGGAATTCGTGGTTGGTAGCTGATCCTTACACATTGGTGTCTGCTTCTCTAATTGAAAATTGTGAATGTTGAGGCCCCAGATAAGAATTTATCTTTAAAACCATTTATACAAGAGAATAGTCTTTGATGAGTGATAGGTGTGTCAGGAATTGACATTCCATGTAAAGATACAGGGATTTGGAACCCAATGACACTCTGTGATGTAACTGAAGCTGTACTTCAATTATAAACTATGGAACATGTGTCATAAATGAAGCTCAGCCTGTATCATAGACCACAGTTTCAGTAATATAAATTAAGGCCAGCTTCTATCATAGCCTATGATTCTGGAAACTAAAGGATGGATTTAGCTCCCTGTTTGGCAAAGAGGGTGCATTATTGCTCTTAATATTAGAATGCAAACAATGTGTTGGATTAGTTTTATATATATATATATATATATATATATATATATATATATATATATGTGTGTGTGTGTGTGTGTGTGTGTGTGTCAGCAATAACCATTGAGTCAGGTGAGTTTTACTATCAAAAAATGAGATTTAAAAGAGATTATTCTTTATCTTTCTCTGCCTCTATTATTATTCAAGTGACTAGTACAATACCGTGATGTTAAACATAAAAATTATTACTTGGTTTATTTTATTTATTTATTTTTGCTAGGTTGTTGCAAACCATAATACACATTTGCTAATGGAAATAGTTCATATGTTGTGGGTATAGCTAGAGAGGGGATGAATCACTATTGTTTGTCATGGTTGAAACCAGAAAATGTACACAAAAGGGATGAAAATTTTGGCCAGAGACTTTAGTTCTCCATTGAACTTATAATTGATCTTGGTGAAACCACTGAATATTTTTGAACTTGCATCTTTAATCATCATTAAAAGTCTTGATCTAGCTATACCATTCCTGGGCATATATCCAAAAGATGTTCCAACATGTAACAAGGAGTCATGCTGCACTATGTTCATAGGAGCCTTATTTATCAAGAGCCAGAAGCTGGAAAAAACCCAGATGTTCCTCAACAGAGGAATGGATACAGAAAATGTGGTACATTTATACAACAGACTACTACTCCGATATTATAAACAATGGCTTTGTGAAATTTGCAGGTAAATGCATGGAACTAATAAATACCAACCAGAGTGGAATAACACAGTCACAAAAGAACACCCATGGTGTGTACTCACTCACAGACAACATGAAACTCAAGAAAAAAGAAAATCAAAGTGTGGATTCTTCAGAACTTCTCAGAAGGGGGAATAATAATCATGGTAAAAAGAGGGGGGATGGAGAGAGGAGTCTAGGAGGGACAGAGGAGTGGAAGGGAAAAGGGGGGACAGGATCAGGTGTGGGAGGAGGCAAGGTGGGGTGGAGAAGTACAGGGGTCAGGAAATTGAATGGAGGTAAGTAGCAGTTGGGGATGGGGAACTTGGGGCAGCATAGAAAGTCCCAGATGCCAGGGACCTAAGAGGTTCCCAGGACCCAACAGAGATGAAATTAACTAAAATACCCAACAAAGGGGAGAGAGAACCTGTAGATACCATATCCAGTGGATAGGCATGGGTTCTGGTTGAGGGATGCAGCCACCCATACATTTCAAAAATATTAACACAGAATTGTTCCCATCTAAAGTAAATTAAGGGACAATGAATGGAGCAGAGACTGTAGGAAAGGCCATCCAGAGACTGTCCCACCTGGGTATCCATCCCATCTGCAGACACCAAAACCAGACACTATTGCAGATGCCAGGAAGCACTTGATGACAGGAGGCTGGAATAGCCGCCCCCTGAAAGGATGTGACAGATCCTAGTCCAAAACGGGAGTGAATAAATGCAGCCAACCATAGGAGTTAGGCGAAGGACTGAAGGCACTGAAGGGGTTTGTAACCTCACAGGAAGAACAAGAATATCAAGCAGCCAGACCTCCCAAAGCCCCCAGGGACTAAACCACCAACCAAAGAGCACACATGGAGGGACCAATAGCTGTAGCTCCATATGTAGTAGAGTATTACCTTATCTGGCATCAATGGGAGGGGAATCCCTTGGTCCTATGGAGGCTCTATGACCCAGTGTAGGAGAAATACTGGGGCATTGAGGCAGGAGGGGGGAGGTGATGGAAGGAGCACCCTCAAAAAGAAAAAAAGTAAAGAAAAAGAAAAGAAAAGAAAAGAAAAGAAAAGAAAAGAAAAGAAAAGAAAAGAAAAGAAAAGAAAAGAAAAAGAAAAGAAAGGAAAAAATCTTGATCTAGTGCCTATCAATGAGGACATGCAACCTGAAGGGGCCACGTCTTGTAGCCAGACAGTAACCTCAGTGGAGGAATAAGGAAACAAACCCATCCACAAAGCATTCAACCTAAAATTTGTGCTACTTATAAGAAATGCAGGGACAAAGATGGAGCACAGACTGAAAGAATGGCCAACCAATAACTGGCCCAACTTGAAATCCATCCCATGTGCAAGCACCAACTCCAGACATTGTCAATGATACTCACTTATGCTTGAAGACAGGAACGTAGAACAACTGTCCTCTCAGAGGCTCTACCCAGAAGCTTACTGAAACAGATGCAGATCTGGGACTCTTATGGAAGAGTTGGGGGAAGGATTGAGTGCACTGAAGCAGATGGGAACCCTACAGGAGGACCAACAGAGTCAACTAACCTGGACCACAGGGAGATCTCAGAGACTGAGCCAAAGAACACACACAGGCTTGAATTAGGCCCCCAGCACATATGAAGTAGACATGCAGTTCAGGTTCCACATGCCCCTCACTCCAGGAACTGGAGTGTAGGCTCCCCCTAATGTTGTAGCCTACTTTGATATCCATTTCATGACAAGACTCACTTGTCTAGTCTCAGTGACTTGATATGCCAGGAAGGGGGGATACCTGAGGAGAGCCCATCATCTAAGAGAAATGGTGGTGGTGGGAGATGGTGTCTGTGAGGGAGAACCAGGAGGTGTTACATTTGATGGAAATAAATTAATTAATTAAAATAAATAAAAATAATATCTTGCTTTTGATATAAAAATGGAAAAGAAAAGGAATATTATCATGTGCCTGTGTATTTGTACTTCATTTCATCTATGCCTATTAAAACACTGGTAAATAAAATTTGTTCATAAATGCACACACACACACACACACAAGCAGTCTTGGTCTAGGCAATAATTCCTTGGTATTTCTAATTCAGAAATTTCATTTATCCATGACTAAAAGCAGTACCATACTTCAGATTTTATTGCATGGTTAAGATTTCACATGAGTGAGTTTATACCACATTATGCTATGTCCAATGTTCACACTAACCTTGTCAGTATTGAAACTACTTAATACAATTAAATTCTTTGTAGTCATATTTAATTTTTCTTAGTATTAAAATCAAGCTACAGTTTTCATATAATATAATATAATTTATACTTTATTAAAAAGTCTTTTATATCAACCTTATATCTTGCTTGCATGGTAATTCTTATACCCAAGATATCACAAGCTCTGACTCATTCTTCTGGAATAATCACAACATTTAACCATACCTAGTAACAAGAATAGGGAAGGATAAGTGGCTATTAAGTCATAAATGTCCATGGGTATACAATAGCAATATGAAATTCACTTCAATTGCTTCAGGTATTTCCTCAAGCTAAGCAGTGCTTACTGTCTGACCAAGCATTACTCAGCGACATTTACAAATATCAAAAATATTAATTCCTTCAATTTACTTCTCAAAGAATTGAATGCACATTTCTGTGGCTAGAGAAGATTGGCTTCTATAATGATAAACACCTCTGATGCATTGTTTGACTGATGGACTAAACCTTCATCTGTACTTAGTAAATGCCATAAAACAATAGATCACTATATTTGACTGCATTTTCTCTGTGAATTCTTACTGAAGATTCTAATGTAATCTGATTCTATATGTGCACAGAGTAACAATTCACTCAAGTATTGGAAGATCAATGAGCACCACAATCCAGCATCTCTGCACATCAGATGGGTAGTATAATTAGCCGCAAAATATTTGCTTTTCACAGATGCATTCTATGATCAGGATATTATTTGTCAAATAAATCTTGACCTACATATGATAAAGTTTAATAAACTCTTCATTTCATCTAAACCTTAGCAGTGTGGAGTCACTATGCTAACCTATGAACATGAACAAATAAATCATTTTATTTTCCATAAAGTTAAATAACTAAGAAGTGCTAAGAGCAGGATACATAGTCTTCCCCTGAAAAGAGCATGCTAATTGAATTGTTCAGCATCAAATGACTAGACATAAAAACACACATAGATGTTTGATTTTAGAGATTTATCAGGTTTTGTTTAGTATATATATATATATATATATATATATATATATATATGATATAGATACAGATACAGACATAGAATATATAGATAGATATAGGTATAGATGATATAGAGATATAATAGAGAAGAGATACTATGGGTGTATATATACGTGTGTGTGTGTGTGTGTGTGTGTGTGTGTGAGAGAGAGAGAGAGAGAGAGAGAGAGAGGAGAGAGAGAGAGAGAGACAGACAGACAGACAGACAGACAGACAGACAGAGACAGAGAGACAGAGAGAGAGAGGGAGAGAGAGACAGAGACAGAGACAGAGACAGGGACAGAGACAGAGAGAGAGTTTTTCAAACAATGAAGGCTATACACAAACAAAATTCTTTGGTAAGAAATTAAAGGGACACATGTTGTGTTTGGGAAGTAAGAGAAAAATATTAAAAGATGCAATTTTAGAGACAAATTTTAGAAATGTTAGTATGTAAGAGGAAGTGAGGTAAAAATGTCAACATTGAAGAAAAATATCATGAAGCACTCAAGGTAGCTGATTGTTTTAAGACTTGGCCAGGAGAACATTGAGACCAATTTAGAATTAGATAGACGGTATCACCTAGTGACCGTTTAGAACTTCATTTATTATCAGGATGCTTATGAATTAGAACGGAATCAGACCCTAACCTTATATTTGAGACCTCGGGTATAAAGGAAAGCAAACATCAAACGTATACTACCTAAACCCTTGCTCCTTACATCAGAGATGGATAGAAACCAGCACTTTCTGGGAAATTCAACCATAAGACTAAAATAGAATATAATTATACAAGAGATGCCATTGCATGCATTGACCATAGTCATCAACAAAATATCATGGGGTTATAGAAAAGGAGGCTGAGAGTGACAGATGACGCAGGCAGGGAAGGTACGGCTCTGGTTTTGACCCTGGCCTTTATATTGGCTTTGACTCTGCACCTGTTACAAAAATAGAATTTTCAGCATAACTTATAACAAATCCTAACTGCTCTCAAAAGAGACTCTTAACTAAGTCATGTGACTTTCTTTGTTCTCTCTTCTGGTGTTAGTAACTGAGATAGAGGAACCTCAAAGTGTGAAAACATTCATTTCATGATGGAGAAAGTTTTATACTGTCCCATCCATTGAAAGTTCAGAGACAGGAACTGACTGATGAAAATTATGAATGTTAGAATATTTCCCAAACAGGTTCAGATTATTGATGCTTTTTTTATTTTTGAGTGCTGCATTCTCATTGCTTAAAGAAGTGAAAGAATTTCATGAAGAAGGTCATGAGGTCATGATCAAGGAACAACACTGTTTAATATCAGTAGATTTTAATATTATTGAAAAATTAAATATACATCCACAAAATCTCCACATCAAAAGACCTTGTTTTTGTGACATACACAAAAACAAGTACTTTATGTATTAGAGAAAATAGAAAGATTATAAAGCTGCTAGTAAAGCCATTAACGTCTACAAAGTGGCCACACTTCTCCCTCTATCAGATGTTTTCTTTCAGTAAAGTCATGGTTGAAAAACCGAAACAAACAAATAAAAAACAAACAAACTGTTTCCACTGGCTTGGGGAAATGAATTTAGAAAATTTTCCATAGACCTATTTGAAAACATGACTTTTATTGGCATCAACCTCAATGGATATTTTACATACTTACTAAATTCTCTTTATTATTCACACTGTATCTGCTGAACACTGAATAAAGGTGGTGATGATCTGTTTCCTGCATTCAGCAGTGTTGTGGTCTGCGTGGAAAAGCAATGTGTGGAGCGCTCCATAGCACAAGGTAGTGGATGCAATGCCACAAACAAGAACCTGGACATTTTATGTTAGGGAGGCCTGCTGTATAATATGTGTGTGTTTATGAAAGGCTTTCTCAGAAATGATGGCCATGAAGCGACTAGCAATAATTTGTGTCTCAATGTTTTGTTTTGTTATTTTTCTCAGAATTATATTATGTACCTTAATTCTTTACTCTATAAAACAGGTTTTATTTATATGATTCTTTAAATTTCTTGGAGTAAAACTCAATTGCACCATGCTTTAGACCCTTCAAAGAATACTCACAGGCCTTGCATCCATGTTGCATTTTCAGTTGCACAATAATAAAGACTAATAGATTAATGCGGGTTGGCAGAAGCCTGTAATTTCCTCACTGTGGAGGTAAGGCAAGGCATCATGCTGGAGACTAGGCATGGAAAGGTTACAAGTTTGAGGGTTGCTCTGTGAGACCCTGACCCAAACAGCAAAGCCAAACCTTATCAAATAATACTGAACTAAGGAATTCCTTTCTTGACATTTAGTCAGTTGTTCAAGGACAATGTAAAGCTGTGTTATAATAACTTCCTTTTATTCAAGGTAAGTTTAGAGATCTGAGAGACTACCTGGACATAGAAACAAGGATCTATCAAGGGTAAGGGTATGTTTAGAGAATGCACCAGAGGTGAAGGTAGAGCAGACTCTGGCAAGGTGAATTTCAATGTCACAAACTTTGTTTGGATAGCAGAGAAAAAGGAAAAGAGATAATCACCACCCTGTCCTCCTCAGAACCCTTCTGCTACCCTGATCAGCGGACAAGTAATAAATCGTTATAGCCTACTCCCAACAAGTGAAGGTCTGATTCGAGATTGGTAATAACTATCCATCTCCAGCCTCAGGAGTTCTGCAGGACATATTGAGGTCTTTCTGGGCACACCAAGGAAAAAAACATCTTCTTCATGGGGAAAAGTCAAGCTCATTCTGAAAACTTGTATCTGAGGTCAAATAGCAAGTCTTTCTCCTTGGAGAAAGATCAATTAATAAATTAAAAGTGCTAAACAGCCAGATTCACATCAATGATTCTTGAAAGTAGAAAAGTGGAATCCAAGAGAATTCACGTACAGCCACGTTCCAAGGAGTAGATACTTCAGGTCAGATAATTTAAAAGCAATCTGAATGCAAAGGCCTAGGGTTGGAACTGACAGACAGTGACCCTGCAGTTCGATCACTCTTGCTTGTAAGACAGGGTATGTTGTCCATGTAAAAATAAATTCAAGAGTAACAATATTGAGAGCTGACTGGAACTAAACAATATCCAGTAGCAAGAAATTATTCAGAAACAAGAAAGGGAGAGCAACAAATGAGGGAGAGAATGGGAAAAGCATAGATGCATGCAATCAGCCCACTCTTCCAAGCTTTTGAAGTTTCCTGATGGCATGGAGATTACTTTTCATGGTGGGGCGTGTTTTATGTATCTCCAACCTTCTTGTTATATTTGTTCCATCCATAATACTTTTACAGTGTCTCCTAACTGTATGTAAGCAATGCTTTCAACAAACTTTTATTAAAGACAAATTATTTTGGGTGCTAAGTAATTTTAGTCCCCTCTTCTCAAAATTCATCAGTCACTAACATAAATCTTTTAAAATAATGGCTGTACTTTAGATATAGTGAGTTGTGTGTATGGTGATAACTTTCTTTCATTATCAACATGATTCTATACTCACTCTCTGATGGCCAAACCTATGATCTTCATATAACTCAGTAGGCAAAAGACATTAAAACCGTTCCGCTAAAGAAGAAAAGGATGACTCCTGGTGTTGATCTTCTGATATGATATCTAAATGATTTATATTTTGTAGTCTGCCTATGGAGTTTTGTTTTAAATGTTACCTAAGGTGTTTGATATGTACTTTATTTCTTTTAAACTTTTATGAATCTAAAGTCAAGTTAGAAACGAAAAAGGAACCATACTTTGAATGGATCTCATGACCTCTTTTTTTTGCACTTAGTGCAGCAGAAATCCTTGTTCAAATATCTGTTCAATAAACATAACTAGTCCATGTCAATTATAGTTCTGAGGGGAGAATACCTACTTTCAAGGTGGTGTACAGAAGAACAGATGTATGACTGCTTATGTCAGGGGAGTAGCTTCCTGGGTATAATGTTCTAAATTAAATCCTACCTTTTATTCTCTTATTCTTGGTATTTTGGTTCCATGTTAGTCATTGTGGCTACCACATTCAATCTTGTTCTCCTTAGCTCCCTAATCTGCTTTTGAGTTTGTGTCAGCACACCAAACAAAGGTGAAGATTTGTAGTAAAGGTAGATGTGAGAGAAGAAGGCAGTCCTGCAGGGCTCTAAGAAGACCTCCCTAAGTGTGTCAGAATTCCATGCGATGGTCAAAATGTCTCTGAACCACATTAATACCGTGGTATAGATATAGACGGTGGAGTCACTCGAGGCTTTGTATGTTGAAAACAAATTAAGAAATTGGATTATTTGTTAGTTGAGAAAATGATTTAACAACGATGCCCTTAAGATAGAATCTTTGAGGGCTGATAAAAATTAGATGCATTCATTTGAATGGAGACACCATGATTCAATATTTGTGGCTCTTATAAGAAAAGTGAGAGTGACTGGGAGAGGCTCACAGATATGCAGCAATGTCAAGTCTTGTCTCTGGATTTGGCTGGCTAGCCACGAGCAAAACATTCTCAAAAGTGTTCCTTAGCCTCTGCATCTCCATTTTTGTGAATTTTGTTTTTTTTTTGTGTGTGTTTGTTTTACATTTTACCATACTTAACCAATGGCTTATGGCTTATGGGCCATAGAAAATTCACTAATAGATTTGGGTTGACAAAAACAGTAAGTAAGCAGAGCCCTCTGTCCAATAAAATGTCCCTCCAGCTTCCTCTCCTGAGAAAGGTTAATGCTGTACGACTGAAAAGGAGAAATGCTGTTTTCAAGAATCCAGTCATCCATGGGTAACCTTGCCAAGGGTCGGTTTTTAGCTGAGAAGAAATGCATGGGCCGTTTGAACAGCCTTGCAAAGAAGGCCAGAATCGCCTTCCACAGAGAGAAAGTGTTATCTGTGACAGAATGCACTGGTAGACTTGTAATATCAAAAGATATTTGAAGCACTTTTATACTTATATCTTGCCAATTAGGGAGGTGGGGGGGGAGTGAGAGATTTGAAATCGATAGCAATTTGTAACTATATTTAAATTAATGATTCAATAAAATGATAATTTTAGAACCAAGTCATATTTGTAGATGGTTCCCTTTATATGATGTATATATAAAGCAAATATATATCCCATCACTTATTCGCACAAATTAATTATGAAGAGTATAAAATTAATATAATAGTATTTAAGACTTTAGTATATTAAAATCCAAATTTCAAAGCTGTTGTTCCAAGAAGAGTCTACATTACAATTATGGAGACCTTAAAGGCTTGGGGCTGTGGAAATCTTTCCCTCCAAAGGTTCCCTGTACAGATAACAATGGTATTGAGATTATGAAAAGAAACAAAACACTTATAAAGAGATTTCTGACACATATGCAATGAGGAAGTAAATATCTTTATTTTTAAATATTTATGCACAATCCTTTACTCTTTAATAAGAGACAACTTGAGACCAAATGCTTGTCTTGAGTACTTGGCCATTCAATCAGAGTAACCTTGCAGTTGTAGGTAACTAGGGGCATTGAGCTTGAGAATCAGAGGTTTTAAGTATCTCCAAATTTCTCTTATCTAAAGAAACTTTAAAACTGGCAATTAGAGTTATAAGTCTGTCAAGGCTGTACAACTGTAGAATTGGGTGGTAATTGGAGATGTCAATCATTGTCCCAAGATAAGCAACTTGTGTCTCAGACTAGGGAAAACCAGTATGATAGTGTCACGAATGCTATATTTTTAAAAACAAAACAAAACTGGGACTAGACTTTCTCCATAGATATTATAAAGTTGACTAAAGTGAATTCACTAGCTTGGATCCATTTAGCAACCCTCTGCTTCCTAGAAACTTAATTGAGGCATGCAGTGGAGATTGTTACACAATAGGAGGGGCAAGAGATACTACAATAAATGTGATAAACTTTCTATCCTTCATGGTGGAATCTGAGTTGCAGGGACAGTTTATTTATGCATTCCATGTGCACTGAAACTTTTCTGAGACAAGAGCTGCCTGAATAGCAGAAGCTGTCACCAAACCACTTAGGAGGGAAGCACATGATGAATGAATTCCTAAAGTTTGAAGTAACCCTTACTGTTTGATGTTCCATGTGAATCCAGATTGACTCTGGATCCTGTACATGTCTGAAAACAAGTAACTTGTAAGAGTGAAACAATATATTTATGGCTAAGGAATATAGCATAGGATTGGGTTGTCATAGGTTTGACTTTGTTTATAAGAAAAAGATATCGGAAGGTCCAGGGTTTTGTCTAAAGGAGCAGATAATAAAGAAAGCTGTCAGATCATATGGAAGAGCTTCAAGCAGCAAGGAAGGCCACAGGCTTCACTCTAAGAATTTCTCTAGTGAAAGGAGACAAGGATGAATATAAGACCGCTCACATCTCTGTTCAGGAAGATATTCCTTAATCTAGTAGGAAAAAGAAGAGGTTCTGCTTCCTCATCCCTCTGAGATGACTTAAAACAAGTTACACCGGAAATGATGTTTTCTCAATTCTCCTGCCTGCCTAGCATTTTTGAAAGGTGTGGGATGGATTAGTTCAGATCAATACTGAGCATGTCTTTCACAGAGAAGAGATCTAGGACTGAAGGAATAGAAGGGCCCCAACCATCAATACCAATGGTTACACAAGACAATAGACTGGGAGGAAGTTAAAGGCATAGATATTAAGTGGGATAACAGTTTGCCACTTAATGAAAAAGCAAATTTACAATATGGAAATGACCAAAAGTTTAAACTAAAAACTATTAAAAACTTCCTAAGGTGACGGGAAGAGATGAAGTTGAGAGAGAATTGAGTGGAAATCAGTGACAGGAGAAAAATAACATTTTGTATTTTCTTCCCACTGAGTTGAAGCATTTTAATAGGTTTATCATAGCAGCATGGCAGAGAAGACAAGGAAAATTAACACACAGTGCAGGACCAGCCTGGAAGTGCTTGCAGATGTGTGAGAGACTGGTAGGGAGGGGTGAGTGTCAAATCTATAAGCTTATAACATACCTGAGGAGATTTCATATATATATATATATATATATATATATATATATAGATAGATAGATAGATAGATAGATAGATAGATAGATAGATATAGATATAGATATAGATATAGATATAGATATAGATATATATGTCACATATGAAAATTATATATATGAGACAGAGAGACAGTGAGTCAGATAAAAAGAAAACCAGGACTTCAGACATACTCATAGACTCTTTTCAATATTTCTCAGCAGGATAAAGGAATTAAATGAGGCTCTGCCTCCTGAGTGCTTGGCTCTTACAGTCAGCCCCGAAGTAAAGCACTGAACCACAACAGCCATTAATGTGGGCACTAACCAAGATGAAGGTCACCAATGTTCCTCCATGAAGCATCAGCAGAAGAGCAGGTAGTTAGTGGTGCAACTCTGCTCAGCTCAGCGACAAAACCTTCGGCTGAACACACTGTGGGGAGGACCTACAATTTTCTTAGCTATTTTGAAGTGACAGATAGTCTGTGTTAGAAGTTCATACTGCACAACTGAAGATTGGAAGACACCATACCGTCCTCCTCTTCTCATTAGCTTCACAGAATGCTCATCCAGTCTCTGTACATAGCACCATGGGTAAACCTTCAGGGTAGCCAAGCCTCTGGATGCCTCTGACACTACTGATGAGGGGCTGTGATCTGAGCACCATCTGACTCGAAGCACTAGTAGCTGTAGTCATCACAGCTGTAACTATCAACAGCCATCTTTCCAACTCTCCTCCACTTGAAACTATCCTGAGATTAGCCTCCAAGTTCAAATATTATATTTGAAAACAAGGCAAGGGTTGAAAATCATAAGCATTACAGAGAACTACTAATTCAAAGTCTCATGCAGGGTTGAGGAGTACTATGCTTGATGGCAGAGAAATCTAGGCTTTGCCATTTCCTTAGGATCACTTGCCAGCCTCTACCTGCAATTCTGATGTGCTTGTAAGATAATCCATTTCTGGTTTATACGGTAACAATCCCTCTTGTCACATTGAAAAGAAGTATTTCGGGAGCCCAGTGCAGCTCGACATCAGGGAGCAAGGCTACCCACACTTCTGTCTTCTGTCAGTGTTTATTTGTACAGGAAAATAAGGAAGAATAGTGTAATTGAAGCTATGTTGTAAGCTATGGAGCTGTTTGCTTCTTTTAGTATAGGCTATGTTATGGAGGCAAACGATATTGGCATGCACTTCTGTTTTGCTTTAGTTGGTTAATGTGTGCATCAATGTATTTTAGATGGTGAAGGCCAAGCAAGTCAGAAATATTACACTGCTTTAGGGTCAATGTTTAACTCAATCTTTGGATGTTCTGTTTCAATCAAAGAATTTTTTTTAACATGAATGAGATGATGTCATTGAAATTGCCCCTATATTCTGTTCTATAAAGGAACTGATATTATTCAACCTTCAAGGATGAATGACCAAAATCTTTAGGATCTACTTCTTTGTTAGATGGCCATATCAACACAGTAATGAGGATGAAAAGGACTTCTCAACTCAAGACAAGGCAAAATTCGGGGTTTTATTGAGATAAATGACTGAACAAGACTCCCTTATGCCAAGATTAAATCATTACCTATGGTAAAATTATCTCTTGAATGTGTGGAGCATGAAATAAAGTTATTCAACTAAGAAAAATAAACTAAAACATTGTAACAAAGCACAGACATGCTGTATATCACCCAAATACAGAGTGTGTGTGTGCCAGTTTGTGCACCTATCTCAGAAGGCTATACAACCTACTGCTGAAGGCTCAGGTGGGTAAGAGGTCAAATGATTTCTTTCAGGAAACCAGCACATGTTTTTCCTTTCTTAGTGCAATTAACTTTCTCACTAACTCCTCCCACTCTTTGCTCCTCTGGTCTTACCCACTATGACAGTCATTTTCTGTGCTGGTGTTACAGCTTTGACTACCTTCCATAATCTGCCCACAGCTTCCTTCTAATTTTGGCCATTGATCATCACTTACCACAATCCTGTGGTTTTCACCTTAAATTTCTACGGCAGTGATGCTCAAAAGGATTGCTGATGCATTTTGTACGGTGCTTTAGATTATTTTAATTTTTGATTATGATTTTAAAATTTATCATTTATCTATCCTGTTCATTATGAGATTTATGGGTTTTTATTAATATGGCTGCAGTTTATTGTTTTATACAACTAAATTGTTCCATGTCAGAAGCTTCAGCATGTCCTTATCCATCATGTGGTGGATGCTTTGGTGTTTCTAAGTTTCTGAGCTTAATTTTGTTGTTATAAGTTATGATGTGATAGATACACACACACATATCTCTTCAGATTGAGGTGTCCAAGTTCATTTTCATTGATAATGAGGAAATTAATTTATCTCTTACCACATTTTAGAAATGAGCAAGTTAGGGGACCTTGGCATCTGTTGAGACAATAACTTGTGTTATTTAGGGCTATTTCAATTGAGATTCAGTAAATGATTAACTTTTAATAATTTTACATCTTCAGTATTAGGAAACATGGTAGTATTTTGTAACCCCTGTCTGTCATAAGTGCAGTATTATAATTAATAAGCCAGCTCATCAATGCTGATTCTTTCTGACTTAATATGTTTTAGAAAAATCAATGTCATCTCTATCCATCAGCATTTAGGAAATATAATTTTATATGATACATTTTAAATAGAAAAGTTAATATCTAACCTATGTAAATGAAGAAGTCTCCATATTTTTAAATCTCTACAATTGGGAAAATTGCAGGTGATGGCATCTTATAACCGCTGTCTGCCAGAGGCCTTTATCAAAGGAAGTTTTATTAGATTGTCAGGCATTTGATTAGTTTTTATTTCTGGTGGCATGAAAAATATCCATAGTTACTCAAAGTTTTGGTCAATGTTTAATGTAAATTTATTAAAAGTAATTTCATCTGGGACTGGTAACATATGCCTTTTATCCCAGCACTTGAGGGGGCAGAGGCAAAAGGATCAGCCTCGTCCTAGAGAACTTCAGGACAGACACAGACCTTTGTCACAAAAAGAAAGAGGAAAAGAGAAAGAGTAATTATTTCAGGGAAGAATAGAAATACTCAATGTTGTCAGAAATATTCAATTAACATATTCTAGATTAACAGAGCACATAAGTTAACTTAGGGAATTGGTATCAATTACTTGGATGAAAGTCCTTGAATTGGAACTGAAGTGTATTAGAAAATATTTAAAATTCTGGGTGTGCATATTTGTGTGCATGTATACAGGTATGCTATTCTATGACTGTAGGTATGCAGGGCAGAGATTATTATCAGAAATCTTTCCCCATTTGTTTTCATCTTTATGTTTTGTTTTTTTTTTAAGAATTTCTTCTCAAACCCAAGACTCATGGGTTTGCCTAGACTGACTGCCCAGTAACCTTAGAATTCTTCCGACCTGTTTCGTAGATCTGGGTTACAGATACCAACACATCTCGCTTTTATTCAAGTCCTTAGGATCCACCTCTTGCTGATGCAGAGAATAATAATATAAGGGATATCATGAACGTGGATGGCTCTGAGTTGAAATATGATCTATAGACTGAATAAGAAAACAGCATAGACTTTGGAGAAAGTTTCACCTAGTTTTTACATGGATGAATTAGGTATTCTCATGTTGTTGTGTATACCTCCGTCAGCTCACAGATCTGATGAAAGCATATATATGCAGTGTTGAATCCTACTGTAAACACAGCTCCTCACATATTCTTGGATGCGCAGTGATGTTCGCCACTGTCTGGAATTCCTTTGACCCCTCTTTATGTATTTATGTGACAACTTCGGTTCTTAGCTTATATTTTCTTCAATAAAATGTTAAACATTTTCATAATTACTAGCATTTAAATGAGATTAATCACACGTTAGATATTATCCTTTATAAATAAAATTATATTTTTGTGGTGGCTGATTTATATGAATGTCATTGATTTTTACATACTGAGTCAGAAATAGCTAACCTTCATCAGCTCTCTTTTTAATTCAAGTACTGTGTCTATTGGCTGTTTTGGATTGTTTGCATAAACAATGTTAGTGGTACTTTTCTTTTTTGGCCTTTCTGATCTTTTTCTCTTTATGTGCCTTGTGTGGCTGCAGTGTTTCAAACTTCTGGTAGAAAATAGAAATAGTAATCATGGAAAATATTTATTCTTAACTTAAAACTAAGATTTATTAAACCTTTTACCTTTTGAATTAGTGTTTTTCTTACAGGACTTATAGGCATGTGTCATGTGTCTTGTAAAATGTTACTCTTTCAGTCATGACATTGGTGGCTATATTAGATTCTTTATTTCAAATATCAATTAACATTTTTTCTTCCTTTGATCTAGTAAATGTTGAAATTCATTAATAGATTTTCTAATTTTAAAACTTCCTTATGTTCCTGGTACATACTCCAATTGGCATAAATGAGCATGTTTGAATATCTTGCAACATTTAGTTTACTTCTGTAAGAGTCTGTATATTTTGGTAGCTAAAGACTCCAAAGTTCAATTATGTGGTTATAGTTCTGCTTATTTAATGAACTTTTAACAAATTACTTAACTTTTTTGTTCTTTAATTTTAAAATAGTGCCTTTACAGCCCATGTATGCTTACATACCATCAGGTGAATTAAAATATGTTCACTCTTTTCTGACATTTTATAAATTATTCCTTGACACACTGGGTCTGAACAAAACTGACATGACCGTTGATTCTGTAGCGTAGTTTGACTTTTCTGATACTTGATTTACACAGCCACATAGTTATCTCTTACGTCTACCTTCTTTTGCTCAAGCCATACATTTCTAGTTATATTCATCATAATTTCTATGTTAAGAGTTCATGTTGTCTTATTCTAGCATAGTTTGTACATATTATGCTACACTGATATTCATTTAATCATTTGACTTTCAAGATATTTAAAGATAGTATCTGGGTTTCCTGCCTGATGATGGGATGGAACCCCTGGTACGGTAGTCTCTGGATGGTCCATCCTTTCATCTTAGCTCCAAAATTTGTCTCTGTAACTCCTTCCATGGGTACTTTGTTCCCTTTTCTAAGGAAGAATGAAGTATCCACATGTTGGTCTTCCTTTTTTCTTGATTTTCTTGTGTAGACACTATTGCATATGCCAGCAAGATTTTAATGAAAGGACCCTGATAGAACTGTCTCATGTGAGGCTTTGCCAGTGCCTGGAAAATACAGAAGTGGAGGCTCACAGTCATCTATTGGATGGAACACAGGGCCCCCAATGGAAGAACTAGAGAAAGTACCCANGGAGCTGAAGGGGTATGCAACCCTATAGGTGGAACAACAATATAAACTAACCAGTATCCCCAGTGCTCATTTCTCTTGCTGCATATGTAGCAGAAGATGGCCTAGTTGGCCATCATTGGGAAGAGAGGACCCTTGGTCTTGCAAACTTTATATGCCCCAATACAGGGGAATGCCAGGGCCAAGAATTAGGAGTGGGTGGGTAGGGGAGCAGGGCCAGAGGAATGTATAGGGAAGTTTTGGGATAGCATTTGAAATGTAAATAAAGAAAATATCTAATGAAAATGGAAATATATATATATATATATATATATATATATATATATATGAATGTTTGCCTATATTCATGTCAGGGTACTACATGTGTGGTGTGACTCATGGCTCTGGAGACAAGAGTGGGCTGTTGGATTCCCAGTCAGAGGCATGCAGATGTTGATAGCAGCTATAAAGCTGCTGACACCTGGATCTAGGACTTCTCCAGAATTATTACAATCTCTTAAGTTTTTAGCCATCTAGATGGACTGATCAACCTTTCACTTGTGGTAGAACATTTCTAGTGTTTTCACATTTTGCTAATACTTGTGAAGTTTATGTGAATATACATATGCATGCATCTATGCTACTACCATACTCTTTATGGAATACTTAGGAATGGAAATTCTTGTAATATGGAGATATGTGCCAAGTATTTCTACAGTGATAGCAATGTTAAATATTACTGAAGCAGTGTAGTAATTATGACCAGTTACTTATGACCAGACTTTTTAAAATATTTGATAAAGAATTTTCATAAAGTAGATAGCATTGTTACCACTCAATTCTTTGAAATGTTTTTTTGCTGAAGAGATATTGCTTCTTCCTTAACTATATTTTGGAATGAACTGATTCTGTCCTTTAGGTAGTAAGAACTTTAGGGAAAAGGTGAAGGAGGAAAGTGTTTTTAGCATCTAGAGAAATAGTTTAGTAGGCTAAGTGCTTAGTGAGCAAGCATGAGCACCTGCTTTTGGATCTCCAGACTTGAAGATTTAATAGCAAGGGATGGTAAACCCAGGGCTGGTTAGATCTGGGCGTTTGCACACAGTGATCCCCATAGAACTTCACTGGACAGCTAACTTGGCAAATCAGTAAAGCCCAGGTCAGTGAGACTCAAACATCACAATCAAATCAGAGAATACCACTATCAACCTAGAAGGTTGTGACTTTTTAGAATGCCATTCTCCTTGTATTAGAATGCAAGCTTTTTGTGATCAGATTAGTTCATCATCTGGGAAGAGGACTGCACGGATAGAGTGCTGTTTCACCCTATCATGCAATAGGTAAGAACAATCAACCATCATAGGTTAAACTGGCAGTAGGCCATAGAAAAACTAGACAGATTCTCCCTTGTAAAAGAACACCTTATTATGCCATTTTGTACTGAATGTTATAGGGGGATGTATCTATGCATAGCCAATGCATATGAGAAAATTAAAAAATGCTATGTTGACTTTCTTCAGAACTGTAATACCTACATATGTCATCCATAATAATTTTCCATGAGAGATATTTCTAATTTTATGTGTTTTGTCATTTATTTAGCTAGATCATAACTCACAGATGTCTATACTACATGACTGATAATATTTCCACTTTTCACTCAAATTGTTTAGGATCCACTGCAACCCTCAGTGGCTCCAGTTCTCTTTGCAAAACTCCATTCTCCTTCTTAATGTGAGATTTCTTTCTTTGTGGATCTACAAATTGCTTCTCACTGATATAATACATAACTAATTCCAGCAAGGCATTAGTTCACCCCAATTTGGAGTATGTTACTAAAACTCATAATTTGCTTACCAGATTGATTTTCAGTTTGTCTTTGTAGCATTCTCAGATGATGCAACAGAAGGATATGTATATTTGTCTATTTGTGCACAAATATTTTCATATGTGACTACAGTCGTCTCCATTGGATTAAGTATGAATACTTACTATGCATTCAGCAGCAACATGTTATGACATGGAATTTGGAACCATCTTTCTTCAAACCTATGTAAATTTCCACTCTAAAAGATAGAAACCTTTCCCCCACTGCCTATTGTATATTTATGCCTTTGCTTAATCTCAGTAAACATGCTATGTACAATGTAAAGCATAACTGGAATCCCTATGAGAAAACATTTTACTAACTCAAGTACAGCATTCAGTTCATATTCTTTTTCTCTTACTTTAACAATACCCACTGATTTCCAAACTTGTTTAAATCTGCAACTTAATCTCCTTCTGTGAAGTTATTTCATATATTTTTAATGCAGTCAGAATGTGATACCGCATTATGCATGCCATTCTGAAAGCACCCAACTGCCTAAATGATTTTTTAAATAATTTGCATGCATTAAGTCTCAATCTCTGTGCTGTAAGTACCACAGGTTTTAACAAAGCAATTGTGTCATGAATCTCCAATGGCCTTATTTTAAAAAACAGCTTCCCTGACACATAAATTCTCCTGTCTATCAGCTATTCTAGCCTTACCACCCTCCCCCAATCTACTGACAAATGATGACTCAGCAACATGTGGGTTGCGGGTTAAATTTACTCACATTAGTTCATGTCATGGCTTGCAAATTAATAGGTCTCATTGTTGAATAACAGTCTGTATTCTGATTGTACCGCAGGTTGCCCATTCATCCAATTACCAATATTCACATTCAACTATCATTACTGCCTTATTGGAGCCTTAAAGCATCTATCCTTTAGTTATTCTTGCAATACACAGTACATTATTCAGACCAACATATCGTAGAATACGGTTACAGTTCCTAACTTTATAAAAAATAGTTTGGAGATTCAAAAGAAACTAGAAAGATATGGACTACATGATCTAACCAACCTATTCCTAGATTTGCATCCAAAGAAAGTAATGTTAACATCTATGAGGCATGTGTTAATTCTAATGCTTTTTGTTAGACTGTTAAAAGTAGCAAAGACATAGAATTAACTTATAAGCCATGTCACATATGATGTGCAGTGATCAAACAGTAACCTAGAAAATGATCAACGTATACACACAATGGAGATCTAGTCATTATTTAAACACAGAACAGATTGTCTTTGGCATCAGAAAGGAACAGAAAATGTCATGTCCTTTTATTACACAAATATGGATAAAAATACAATATTCTCACTAAAAAAAGTTTCTGTATACATGAATGAACTAAGATCCATAAATACGTGAAATTACCGTTGTAGGTACAAAACCGTTAGAGGTAAATTTGAGATCAAATGGGATCTAGTCATGTTTCTAAGAATGACGTTTCATCTCTGCATCTGACATGTGCGTATAACTGAGGCCCAGGAGTCTCAACAAGCTGATTTGATTCTGAAGCATTCAGTTCTTTATACACTGGAAAAAGGGATTGTGGAATCAGAACAAAATGAAAATTTCAACTACTAAATAAAAAATTCTTTTTTGGGTGTATTCTCAATATTCCTTATATCTTCAGAATCATTTAGTAGGTGAAGATTCCTAATTAATATGGTGTCAGGATACCTTCAAGTTTCTGTTCATATTTAGATGAGGATGTCTGAAGAAAAAGTAGAAATCTTTGGGAACCTGTTGTTGTTGTTGTTTTAGTAGTTATTGGATAGTGATGGTATACAAAGCAACATATCAAACTATTGGCCAGGTATTAAAATCTGCAACCTCATTACATTTAAATGAAAGTATATAATTTATATACTGTGAATTATAGTCATCTCTGCTGGGAAAGTGTACACTGTTTCATTCTAGTCTTTTACAATAGCACATTGGAATTGTCTAATTTAATTCATAAGGTATGTTTTGTATTTTAAGGTAAGCTAATATCAATTAATCTGTGTGTTAGTAAGAGAAGTTATTTATACCATTATCCTTCAAGTTAGAGTTAGGAGTACTTTTAAAAAATGTTCTGCTAATATTCATGGATAAGAAAGCTAAAATATGTCAAAATAAAGATGAGTTCAGCAGATTGTTTTGTGTAATTTAATTTTCAGGTAACCTATTTCAATCTAGACTCAGCCTCTTCTGAATAGAATTTGTGTTTTGTGGTGCATTAATTGTCCAATGCAAATAGACTAAAAATAAAAATTTAAAAAAAAAAACAAGAATCCACTGAGAATATGAATCCGGGATATGTGGATTTTAAACATTCTCTTGCACATAGTAAGAAAAATATTAATGTGTTTTGTATAGCTCCCTAATATACTCTTATAATGAATGAAATAGTCCGGTCATTTTAAAGATTTTTTGATAGAAATTATTATAGTATTGCTATCATTATACTATTGATCTCATTATATTGGTTGGTTCTTAGATAAAGACTAGGGGTTTTTGATTTTTGCTTTAATTTGCATGGCTGCTAAGCAGCCCAAAAAATTTCTGACCAGCTAGCACACACTGATACTTCACCATTGTCTCCAGCTGAGAACCAGATAAACTGTCACTGGGAAATACTAACCAATATTAAAACATCAAAAATCCAGAAAAAAACAAACAAACAAACTTAAATAGGATAATCTAACAATCCAAATGCAGTGGTGTTTACCTATTGAATACTGCTTTTATGTTATGTTATATGTTGAAAGTTATATGTTAAAAACTTTACCACTGGCAAACAACAAGAAATTCAATAAATTAAAGCATCACTTCTTTTATTTTGGGGGTTATAATATAATGATATAACATTCTGTTCACTTCTTCCTCTTCAAACTATCCCATCAAATAATATCACTAAAAATACTTTCTATAAAAAGTTGCAATTTCTTGTTATTCAAAGAAAAATAAATGTTTTCTCTCTATGTATAAATTGGCATAATATAACATTAGACAAATTAACCCCTCCTAGTATAAAAATCAGTAACTCAATACATAAACTTAAAAGAACTAAAATGTAATGAGGTTGCAGACTTTAATACCTGGCCAATAGTTTGATATGTTGCTTTGTATACCATCACTATCCAATAACTACTAAAACAACAACAACAGCAAAATGTTCCCAAAGATTTCTACTTTTTCTTCAGACATCCTCATCTAAATATGAACAGAAACTCGAAGGTATCCTGACACCATATTAATTAGGAATCTTCACCTACTAGATGATTCTAAAGATATAAGGAATATTGAGAATATACCCAAAAAAATAATTTTTTTCAGTAGTTGAAATTTTCATTTTATTCTGATTCCACAATCCCTTTTTCCAGTGTATAAAAAACTGAATGTTTCAGAATCAAATCAGCTTGCTGAGACTCCTGGGCCTCAGTTATACACACATGTCAGATGTAGAGATTAAAAAGTCATTCTTAGAAACATGACTAGATCCCATCTGATCTCAAATTTACCTCTAACGGTTTTGTACCTACCACAGTAATTTCACGTATTTATGGATCTTAGTTCATTCATGTATACAAAAACTTTCTTTTAGTGAGAATATTGTATTTTTATCCATATTTGTGTAATAATTGCTGCATAGAACTAGGGCATTAAGTTACTATTCAGTTTTATGGAAGGAAAGATAAGTTCAGAGAAGTGGAGTAATGAGATGTTGAGTTTATATGACTAACTTGCCCAGTGATTCAGTCTTGGCTCCGGGGGTGAAATAGCATAAACCCAGTAATGTCATTATTGTGTGCCACACAAGGGTCTATGTTTGAGGAAAAGTGGGAATTTCTAATTCAGGTCCAAAATTTCCGTGTAGACATTGACTTCAACAATGGATAGTTTTCCAAATCTTACATGTATTAAATGGCATGTTTAAAGACAATTGATTATTTTTCTAAGTCTATATGGTGGTTTGAATATGATTGACCCATAGAGTGGCACCATTAGGATGTGTGGCCTTGTGGAGTTGGTGTGGCCTTATAGGAAGAAGTGTGTTACTTTGGGGATGGGCTTTGAGATCATCCTCCTAGGTAGTTTTCTAGCTGCCTTCTGAATAATAGGTGTAACTCTCAGCTTATTTTTTTTGTTTGTTTGTTTGTTTGTTTTGTTTTTGTTTTGTTTTGTTTTGTTTTGCTTGTGACAGGGTTCCTCTGTGTAGCCCTAGCTGTCCTGGAACTCACTCTGTAGACTGAGTTGGCTTCGAATTCAGAAATCTGCTTGCCTCTGCCTCCCAATGGTGTGGGATTAATGGTGTGCGGCGCCACTGCTGAACTCTCAGCTTTTGTAGTCCCACATCTGCCTGGACGCTGCCATGCCCCCATCTTGATAATTATGCACTGAGTGCCTGAATCTGTAACCCAGTCCCCATTAGATGTTGTTCTTTATAAGAGTTGCCTTGGTCACAGTGTCTGTTCACAGCAGTAAAACCCAAACTAAGACAGTCTATGAAACTCAGAATTATTAAATAACTCAACCACACACTCTGGGTGTAGGTGTAAGATTAAAGTGGCCACAGTGAAAAGTTCTATCAATTCCCTTTTATAGGATATTCTAATTTGAAAGGGTATGTGAATTCATAGTTTTAAGATAAATCTCAGAAATTAATATCCAACTTACAGTTCATGCAAATTCATATAATCTTAAGAAATCAGCCATGAGTGATGGTGCCTCTGTGGGTTCACCTGATCTGTTGTCTACGCTGCTGATTCAATAAGATTTCTTTTTAAATATCAGAGAAATAGCTTTTCATATCTGCTCTTTTGTATCTTGCAATATCCTTTCTGGTCAAGTGCCCTGTCGGAGGAGCAGGTATTGATTTTTTTTTTTTTTTTTTTTTGAAGCTAATGTACAATGCTTCACCCCGACCAATCTCCTTCACCTGCATCTAGCTTGTAATTATAAAATGTTAAAGGCACAGGAATACCTGAAGCCTTGCATTTGTTTCATTTATTAAAAATCTAGCTACAGCTTACTGATAAAATACTATTATTGATAACAATGCATTTCAGGGAAGTAGAAAGCACCCCTGGCTTGTCTAAAACATTTCACGCGACCCCACAGAGAAAAAGATTTTTTTTTTCCCCCAGAAAGGATCAAGTGATTTCATACTGATCAGGGTATAAAATCTCATTTCCCCCATTTTCCGTTTTATGCTATGACGTTTGACTAATCTTGGTTTTAAAGGTGGTGATTTTCAAATCTTCCTGAGAAAACATCCTTGCCATATTTAGTGTTCACCTGCCTTTGTTTAATCTCAGACCTGTCACCCTACAGAGCATATTTCCTCTTGTATTAACTATTTTTGTTTTATTTTATTTTCTGTGCCTGAAATGGAACCACAATGGGTTTTTGGTTTTGTTTTGTTTTCTTTAACCATCTTACAGAGACTTCATAAGGATTAAATCCAAATTCTCGGAAGGGATGTTGAACTTGGCTTTTTCTTTTCTTTTCTTTACTTTTTTACTTACTCTCAGACAGAATTTTAAATGGTTCAATTTTACTGCATGAAGAGAGATTCAACAACTGAATTTTTCAAATTTTTCTCTGCCTCTGTCCTGTACTTCTACAGGAAAACAGGGTGAGGTATTATAGTTTTGAAAGTACAGTTTTGTGCTTAAAATAGAAGGAACTTTGTATAAAAGGTTTCCGAAGCAACACTGTAAGAATCTGTCTGTTTGAGTTCAAGAGACCCCTGACTGTGGTTTGACAGGGAAGCAGAGGAGCAATCAGTGAACGGAGTGTACTGGGTTGCATACTCAAGGATAGTTTAAATATCAGTAGAGCTCTTTGAAATATCCTGGGAATATGAAATATTAACAATTTAGTAGGGACAACACAATTTAAAAATAACAATGGACTAAAATTTAAATCATAGCCATAATTAAAATATGCTCATATCATGGAATAATTCTACTTTTAATGACAAGCAAAGCAAAGTTTAAGCATCATGGTATTTGCTGTGAGAATCAACACTGTGGAAGAATAAGTATGTCCATAAGCTTTTCTTCTCTTTCCATCTTGGGCTGCCTTTTGAGCATTTTTCAATGTGACAGACAACAGTTGACCATGACTATGTTGTAGCACTAGAAATATGTGATCATAGTAATAAAGAAGCTAAAAGCTTAATGCTATTAACTGATTTAGTATTTTATTATCATAAGAACACTGAACATGAGCTCCACAACCTCACCAAATGCTTAAGTGTGTCCTTAAATTCCGTGAAGTAAACGTGCAATGTTGTACAACTGATCTCCACAATGTTTTTATTTTTTTAAATTTTGAAATAACTTTATTTTTTTATGTTTTTTATTAGATATTTTCTTTTTGTGTGTGTGTATCAACTTTTTTAAATATTATTATTATTTTCTTTATTTACATTTCAAATGCTATCCCGAAAGTTCCCTATACCATCCCTCGCCCCTGCTCCCCTACCCACCCACTCCCACTACTTGGCCCAGGCCTTCCCTTGTGCTGGGTCATATAAAGTTTGCAAGACCGAGGGTCCTCTCTTCCCAAT